>NW_028126153.1:0-592502 GCF_965194825.1 Balaenoptera physalus
ATTTCCTAAGCACAAGTGTTTTAAGGAACAGCTTAAAAAGAGAATCCTAATGTGATTTCTTTATAATGGGTGTGTTCCTTATCTTATCCTAGTGTCTAAACTCTTCTCCATGGCTGGACCCCCAAATAATATTTCTTTACATGCTAAGGGTATCTAGAGAGTGGGATAGGTTTAATAACTAATCTAAACCTAATGCGTACCCTAACCCTTACCCCTATCCTAACTCTAACACGTACCCTAATCCTAACCCGTACCCTAAACCGATCCCTAACCCTAACCCTAAACCTAAACCATACCATACGCCGTACCCGAAACCCTCCCCGAAACCGTACCCTAAGACGTACCCTAAGCCTAACCCTAAGCCTATCCCTAACCCTAGGCTACCCTTGACTGCTTGTGCCTCCAATAGATTTCCTAAGCACTACTGTTTTAAGGAACAGCTAAAAAAGAGAATCCTAATGTGATTTCTTTATAATGGGTGTGTTCCTTATCTTATCCTAGTGTCTAAACTCTTCTCCATGGCTGGACCCCCAAATAATATTCCTTTACGTGCTAAGGTTATCTAGAGAGTGGGATAGGTTTAATAACTAACCTAACCCTAATGCGTACCCTAACCCTTACCCCTATCCTAACTCTAACACGTACCCTAATCCTAACCCGTACCCTAAACCGAGCCCTAACCCTAACACTAACCCTAACCCTAACCCTAACCCATACCCTACGCCGTACCAGAAGCCCTCCCCGAAACAGTACCGTAAGACGTACCCTAAGCCAAACCATAAGCCTAACCCTAACCCTAGGCTACCCTTGACTGCTTCTGCCTCCAATAGGTTTCCTAAGCACTAGTGTTTTAAGGAACAGCTTAAAAAGAGAATCCTAATGTGATTTCTTTATAATGGTTTGTTCCTTATTTTATCCTAGTATCTAAACACTTCTCCATGGCAGGACCCCCAAATAATATTCATTTACGTGCTAAGGGGTATCTAGAGAGTGGGATAGGTTTAATCACTACCGTAACCCTAACACGTACATTAACCCTAACACGTACCGTAATCCTAACACGTACCCTAAACCGAGCCCTAACCCTAACACTAACCCTAACCCTAACCCTAACCCATACCCTACACCGTACCCGAAGCCCTCCCCAAACCCGTACCCTAAGCCGTACCCTAAACCTAACCCTAAGCATAACCCTAACCCTAGGCTACCTTTGACTGCTTCTGCCTCCAATAGATTTCCTAAGCACTAGTGTTTTAAGGAACAGCTTAAAAAGAGAATCCTAATGTGATTTCTTTATAATGGGTGTGTTCCTTATCTTATCCTAGTGTCTAAACTCTTCTCCATGGCTGGACCCCCAAATAATATACTTTACGTGCTAAGGGGTATCTAGAGAGTGGGATAGGTTTAATAACTACCCTAACACAACACGTACCCTAACCGTAACCCCTACCCTAAACCTAACACGTACCCTAATCCTAAACCGTAACTAAATCGAGCCCTAACCCTAACACTAAGCCTAACCCTAACCCTAACCCATACCCTACGCCGTACCCGAAGCCCTCCCCGAACCCGTACCCTAAGCAGTACCCTAGGCCTAACCCTAAGGATAACCCTAACCCTAGGCTACCCTTGACTGCTTCTGCCTCCAATAGATTTCCTAAGCACTAGTGTTTTAAGGAACAGCTTAAAAAGAGAATCCTAAAGTGATTTATTTGTAATGGGTGTGTTCCTTATCTTATCCTAGTGTCTAAACTCTTCTCCAGGGCTGGACCCCCAAATAATATTCCTTTACGTGCTATGGGTTATCTAGAGAGTGGGATAGGTTTAATAACTACCCTAACCCTAACACGTACATTAACCCTAACCCCTACCCTAACCCTAACACGTACCTTAAACCTAAACCGTACCCTAAACCGAGACCTATCCCTAACACTAACCCTAACCCTAATCCTAACCCATACCCTACGCCATACCCGAAGCCCTCCCCGAACCCGTACCCTAAGACGTACCCTAAGCCTAACCCTAAGCCTAACCCTAACCCTAGGCTACCCTTGACTGCTTCTGCCTCCTATAGATTTCCTAAGCACTAGTGTTTTAAGGAACAGCTTAAAAAGAGAATCCTAATGTGATTTCTTTAAAAAGGGTGTGTTCCTTATCTTACCCTAGTGTCTAAACTCTTCTCCATGGCTGGACCCCCAAAAAATATACCTTTACGTGCTAAGGGGTATCTAGAGAGTGGGATAGGTTTAATAACTACCCTAACCCTAATGCGTAACCTAACCCTAACACCTACCCTAACCCTAACACGTACCCTTTTCTATGCCGTACACTAAACCGAGCACTAACACTAATACTAACCCTAACCCTAACCCTAACCCATACCCTACACCGTACCCGAAGCCCTCCCCGAACCCGTACCCTAAGCCGTACACTAAGCCTAACCCTAAGCCTAACCCTAACGCTAGGCTACCCTTGACTGCTTCTGCCTCCAATAGATTTCCTAAGCAATAGTATTTTAAGGAACAGCTTAAAAAGAGAATCCTAATGTGATTTCTTTATAATGGGTGTGTTCCTTATCTTATCCTAGTGTCTAAACTCTTCTCCATGGCTGGATCCCCAAATAATATTCCTTTACGTGCTAAGGGGTATCTAGACAGTGGGATAGGTTTAATAACCCTAACCCTAACACGTATCATAACCCTAACCCCTACCCTAACACTAACACGTACCCTACTCCTAAACCGTACCCTAAACCGAGCCCTAACCCTAACACTAACCCTAACCCTAACCGTAACCCATACCCTACTCCGTGCCCGAACCCCTCCCCGAACCCATACAATAAGCCGTACCCTAAACCTAACCATAAGCCTAAACCTAACCCTAGGCTGCCCTTGACTGCTTCTGCCTCCAATAGATTTCCTAAGCACTAGTGTTTTACGGAAGAGCTTAAAAAGAGAATCCTAATGTGATTTCTTTATAATGGGTGTGTTCCTTATTTTATCATAGTGTCTAAACTCTTCTCCATGGCTGGACCTCCAAATAATATTCCTTTACGTGCTAAGGGGAATCTAGAGAGTGGGATAGGTTTAATAACTACCCTAACTCTAACGCGTACCCTAACCCTAACCCCTACCCTAACCCTAACACGTACCCTAATCCTAACCCGTACCCTAAACCGAGCCCTAACCCTAACACTAACCCTAATCCTAACCCTAACCCATACCGTACGCCGTACCCGAACCCCTCCCCGAACCCGTACCCTAAGCCGTACCCTAAGCCTAACCCTAACCCTAGGCTACCCTTGACTGCTTCTGCGTCCAATAGGTTTCCTAAGCACTAGTGTTTTAAGGAACAGCTTAAAAAGAGAATCCTAATGTGATTTCTTTATAATGGTGTGTTCCTTATCTTATCCTAGTGTCTAAACTCTTCTCCATGGCTGGACCCCCAAATAATATTCTTTACGTGCTAAGGGGTATCTAGAGAGTGGGATAGGTTTAATAATTACCCTAACCCTAACACGTACCCTAACCCTAACCCCTAACCTAACCCTAACACGTACCCTAATCCTAAACCGTACCCTAAACCGAGCCCTAACCCTAACACTAACCCTAACCCTAACCCATAACCTACGACGTACGCGAAGCCCTCCCCGAACCCGTACCCTAAGCCGTACCCTAAGCCTAACCCTAAGCCTAACCCTAACACTAGGCTACCCTTGACTGCTTCTGCCTCCAATAGATTTCCTAAGCACAAGTGTTTTAAGGAACAGCTTAAAAAGAGAATCCTAATGTGATTTCTTTATAATGGGTGTGTTCCTTATCTTATCCTAGTGTCTAAACTCTTCTCCATGGCTGGACCCCCAAATAATATTTCTTTACATGCTAAGGGGTATCTAGAGAGTGGGATAGGTTTAATAACTAATCTAAACCTAATGCGTACCCTAACCCTTACCCCTATCCTAACTCTAACACGTACCCTAATCCTAACCCGTACCCTAAACCGATCCCTAACCCTAACCCTAAACCTAAACCATACCATACGCCGTACCCGAAACCCTCCCCGAAACCGTACCCTAAGACGTACCCTAAGCCTTACCCTAAGCCTATCCCTAACCCTAGGCTACCCTTGACTGCTTGTGCCTCCAATAGATTTCCTAAGCACTACTGTTTTAAGGAACAGCTAAAAAAGAGAATCCTAATGTGATTTCTTTATAATGGGTGTGTTCCTTATCTTATCCTAGTGTCTAAACTCTTCTCCATGGCTGGACCCCCAAATAATATTTCTTTACATGCTAAGGGGTATCTAGAGAGTGGGATAGGTTTAATAACTAGTCTAAACCTAATGCGTACCCTAACCCTTACCCCTATCCTAACTCTAACACGTACCCTAATCCTAACCCGTACCCTAAACCGATCCCTAACCCTAACCCTAAACCTAAACCATACCATACGCCGTACCCGAAGCCCTCCCCGAAACCGTACCCTAAGACGTACCCTAAGCCTAACCCTAAGCCTATCCCTAACCCTAGGCTACCCTTGACTGCTTCTGCCTCCAATAGGTTTCCTAAGCACTACTGTTTTAAGGAACAGCTTAAAAAGAGAATCCTAATGTGATTTCTTTATAATGGGTGTGTTCCTTATCTTATCCTACTGTCTAAACTCTTCTCCATGGCTGGACCCCCAAATAATATTCCTTTACGTGCTAAGGTTATCTAGAGAGTGGGATAGGTTTAATAACTAACCTATCCCTAATGCGTACCCTAACCCTTACCCCTATCCTAACTCTAACACGTACCCTAATCCTAACCCGTACCCTAAACCGAGCCCTAACCCTAACACTAACCCTAACCCTAACCCTAACCCATACCCTACGCCGTACCAGAATCCCTCCCCGAAACAGTACCGTAAGACGTACCCTAAGCCAAACCATAAGCCTAACCCTAACCCTAGGCTACCCTTGACTGCTTCTGCCTCCAATAGGTTTCCTAAGCACTAGTGTTTTAAGGAACAGCTTAAAAAGAGAATCCTAATGTGATTTCTTTATAATGGTTTGTTCCTTATTTTATCCTAGTATCTAAACACTTCTCCATGGCAGGACCCCCAAATAATATTCATTTACGTGCTAAGGGGTATCTAGAGAGTGGGATAGGTTTAATCACTACCGTAACCCTAACACGTACATTAACCCTAACACGTACCCTAATCCTAACACGTACCCTAAACCGAGCCCTAACCCTAACACTAACCCTAACCCTAACCCTAACCCATACCCTACACCGTACCCGAAGCCCTCCCCAAACCCGTACCCTAAGCCGTACCCTAAACCTAACCCTAACCCTAGGCTACCTTTGACTGCTTCTGCCTCCAATAGATTTCCTAAGCACTAGTGTTTTAAGGAACAGCTTAAAAAGAGAATCCTAATGTGATTTCTTTATAATGGGTGTGTTCCTTATCTTATCCTAGTGTCTAAACTCTTCTCCATGGCTGGACCCCCAAATAATATACTTTACGTGCTAAGGGGTATCTAGAGAGTGGGATAGGTTTAATAACTACCCTAACACAACACGTACCCTAACCGTAACCCCTACCCTAAACCTAACACGTACCCTAATCCTAAACCGTAACTAAATCGAGCCCTAACCCTAACACTAAGCCTAACCCTAACCCTAACCCATACCCTACGCCGTACCCGAAGCCCTCCCCGAACCCGTACCCTAAGCAGTACCCTAGGCCTAACCCTAAGGATAACCCTAACCCTAGGCTACCCTTGACTGCTTCTGCCTCCAATAGATTTCCTAAGCACTAGTGTTTTAAGGAACAGCTTAAAAAGAGAATCCTAAAGTGATTTATTTGTAATGGGTGTGTTCCTTATCTTATCCTAGTGTCTAAACTCTTCTCCAGGGCTGGACCCCCAAATAATATTCCTTTACGTGCTATGGGTTATCTAGAGAGTGGGATAGGTTTAATAACTACCCTAACCCTAACACGTACATTAACCCTAACCCCTACCCTAACCCTAACACGTACCTTAAACCTAAACCGTACCCTAAACCGAGACCTATCCCTAACACTAACCCTAACCCTAATCCTAACCCATACCCTACGCCATACCCGAAGCCCTCCCCGAACCCGTACCCTAAGACGTACCCTAAGCCTAACCCTAAGCCTAACCCTAACCCTAGGCTACCCTTGACTGCTTCTGCCTCCTATAGATTTCCTAAGCACTAGTGTTTTAAGGAACAGCTTAAAAAGAGAATCCTAATGTGATTTCTTTAAAAAGGGTGTGTTCCTTATCTTACCCTAGTGTCTAAACTCTTCTCCATGGCTGGACCCCCAAAAAATATACCTTTACGTGCTAAGGGGTATCTAGAGAGTGGGATAGGTTTAATAACTACCCTAACCCTAATGCGTAACCTAACCCTAACCCCTACCCTAACCCTAACACGTACCCTTTTCTAAGCCGTACACTAAACCGAGCACTAACACTAATACTAACCCTAACCCTAACCCTAACCCATACCCTACACCGTACCCGAAGCCCTCCCCGAACCCGTACCCTAAGCCGTACACTAAGCCTAACCCTAAGCCTAACCCTAACGCTAGGCTACCCTTGACTGCTTCTGCCTCCAATAGATTTCCTAAGCAATAGTATTTTAAGGAACAGCTTAAAAAGAGTATCCTAATGTGATTTCTTTATAATGGGTGTGTTCCTTATCTTATCCTAGTGTCTAAACTCTTCTCCATGGCTGGATCCCCAAATAATATTCCTTTACGTGCTAAGGGGTATCTAGACAGTGGGATAGGTTTAATAACCCTAACCCTAACACGTATCATAACCCTAACCCCTACCCTAACACTAACACGTACCCTACTCCTAAACCGTACCCTAAACCGAGCCCTAACCCTAACACTAACCCTAACCCTAACCGTAACCCATACCCTACTCCGTGCCCGAACCCCTCCCCGAACCCATACAATAAGCCGTACCCTAAACCTAACCATAAGCCTAACCCTAACCCTAGGCTGCCCTTGACTGCTTCTGCCTCCAATAGATTTCCTAAGCACTAGTGTTTTACGGAAGAGCTTAAAAAGAGAATCCTAATGTGATTTCTTTATAATGGGTGTGTTCCTTATTTTATCATAGTGTCTAAACTCTTCTCCATGGCTGGACCTCCAAATAATATTCCTTTACGTGCTAAGGGGAATCTAGAGAGTGGGATAGGTTTAATAACTACCCTAACTCTAACGCGTACCCTAACCCTAACCCCTACCCTAACCCTAACACGTACCCTAATCCTAACCCGTACCCTAAACCGAGCCCTAACCCTAACACTAACCCTAATCCTAACCCTAACCCATACCGTACGCCGTACCCGAACCCCTCCCCGAACCCGTACCCTAAGCCGTACCCTAAGCCTAACCCTAACCCTAGGCTACCCTTGACTGCTTCTGCGTCCAATAGGTTTCCTAAGCACTAGTGTTTTAAGGAACAGCTTAAAAAGAGAATCCTAATGTGATTTCTTTATAATGGTGTGTTCCTTATCTTATCCTAGTGTCTAAACTCTTCTCCATGGCTGGACCCCCAAATAATATTCTTTACGTGCTAAGGGGTATCTAGAGAGTGGGATAGGTTTAATAATTACCCTAACCCTAACACGTACCCTAACCCTAACCCCTAACCTAACCCTAACACGTACCCTAATCCTAAACCGTACCCTAAACCGAGCCCTAACCCTAACACTAACCCTAACCCTAACCCATAACCTACGACGTACGCGAAGCCCTCCCCGTACCCGTACCCTAAGCCGTACCCTAAGCCTAACCCTAAGCCTAACCCTAACACTAGGCTACCCTTGACTGCTTCTGCCTCCAATAGATTTCCTAAGCACAAGTGTTTTAAGGAACAGCTTAAAAAGAGAATCCTAATGTGATTTCTTTATAATGGGTGTGTTCCTTATCTTATCCTAGTGTCTAAACTCTTCTCCATGGCTGGACCCCCAAATAATATTTCTTTACATGCTAAGGGGTATCTAGAGAGTGGGATAGGTTTAATAACTAATCTAAACCTAATGCGTACCCTAACCCTTACCCCTATCCTAACTCTAACACGTACCCTAATCCTAACCCGTACCCTAAACCGATCCCTAACCCTAACCCTAAACCTAAACCATACCATACGCCGTACCCGAAACCCTCCCCGAAACCGTACCCTAAGACGTACCCTAAGCCTAACCCTAAGCCTATCCCTAACCCTAGGCTACCCTTGACTGCTTGTGCCTCCAATAGATTTCCTAAGCACTACTGTTTTAAGGAACAGCTAAAAAAGAGAATCCTAATGTGATTTCTTTATAATGGGTGTGTTCCTTATCTTATCCTAGTGTCTAAACTCTTCTCCATGGCTGGACCCCCAAATAATATTCCTTTACGTGCTAAGGTTATCTAGAGAGTGGGATAGGTTTAATAACTAACCTAACCCTAATGTGTACCCTAACCCTTACCCCTATCCTAACTCTAACACGTACCCTAATCCTAACCCGTACCCTAAACCGAGCCCTAACCCTAACACTAACCCTAACCCTAACCCTAACCCATACCCTACGCCGTACCAGAAGCCCTCCCCGAAACAGTACCGTAAGACGTACCCTAAGCCAAACCATAAGCCTAACCCTAACCCTAGGCTACCCTTGACTGCTTCTGCCTCCAATAGGTTTCCTAAGCACTAGTGTTTTAAGGAACAGCTTAAAAAGAGAATCCTAATGTGATTTCTTTATAATGGTTTGTTCCTTATTTTATCCTAGTATCTAAACACTTCTCCATGGCAGGACCCCCAAATAATATTCATTTACGTGCTAAGGGGTATCTAGAGAGTGGGATAGGTTTAATCACTACCGTAACCCTAACACGTACATTAACCCTAACACGTACCGTAATCCTAACACGTACCCTAAACCGAGCCCTAACCCTAACACTAACCCTAACCCTAACCCTAACCCATACCCTACACCGTACCCGAAGCCCTCCCCAAACCCGTACCCTAAGCCGTACCCTAAACCTAACCCTAAGCATAACCCTAACCCTAGGCTACCTTTGACTGCTTCTGCCTCCAATAGATTTCCTAAGCACTAGTGTTTTAAGGAACAGCTTAAAAAGAGAATCCTAATGTGATTTCTTTATAATGGGTGTGTTCCTTATCTTATCCTAGTGTCTAAACTCTTCTCCATGGCTGGACCCCCAAATAATATACTTTACGTGCTAAGGGGTATCTAGAGAGTGGGATAGGTTTAATAACTACCCTAACACAACACGTACCCTAACCGTAACCCCTACCCTAAACCTAACACGTACCCTAATCCTAAACCGTAACTAAATCGAGCCCTAACCCTAACACTAAGCCTAACCCTAACCCTAACCCATACCCTACGCCGTACCCGAAGCCCTCCCCGAACCCGTACCCTAAGCAGTACCCTAGGCCTAACCCTAAGGATAACCCTAACCCTAGGCTACCCTTGACTGCTTCTGCCTCCAATAGATTTCCTAAGCACTAGTGTTTTAAGGAACAGCTTAAAAAGAGAATCCTAAAGTGATTTATTTGTAATGGGTGTGTTCCTTATCTTATCCTAGTGTCTAAACTCTTCTCCAGGGCTGGACCCCCAAATAATATTCCTTTACGTGCTATGGGTTATCTAGAGAGTGGGATAGGTTTAATAACTACCCTAACCCTAACACGTACATTAACCCTAACCCCTACCCTAACCCTAACACGTACCTTAAACCTAAACCGTACCCTAAACCGAGACCTATCCCTAACACTAACCCTAACCCTAATCCTAACCCATACCCTACGCCATACCCGAAGCCCTCCCCGAACCCGTACCCTAAGACGTACCCTAAGCCTAACCCTAAGCCTAACCCTAACCCTAGGCTACCCTTGACTGCTTCTGCCTCCTATAGATTTCCTAAGCACTAGTGTTTTAAGGAACAGCTTAAAAAGAGAATCCTAATGTGATTTCTTTAAAAAGGGTGTGTTCCTTATCTTACCCTAGTGTCTAAACTCTTCTCCATGGCTGGACCCCCAAAAAATATACCTTTACGTGCTAAGGGGTATCTAGAGAGTGGGATAGGTTTAATAACTACCCTAACCCTAATGCGTAACCTAACCCTAACACCTACCCTAACCCTAACACGTACCCTTTTCTATGCCGTACACTAAACCGAGCACTAACACTAATACTAACCCTAACCCTAACCCTAACCCATACCCTACACCGTACCCGAAGCCCTCCCCGAACCCGTACCCTAAGCCGTACACTAAGCCTAACCCTAAGCCTAACCCTAACGCTAGGCTACCCTTGACTGCTTCTGCCTCCAATAGATTTCCTAAGCAATAGTATTTTAAGGAACAGCTTAAAAAGAGAATCCTAATGTGATTTCTTTATAATGGGTGTGTTCCTTATCTTATCCTAGTGTCTAAACTCTTCTCCATGGCTGGATCCCCAAATAATATTCCTTTACGTGCTAAGGGGTATCTAGACAGTGGGATAGGTTTAATAACCCTAACCCTAACACGTATCCTAACCCTAACCCCTACCCTAACACTAACACGTACCCTAATCCTAAACCGTACCCTAAACCGAGCCCTAACCCTAACACTAACCCTAACCCTAACCGTAACCCATAACCTACTCCGTGCCCGAACCCCTCCCCGAACCCATACAATAAGCCGTACCCTAAACCTAACCATAAGCCTAACCCTAACCCTAGGCTGCCCTTGACTGCTTCTGCCTCCAATAGATTTCCTAAGCACTAGTGTTTTACGGAAGAGCTTAAAAAGAGAATCCTAATGTGATTTCTTTATAATGGGTGTGTTCCTTATTTTATCATAGTGTCTAAACTCTTCTCCATGGCTGGACCTCCAAATAATATTCCTTTACGTGCTAAGGGGTATCTAGAGAGTGGGATAGGTTTAATAACTACCCTAACTCTAACGCGTACCCTAACCCTAACCCCTACCCTAACCCTAACACGTACCCTAATCCTAACCCGTACCCTAAACCGAGCCCTAACCCTAACACTAACCCTAATCCTAACCCTAACCCATACCGTACGCCGTACCCGAACCCCTCCCCGAACCCGTACCCTAAGCCGTACCCTAAGCCTAACCCTAACCCTAGGCTACCCTTGACTGCTTCTGCGTCCAATAGGTTTCCTAAGCACTAGTGTTTTAAGGAACAGCTTAAAAAGAGAATCCTAATGTGATTTCTTTATAATGGTGTGTTCCTTATCTTATCCTAGTGTCTAAACTCTTCTCCATGGCTGGACCCCCAAATAATATTCTTTACGTGCTAAGGGGTATCTAGAGAGTGGGATAGGTTTAATAATTACCCTAACCCTAACACGTACCCTAACCCTAACCCCTAACCTAACCCTAACACGTACCCTAATCCTAAACCGTACCCTAAACCGAGCCCTAACCCTAACACTAACCCTAACCCTAACCCATAACCTACGACGTACGTGAAGCCCTCCCCGAACCCGTACCCTAAGCCGTACCCTAAGCCTAACCCTAAGCCTAACCCTAACACTAGGCTACCCTTGACTGCTTCTGCCTCCAATAGATTTCCTAAGCACAAGTGTTTTAAGGAACAGCTTAAAAAGAGAATCCTAATGTGATTTCTTTATAATGGGTGTGTTCCTTATCTTATCCTAGTGTCTAAACTCTTCTCCATGGCTGGACCCCCAAATAATATTTCTTTACATGCTAAGGGGTATCTAGAGAGTGGGATAGGTTTAATAACTAATCTAAACCTAATGCGTACCCTAACCCTTACCCCTATCCTAACTCTAACACGTACCCTAATCCTAACCCGTACCCTAAACCGATCCCTAACCCTAACCCTAAACCTAAACCATACCATACGCCGTACCCGAAACCCTCCCCGAAACCGTACCCTAAGACGTACCCTAAGCCTAACCCTAAGCCTATCCCTAACCCTAGGCTACCCTTGACTGCTTGTGCCTCCAATAGATTTCCTAAGCACTACTGTTTTAAGGAACAGCTAAAAAAGAGAATCCTAATGTGATTTCTTTATAATGGGTGTGTTCCTTATCTTATCCTAGTGTCTAAACTCTTCTCCATGGCTGGACCCCCAAATAATATTCCTTTACGTGCTAAGGTTATCTAGAGAGTGGGATAGGTTTAATAACTAACCTAACCCTAATGCGTACCCTAACCCTTACCCCTATCCTAACTCTAACACGTACCCTAATCCTAACCCGTACCCTAAACCGAGCCCTAACCCTAACACTAACCCTAACCCTAACCCTAACCCATACCCTACGCCGTACCAGAAGCCCTCCCCGAAACAGTACCGTAAGACGTACCCTAAGCCAAACCATAAGCCTAACCCTAACCCTAGGCTACCCTTGACTGCTTCTGCCTCCAATAGGTTTCCTAAGCACTAGTGTTTTAAGGAACAGCTTAAAAAGAGAATCCTAATGTGATTTCTTTATAATGGTTTGTTCCTTATTTTATCCTAGTATCTAAACACTTCTCCATGGCAGGACCCCCAAATAATATTCATTTACGTGCTAAGGGGTATCTAGAGAGTGGGATAGGTTTAATCACTACCGTAACCCTAACACGTACATTAACCCTAACACGTACCGTAATCCTAACACGTACCCTAAACCGAGCCCTAACCCTAACACTAACCCTAACCCTAACCATAACCCATACCCTACACCGTACCCGAAGCCCTCCCCAAACCCGTACCCTAAGCCGTACCCTAAACCTAACCCTAAGCATAACCCTAACCCTAGGCTACCTTTGACTGCTTCTGCCTCCAATAGATTTCCTAAGCACTAGTGTTTTAAGGAACAGCTTAAAAAGAGAATCCTAATGTGATTTCTTTATAATGGGTGTGTTCCTTATCTTATCCTAGTGTCTAAACTCTTCTCCATGGCTGGACCCCCAAATAATATACTTTACGTGCTAAGGGGTATCTAGAGAGTGGGATAGGTTTAATAACTACCCTAACACAACACGTACCCTAACCGTAACCCCTACCCTAAACCTAACACGTACCCTAATCCTAAACCGTAACTAAATCGAGCCCTAACCCTAACACTAAGCCTAACCCTAACCCTAACCCATACCCTACGCCGTACCCGAAGCCCTCCCCGAACCCGTACCCTAAGCAGTACCCTAGGCCTAACCCTAAGGATAACCCTAACCCTAGGCTACCCTTGACTGCTTCTGCCTCCAATAGATTTCCTAAGCACTAGTGTTTTAAGGAACAGCTTAAAAAGAGAATCCTAAAGTGATTTATTTGTAATGGGTGTGTTCCTTATCTTATCCTAGTGTCTAAACTCTTCTCCAGGGCTGGACCCCCAAATAATATTCCTTTACGTGCTATGGGTTATCTAGAGAGTGGGATAGGTTTAATAACTACCCTAACCCTAACACGTACATTAACCCTAACCCCTACCCTAACCCTAACACGTACCTTAAACCTAAACCGTACCCTAAACCGAGACCTATCCCTAACACTAACCCTAACCCTAATCCTAACCCATACCCTACGCCATACCCGAAGCCCTCCCCGAACCCGTACCCTAAGACGTACCCTAAGCCTAACCCTAAGCCTAACCCTAACCCTAGGCTACCCTTGACTGCTTCTGCCTCCTATAGATTTCCTAAGCACTAGTGTTTTAAGGAACAGCTTAAAAAGAGAATCCTAATGTGATTTCTTTAAAAAGGGTGTGTTCCTTATCTTACCCTAGTGTCTAAACTCTTCTCCATGGCTGGACCCCCAAAAAATATACCTTTACGTGCTAAGGGGTATCTAGAGAGTGGGATAGGTTTAATAACTACCCTAACCCTAATGCGTAACCTAACCCTAACACCTACCCTAACCCAAACACGTACCCTTTTCTATGCCGTACACTAAACCGAGCACTAACACTAATACTAACCCTAACCCTAACCCTAACCCATACCCTACACCGTACCCGAAGCCCTCCCCGAACCCGTACCCTAAGCCGTACACTAAGCCTAACCCTAAGCCTAACCCTAACGCTAGGCTACCCTTGACTGCTTCTGCCTCCAATAGATTTCCTAAGCAATAGTATTTTAAGGAACAGCTTAAAAAGAGAATCCTAATGTGATTTCTTTATAATGGGTGTGTTCCTTATCTTATCCTAGTGTCTAAACTCTTCTCCATGGCTGGATCCCCAAATAATATTCCTTTACGTGCTAAGGGGTATCTAGACAGTGGGATAGGTTTAATAACCCTAACCCTAACACGTATCCTAACCCTAACCCCTACACTAACACTAACACGTACCCTAATCCTAAACCGTACCCTAAACCGAGCCCTAACCCTAACACTAACCCTAACCCTAACCGTAACCCATACCCTACTCCGTGCCCGAACCCCTCCCCGAACCCATACAATAAGCCGTACCCTAAACCTAACCATAAGCCTAACCCTAACCCTAGGCTGCCCTTGACTGCTTCTGCCTCCAATAGATTTCCTAAGCACTAGTGTTTTACGGAAGAGCTTAAAAAGAGAATCCTAATGTGATTTCTTTATAATGGGTGTCTTCCTTATATTATCGTAGTGTCTAAACTCTTCTCCATGGCTGGACCCCCAAATAATATTCCTTTACGTGCTAAGGGGTATCTAGAGAGTGGGATAGGTTTAATAACTACCCTAACTCTAACGCGTACCCTATCCCTAACCCCTACCCTAACCCTAACACGTACCCTAATCCTAACCCGTACCCTAAACCGAGCCCTAACCCTAACACTAACCCTAATCCTAACCCTAACCCATACCCTACGCCGTACCCAAACCCCTCCCCGAACCCGTACCCTAAGCCGTACCCTAACCCTAACCCTAACCCTAGGCTACCCTTGACTGCTTCTGCGTCCAATAGGTTTCCTAAGCACTAGTGTTTTAAGGAACAGCTTAAAAAGAGAATCCTAATGTGATTTCTTTATAATGGTGTGTTCCTTATCTTATCCTAGTGTCTAAACTCTTCTCCATGGCTGGACCCCCAAATAATATTCTTTACGTGCTAAGGGGTATCTAGAGAGTGGGATAGGTTTAATAATTACCCTAACCCTAACACGTACCCTAACCCTAACCCCTAACCTAACCCTAACACGTACCCTAATCCTAAACCGTACCCTAAACCGAGCCCTAACCCTAACACTAACCCTAACCCTAACCCATAACCTACGACATACGCGAAGCCCTCCCCGAACCCGTACCCTAAGCCGTACCCTTAGCCTACCCCTAAGCCTAACCCTAACACTAAGCTACCCTTGACTGCTTCTGCCTCCAATAGATTTCCTAAGCACAAGTGTTTTAAGGAACAGCTTAAAAAGAGAATCCTAATGTGATTTCTTTATAATGGGTGTGTTCCTTATCTTATCCTAGTGTCTAAACTCTTCTCCATGGCTGGACCCCCAAATAATATTTCTTTACATGCTAAGGGGTATCTAGAGAGTGGGATAGGTTTAATAACTAATCTAAACCTAATGCGTACCCTAACCCTTACCCCTATCCTAACTCTAACACGTACCCTAATCCTAACCCGTACCCTAAACCGATCCCTAACCCTAACCCTAAACCTAAACCATACCATACGCCGTACCCGAAGCCCTCCCCGAAACCGTACCCTAAGACGTACCCTAAGCCTAACCCTAAGCCTATCCCTAACCCTAGGCTACCCTTGACTGCTTCTGCCTCCAATAGATTTCCTAAGCACTACTGTTTTAAGGAACAGCTTAAAAAGAGAATCCTAATGTGATTTCTTTATAATGGGTGTGTTCCTTATCTTATCCTAGTGTCTAAACTCTTCTCCATGGCTGGACCCCCAAATAATATTCCTTTACGTGCTAAGGTTATCTAGAGAGTGGGATAGGTTTAATAACTAACCTAACCCTAATGCGTACCCTAACCCTTACCCCTATCCTAACTCTAACACGTACCCTAATCCTAACCCGTACCCTAAACCGAGCCCTAACCCTAACACTAACCCTAACCCTAACCCTAACCCATACCCTACGCCGTAGCAGAAGCCCTCCCCGAAACAGTACCGTAAGACGTACCCTAAGCCACACCATAAGCCTAACCCTAACCCTAGGCTACCCTTGACTGCTTCTGCCTCCAATAGGTTTCCTAAGCACTAGTGTTTTAAGGAACAGCTTAAAAAGAGAATCCTAATGTGATTTCTTTATAATGGTTTGTTCCTTATTTTATCCTAGTATCTAAACACTTCTCCATGGCAGGACCCCCAAATAATATTCATTTACGTGCTAAGGGGTATCTAGAGAGTGGGATAGGTTTAATCACTACCGTAACCCTAACACGTACATTAACCCTAACACGTACCCTAATCCTAACACGTACCCTAAACCGAGCCGTAACCCTAACACTAACCCTAACCCTAACCCTAACCCATACCCTACACCGTACCCGAAGCCCTCCCCAAACCCGTACCCTAAGCCGTACCCTAAACCTAACCCTAAGCCTAACCCTAACCCTAGGCTACCTTTGACTGCTTCTGCCTCCAATAGATTTCCTAAGCACTAGTGTTTTAAGGAACAGCTTAAAAAGAGAATCCTAATGTGATTTCTTTATAATGGGTCTGTTCCTTATCTTATCCTAGTGTCTAAACTCTTCTCCATGGCTGGACCCCCAAATAATATACTTTACGTGCTAAGGGGTATCTAGAGAGTGGGATAGGTTTAATAACTACCCTAACACAACACGTACCCTAACCGTAACCCCTACCCTAAACCTAACATGTACGCTAATCCTAAACCGTAACTAAACCGAGCCCTAACCCTAACACTAAGCCTAACCCTAACCCTAACCCATACCCTACGCCGTACCCGAAGCCCTCCCCGAACCCGTACCCTAAGCAGTACCCTAGGCCTAACCCTAAGGATAACCCTAACCCTAGGCTACCCTTGACTGCTTCTGCCTCCAATAGATTTCCTAAGCACTAGTGTTTTAAGGAACAGCTTAAAAAGAGAATCCTAAAGTGATTTATTTGTAATGGGTGTGTTCCTTATCTTATCCTAGTGTCTAAACTCTTCTCCAGGGCTGGACCCCCAAATAATATTCCTTTACGTGCTATGGGTTATCTAGAGAGTGGGATAGGTTTAATAACTACCCTAACCCTAACACGTACATTAACCCTAACCCCTACTCTAACCCTAACACGTACCTTAAACCTAAACCGTACCCTAACCCAAGCCCTATCCCTAACACTAACCCTAACCCTAATCCTAACCCATACCCTATGCCGTACCCGAACCCCTCCCCGAACCCGTACCCTAAGCCGTACCCTAAGCCTAACCCTAACCCTAGGCTACCCTTGACTGCTTTTGCGTCCAATAGGTTTCCTAAGCACTAGTGTTTTAAGGAACAGCTTAAAAAGAGAATCCTAATGTGATTTCTTTATAATGGTGTGTTCCTTATCTTATCCTAGTGTCTAATCTCTTCTCCATGGCTGGACCCCCAAATAATATTCTTTACGTGCTAAGGGGTATCTAGAGAGTGGGATAGGTTTAATAATTACCCTAACCCTAACACGTACCCTAACCCTAACCCCTAACCTAACCCTAACACGTACCCTAATCCTAAACCGTACCCTAAACCGAGCCCTAACCCTAATACTAACCCTAACCCTAACCCATAACCTACGACGTACGCGAAGCCCTCCCCGAACCCGTACCCTAAGCCGTACCCTTAGCCTAACCCTAAGCCTAACCCTAACACTAGGCTACCCTTGACTGCTTCTGCGTCCAATAGATTTCCTAAGCACAAGTGTTTTAAGGAACAGCTTAAAAACAGAATCCTAATGTGATTTCTTTATAATGGGTGTGTTCCTTATCTTATCCTAGTGTCTAAACTCTTCTCCATGGCTGGACCCCCAAATAATATTTCCTTACATGCTAAGGGGTATCTAGAGAGTGGGATAGGTTTAATAACTAATCTAAACCTAATGCGTACCCTAACCCTTAACCCTATCCTAACTCTAACAAGTACCCTAATCCTAACCCGTACCCTAAACCAATCCCTAACCCTATCCCTAAACCTAAACCATACCATACGCCGTACCCGAAGCCCTCCCCGAAACCGTACCCTAAGACGTACCCTAAGCCTAACCCTAAGCCTATCCCTAACCCTAGGCTACCCTTGACTGCTTCTGCCTCCAATAGATTTCCTAAGCACTACTGTTTTAAGGAACAGCTTAAAAAGAAAATCCTAATGTGATTTCTTTATAATGGGTGTGTTCCTTATCTTATCCTAGTGTCTAAACTCTTCTCCATGTCTGGACCCCCAAATAATATTCCTTTACGTGCTAAGATTATCTAGAGAGTGGGATAGGTTTAATAACTAACCTAACCCTAATGCGTACCCTAACCCTTACCCCTATCCTAACTCTAACACGTACCCTAATCCTAACCCGTACCCTAAACCGAGCCCTAACCCTAACACTAACCCTAACCCTAACCCTAACCCATACCCTACGCCGTACCAGAAGCCCTCCCTGAAACAGTACCGTAAGACGTACCCTAAGCCAAACCATAAGCCTAACCCTAACCCTAGGCTACCCTTGACTGCTTCTGCCTCCAATAGGTTTCCTAAGCACTAGTGTTTTAAGGAACAGCTTAAAAAGAGAATCCTAATGTGATTTCTTTATAATGGTTTGTTCCTTATTTTATCCTAGTATCTAAACACTTCTCCATGGCAGGACCCCCAAATAATATTCATTTACGTGCTAAGGGGTATCTAGAGAGTGGGATAGGTTTAATCACTACCGTAACCCTAACACGTACATTAACCCTAACACGTACCCTAATCCTAACACGTACCCTAAACCGAGCCCTAACCCTAACACTAACCCTAACCCTAACCCTAACCCATACCCTACACCGTACCCGAAGCCTTCCCCAAACCCCTACCCTAAGCCGTACCCTAAACCTAACCCTAAGCCTAACCCTAACCCTAGGCTACCTTTGACTGCTTCTGCCTCCAATAGATTTCCTAAGCACTAGTGTTTTAAGGAACAGCTTAAAAAGAGAATCCTAATGTGATTTTTTTATAATGGGTGTGTTCCTTATCTTATCCTAGTGTTTAAACTCTTCTCCATGGCTGGACCCCCAAATAATATACTTTACGTGCTAAGGGGTATCTAGAGAGTGGGATAGGTTTAATAACTACCCTAACACAACACGTACCCTAACCGTAACCCCTACCCTAAACCTAACACGTACCCTAATCCTAAACCGTAACTAAACCGAGCCCTAACCCTAACACTAAGCCTAACCCTAACCCTAACCCATACCCTACGCCGTACCCGAAGCCCTCCCCGAACCCGTACCCTAAGCAGTACCCTAGGCCTAACCCTAAGGATAACCCTAACCCTAGGCTACCCTTGACTGCTTCTGCCTCCAATAGATTTCCTAAGCACTAGTGTTTTAAGGAACAGCTTAAAAAGAGAATCCTAAAGTGATTTATTTGTAATGGGTGTGTTCCTTATCTTATCCTAGTGTCTAAACTCTTCTCCAGGGCTGGAACCCCAAATAATATTCTTTTACGTGCTATGGGTTATCTAGAGAGTGGGATAGGTTTAATAACTACCCTAACCCTAACACGTACATTAACCCTAACCCCTACCCTAACCCTAACACGTACCTTAAACCTAAACCGTACCCTAAACCGAGACCTATCCCTAACACTAACCCTAACCCTAATCCTAACCCATACCCTACGCCATACCCGAAGCCCTCCCCGAACCCGTACCCTAAGACGTACCCTAAGCCTAACCCTAAGCCTAACCCTAACCCTAGGCTACCCTTGACTGCTTCTGCCTCCTATAGATTTCCTAAGCACTAGTGTTTTAAGGAACAGCTTAAAAAGAGAATCCTAATGTGATTTCTTTAAAAAGGGTGTGTTCCTTATCTTACCCTAGTGTCTAAACTCTTCTCCATGGCTGGACCCCCAAAAAATATACCTTTACGTGCTAAGGGGTATCTAGAGAGTGGGATAGGTTTAATAACTACCCTAACCCTAATGCGTAACCTAACCCTAACCCCTACCCTAACCCTAACACGTACCCTTTTCTAAGCCGTACACTAAACCGAGCACTAACACTAATACTAACCCTAACCCTAACCCATACCCTACACCGTACCCGAAGCCCTCCCCGAACCCGTACCCTAAGCCGTACACTAAGCCTAACCCTAAGCCTAACCCTAACACTAGGCTACCCTTGACTGCTTCTGCCTCCAATAGATTTCCTAAGCAATAGTATTTTAAGGAACAGCTTAAAAAGAGTATCCTAATGTGATTTCTTTATAATGGGTGTGTTCCTTATCTTATCCTAGTGTCTAAACTCTTCTCCATGGCTGGATCCCCAAATAATATTCCTTTACGTGCTAAGGGGTATCTAGACAGTGGGATAGGTTTAATAACCCTAACCCTAACACGTATCCTAACCCTAACCCCTACCCTAACACTAACACGTACCCTAATCCTAAACCGTACCCTAAACCGAGCCCTAACCCTAACACTAACCCTAACCCTAACCGTAACCCATACCCTACTCCATGCCCGAACCCCTCCCCGAAACCATACAATAAGCCGTACCCTAAACCTAACCATAAGCCTAACCCTAACGTTAGGCTGCCCTTGACTGCTTCTGCCTCCAATAGATTTCCTAAGCACTAGTGTTTTACGGAAGAGCTTAAAAAGAGAATCCTAATGTGATTTCTTTATAATGGGTGTGTTCCTTATTTTATCATAGTGTCTAAACTCTTCTCCATGGCTGGACCTCCAAATAATATTCCTTTACGTGCTAAGGGGTATCTAGAGAGTGGGATAGGTTTAATAACTACCCTAACTCTAACGCGTACCCTAACCCTAACCCCTACCCTAACCCTAACACGTACCCTAATCCTAACCCGTACCCTAAACCGAGCCCTAACCCTAACACTAACCCTAATCCTAACCCTAACCCATACGCTACGCCGTACCCGAACCCCTCCCCGAACCCGTACCCTAAGCCGTACCCTAAGCCTAACCCTAACCCTAGGCTACCCTTGACTGCTTCTGCGTCCAATAGGTTTCCTAAGCACTAGTGTTTTAAGGAACAGCTTAAAAAGAGAATCCTAATGTGATTTCTTTATAATGGTGTGTTCCTTATCTTATCCTAGTGTCTAATCTCTTCTCCATGGCTGGACCCCCAAATAATATTCTTTACGTGCTAAGGGGTATCTAGAGAGTGGGATAGGTTTAATAATTACCCTAACCCTAACACGTACCCTAACCCTAACCCCTAACCTAACCCTAACACGTACCCTAATCCTAAACCGTACCCTAAACCGAGCCCTAACCCTAACACTAACCCTAACCCTAACCCATAACCTACGACGTACGCGAAGCCCTCCCCGAACCCGTACCCTAAGCCGTACCCTTAGCCTACCCCTAAGCCTAACCCTAACACTAGGCTACCCTTGACTGCTTCTGCCTCCAATAGATTTCCTAAGCACAAGTGTTTTAAGGAACAGCTTAAAAAGAGAATCCTAATGTGATTTCTTTATAATGGGTGTGTTCCTTATCTTATCCTAGTGTCTAAACTCTTCTCCATGGCTGGACCCCCAAATAATATTTCCTTACATGCTAAGGGGTATCTAGAGAGTGGGATAGGTTTAATAACTAATCTAAACCTAATGCGTACCCTAACCCTTACCCCTATCCTAACTCTAACACGTACCCTAATCCTAACCCGTACCCTAAACCGATCCCTAACCCTAACCCTAAACCTAAACCATACCATACGCCGTACCCGAAGCCCTCCGCGAAACCGTACCCTAAGACGTACCCTAAGCCTAACCCTAAGCCTATCCCTAACCCTAGGCTACCCTTGACTGCTTCTGCCTCCAATAGATTTCCTAAGCACTACTGTTTTAAGGAACAGCTTAAAAAGAAAATCCTAATGTGATTTCTTTATAATGGGTGTGTTCCTTATCTTATCCTAGTGTCTAAACTCTTCTCCATGTCTGGACCCCCAAATAATATTCCTTTACGTGCTAAGATTATCTAGAGAGTGGGATAGGTTTAATAACTAACCTAACCCTAATGCGTACCCTAACCCTTACCCCTATCCTAACTCTAACACGTACCCTAATCCTAACCCGTACCCTAAACCGAGCCCTAACCCTAACACTAACCCTAACCCTAACCCTAACCCATACCCTACGCCGTACCAGAAGCCCTCCCCGAAACAGTACCGTAAGACGTACCCTAAGCCAAACCATAAGCCTAACCCTAACCCTAGGCTACCCTTGACTGCTTCTGCCTCCAATAGGTTTCCTAAGCACTAGTGTTTTAAGGAACAGCTTAAAAAGAGAATCCTAAAGTGATTTATTTGTAATGGGTGTGTTCCTTATCTTATCCTAGTGTCTAAACTCTTCTCCATGGCAGGACCCCCAAATAATATTCATTTACGTGCTAAGGGGTATCTAGAAAGTGGGATAGGTTTAATCACTACCGTAACCCTAACACGTGCATTAACCCTAACATGTACCCTAATCCTAACACGTACCCTAAACCGAGCCCTAACCCTAACACTAACCCTAACCCTAACCCTAACCCATACCCTACACCGTACCCAAAGCCCTCCCCAAACCCCTACCCTAAGCCGTACCCTAAACCTAACCCTAAGCCTAACCCTAACCCTAGGCTACCTTTGACTGCTTCTGCCTCCAATAGATTTCCTAAGCACTAGTGTTTTAAGGAACAGCTTAAAAAGAGAATCCTAATGTGATTTCTTTACAATGGGTGTGTTCCTTATCTTATCCTAGTGTCTAAACTCTTCTCCATGGCTGGACCCCCAAATAATATACTTTACGTGCTAAGGGGTATCTAGAGAGTGGGATAGGTTTAATAACTACCCTAACACAACACGTACCCTAACCGTAACCCCTACCCTAAACCTAACACGTACCCTAATCCTAAACCGTAACTAAACCGAGCCCTAACCCTAACACTAAGCCTAACCCTAACCCTAACCCATACCCTACGCCATACCCGAAGCCCTCCCCGAACCCGTACCCTAAGCAGTACCCTAGGCCTAACCCTAAGGATAACCCTAACCCTAGGCTACCCTTGACTGCTTCTGCCTCCAATAGATTTCCTAAGCACTAGTGTTTTAAGGAACAGCTTAAAAAGAGAATCCTAAAGTGATTTATTTGTAATGGGTGTGTTCCTTATCTTATCCTAGTGTCTAAACTCTTCTCCAGGGCTGGACCCCCAAATAATATTCCTTTACGTGCTATGGGTTATCTAGAGAGTGGGATAGGTTTAATAACTACCTTAACCCTAACACGTACATTAACCCTAACCCCTACCCTAACCGTAACACGTACCTTAAACCTAAACCGTACCCTAAACCGAGCCCTATCCCTAACACTAACCCTAACCCTAATCCTAACCCATACCCTACGCCATACCCGAAGCCCTCCCCGAACCCGTACCCTAAGACGTACCCTAAGCCTAACCCTAAGCCTAACCCTAACCCTAGGCTACCCTTGACTGCTTCTGCCTCCTATAGATTTCCTAAGCACTAGTGTTTTAAGGAACAGCTTAAAAAAAGAATCCTAATGTGATTTCTTTAAAAAGGGTGTGTTCCTTATCTTACCCTAGTGTCTAAACTCTTCTCCATGGCTGGACACCCAAAAAATATACCTTTACGTGCTAAGGGGTATCTAGAGAGTGGGATAGGTTTAATAACTACCCTAACACAACACGTACCCTAACCGTAACCCCTACCCTAAACCTAACACGTACCCTAATCCTAAACCGTAACTAAACCGAGCCCTAACCCTAACACTAAGCCTAACCCTAACCCTAACCCATACCCTACGCCGTACCCGAAGCCCTCCCCGAACCCGTACCCTAAGCAGTACCCTAGGCCTAACCCTAAGGATAACCCTAACCCTAGGCTACCCTTGACTGCTTCTGCCTCCAATGGATTTCCTAAGCACTAGTGTTTTAAGGAACAGCTTAAAAAGAGAATCCTAAAGTGATTTATTTGTAATGGGTGTGTTCCTTATCTTATCCTAGTGTCTAAACTCTTCTCCAGGGCTGGACCCCCAAATAATATTCCTTTACGTGCTATGGGTTATCTAGAGAGTGGGATAGGTTTAATAACTACCCTAACCCTAACACGTACATTAACCCTAACCCCTACCCTAACCCTAACACGTACCTTAAACCTAAACCGTACCCTAAACCGAGACCTATCCCTAACACTAACCCTAACCCTAATCCTAACCCATACCCTACGCCATACCCGAAGCCCTCCCCGAACCTGTACCCTAAGACGTACCCTAAGCCTAACCCTAAGCCTAACCCTAACCCTAGGCTACCCTTGACTGCTTCTGCCTCCTATAGATTTCCTAAGCACTAGTGTTTTAAGGAACAGCTTAAAAAGAGAATCCTAATGTGATTTCTTTAAAAAGGGTGTGTTCCTTATCTTACCCTAGTGTCTAAACTCTTCTCCATGGCTGGACCCCCAAAAAATATACCTTTACGTGCTAAGGGGTATCTAGAGAGTGGGATAGGTTTAATAACTACCCTAACCCTAATGCGTAACCTAACCCTAACCCCTACCCTAACCCTAACACGTACCCTTTTCTAAGCCGTACACTAAACCGAGCACTAACACTAATACTAACCCTAACCCTAACCCTAACCCATACCCTACACCGTACCCGAAGCCCTCCCCGAACCTGTACCCTAAGCCGTACACTAAGCGTAACCCTAAGCCTAACCCTAACACTAGGCTACCCTTGACTGCTTCTGCCTCCAATAGATTTCCTAAGCAATAGTATTTTAAGGAACAGCTTAAAAAGAGTATCCTAATGTGATTTCTTTATAATGGGTGTGTTCCTTATCTTATCCTAGTGTCTAAACTCTTCTCCATGGCTGGATCCCCAAATAATATTCCTTTACGTGCTAAGGGGTATCTAGACAGTGGGATAGGTTTAATAACCCTAACCCTAACACGTATCCTAACCCTAACCCCTACCCTAACACTAACACGTACCCTAATCCTAAACCGTACCCTAAACCGAGCCCTAACCCTAACACTAAACCTAACCCTAACCGTAACCCATACCCTACTCCATGCCCGAACCCCTCCCCGAACCCATACAATAAGCCGTACCCTAAACCTAACCATAAGCCTAACCCTAACCCTAGGCTGCCCTTGACTGCTTCTGCCTCCAATAGATTTCCTAAGCACTAGTGTTTTACGGAAGAGCTTAAAAAGAGAATCCTAATGTGATTTCTTTATAATGGGTGTGTTCCTTATTTTATCATAGTGTCTAAACTCTTCTCCATGGCTGGACCTCCAAATAATATTCCTTTACGTGCTAAGGGGTATCTAGAGAGTGGGATAGGTTTAATAACTACCCTAACTCTAACGTGTACCCTAACCCTAACCCCTACCCTAACCCTAACACGTACCCTAATCCTAACCCGTACCCTAAACCGAGCCCTAACCCTAACACTAACCCTAATCCTAACCCTAACCCATACCCTATGCCGTACCCGAACCCCTCCCCGAACCCGTACCCTAAGCCGTACCCTAAGCCTAACCCTAACCCTAGGCTACCCTTGACTGCTTTTGCGTCCAAAAGGTTTCCTAAGCACTAGTGTTTTAAGGAACAGCTTAAAAAGAGAATCCTAATGTGATTTCTTTATAATGGTGTGTTCCTTATCTTATCCTAGTGTCTAATCTCTTCTCCATGGCTGGACCCCCAAATAATATTCTTTACGTGCTAAGGGGTATCTAGAGAGTGGGATAGGTTTAATAATTACCCTAACCCTAACACGTACCCTAACCCTAACCCCTAACCTAACCCTAACACGTACCCTAATCCTAAACCGTACCCTAAACCGAGCCCTAACCCTAATACTAACCCTAACCCTAACCCATAACCTACGACGTACGCGAAGCCCTCCCCGAACCCGTACCCTAAGCCGTACCCTTAGCCTAACCCTAAGCCTAACCCTAACACTAGGCTACCCTTGACTGCTTCTGCGTCCAATAGATTTCCTAAGCACAAGTGTTTTAAGGAACAGCTTAAAAAGAGAATCCTAATGTGATTTCTTTATAATGGGTGTGTTCCTTATCTTATCCTAGTGTCTAAACTCTTCTCCATGGCTGGACCCCCAAATAATATTTCCTTACATGCTAAGGGGTATCTAGAGAGTGGGATAGGTTTAATAACTAATCTAAACCTAATGCGTACCCTAACCCTTACCCCTATCCTAACTCTAACACGTACCCTAATCCTAACCCGTACCCTAAACCAATCCCTAACCCTATCCCTAAACCTAAACCATACCATACGCCGTACCCGAAGCCCTCCCCGAAACCGTACCCTAAGACGTACCCTAAGCCTAACCCTAAGCCTATCCCTAACCCTAGGCTACCCTTGACTGCTTCTGCCTCCAATAGATTTCCTAAGCACTACTGTTTTAAGGAACAGCTTAAAAAGAAAATCCTAATGTGATTTCTTTATAATGGGTGTGTCCCTTATCTTATCCTAGTGTCTAAACTCTTCTCCATGTCTGGACCCCCAAATAATATTCCTTTACGTGCTAAGATTATCTAGAGAGTGGGATAGGTTTAATAACTAACCTAACCCTAATGCGTACCCTAACCCTTACCCCTATCCTAACTCTAACACGTACCCTAATCCTAACTCGTACCCTAAACCGAGCCCTAACCCTAACACTAACCCTAACCCTAACCCTAACCCATACCCTACGCCGTACCAGAAGCCCTCCCCGAAACAGTACCGTAAGACGTACCCTAAGCCAAACCATAAGCCTAACCCTAACCCTAGGCTACCCTTGACTGCTTCTGCCTCCAATAGGTTTCCTAAGCACTAGTGTTTTAAGGAACAGCTTAAAAAGAGAATCCTAATGTGATTTCTTTATAATGGTTTGTTCCTTATTTTATCCTAGTATCTAAACACTTCTCCATGGCAGGACCCCCAAATAATATTCATTTACGTGCTAAGGGGTATCTAGAGAGTGGGATAGGTTTAATCACTACCGTAACCCTAACACGTACATTAACCCTAACACGTACCCTAATCCTAACACGTACCCTAAACCGAGCCCTAACCCTAACACTAACCCTAACCCTAACCCTAACCCATACCCTACACCGTACCCGAAGCCTTCCCCAAACCCCTACCCTAAGCCGTACCCTAAACCTAACCCTAAGCCTAACCCTAACCCTAGGCTACCTTTGACTGCTTCTGCCTCCAATAGATTTCCTAAGCACTAGTGTTTTAAGGAACAGCTTAAAAAGAGAATCCTAATGTGATTTCTTTATAATGGGTGTGTTCCTTATCTTATCCTAGTGTCTAAACTCTTCTCCATGGCTGGACCCCCAAATAATATACTTTACGTGCTAAGGGGTATCTAGAGAGTGGGATAGGTTTAATAACTACCCTAACACAACACGTACCCTAACCGTAACCCCTACCCTAAACCTAACACGTACCCTAATCCTAAACCGTAACTAAACCGAGCCCTAACCCTAACACTAAGCCTAACCCTAACCCTAACCCATACCCTACGCCGTACCCGAAGCCCTCCCCGAACCCGTACCCTAAGCAGTACCCTAGGCCTAACCCTAAGGATAACCCTAACCCTAGGCTACCCTTGATTGCTTCTGCCTCCAATAGATTTCCTAAGCACTAGTGTTTTAAGGAACAGCTTAAAAAGAGAATCCTAAAGTGATTTATTTGTAATGGGTGTGTTCCTTATCTTATCCTAGTGTCTAAACTCTTCTCCAGGGCTGGACCCCCAAATAATATTCCTTTACGTGCTATGGGTTATCTAGAGAGTGGGATAGGTTTAATAACTACCCTAACCCTAACACGTACATTAACCCTAACCCCTACCCTAACCCTAACACGTACCTTAAACCTAAACCGTACCCTAAACCGAGCCCTATCCCTAACACTAACCCTAACCCTAATCCTAACCCATACCCTACGCCATACCCGAAGCCCTCCCCGAACCCGTACCCTAAGACGTACCCTAAGCCTAACCCTAAGCCTAACCCTAACCCTAGGCTACCCTTGACTGCTTCTGCCTCCTATAGATTTCCTAAGCACTAGTGTTTTAAGGAACAGCTTAAAAAGAGAATCCTAATGTGATTTCTTTAAAAAGGGTGTGTTCCTTATCTTACCCTAGTGTCTAAACTCTTCTCCATGGCTGGACACCCAAAAAATATACCTTTACGTGCTAAGGGGTATCTAGAGAGTGGGATAGGTTTAATAACTACCCTAACACAACACGTACCCTAACCGTAACCCCTACCCTAAACCTAACACGTACCCTAATCCTAAACCGTAACTAAACCGAGCCCTAACCCTAACACTAAGCCTAACCCTAACCCTAACCCATACCCTACGCCGTACCCGAAGCCCTCCCCGAACCCGTACCCTAAGCAGTACCCTAGGCCTAACCCTAAGGATAACCCTAACCCTAGGCTACCCTTGACTGCTTCTGCCTCCAATAGATTTCCTAAGCACTAGTGTTTTAAGGAACAGCTTAAAAAGAGAATCCTAAAGTGATTTATTTGTAATGGGTGTGTTCCTTATCTTATCCTAGTGTCTAAACTCTTCTCCAGGGCTGGACCCCCAAATAATATTCTTTTACGTGCTATGGGTTATCTAGAGAGTGGGATAGGTTTAATAACTACCCTAACCCTAACACGTACATTAACCCTAACCCCTACCCTAACCCTAACACGTACCTTAAACCTAAACCGTACCCTAAACCGAGACCTATCCCTAACACTAACCCTAACCCTAATCCTACCCCATACCCTACGCCATACCCGAAGCCCTCCCCGAACCCGTACCCTAAGACGTACCCTAAGCCTAACCCTAAGCCTAACCCTAACCCTAGGCTACCCTTGACTGCTTCTGCCTCCTATAGATTTCCTAAGCACTAGTGTTTTAAGGAACAGCTTAAAAAGAGAATCCTAATGTGATTTCTTTAAAAAGGGTGTGTTCCTTATCTTACCCTAGTGTCTAAACTCTTCTCCATGGCTGGACCCCCAAAAAATATACCTTTACGTGCTAAGGGGTATCTAGAGAGTGGGATAGGTTTAATAACTACCCTAACCCTAATGCGTAACCTAACCCTAACCCCTACCCTAACCCTAACACGTACCCTTTTCTAAGCCGTACACTAAACCGAGCACTAACACTAATACTAACCCTAACCCTAACCCTAACCCATACCCTACACCGTACCCGAAGCCCTCCCCGAACCCGTACCCTAAGCCGTACACTAAGCCTAACCGTAAGCCTAACCCTAACACTAGGCTACCCTTGACTGCTTCTGCCTCCAATAGATTTCCTAAGCAATAGTATTTTAAGGAACAGCTTAAAAAGAGTATCCTAATGTGATTTCTTTATAATGGGTGTGTTCCTTATCTTATCCTAGTGTCTAAACTCTTCTCCATGGCTGGATCCCCAAATAATATTCCTTTACGTGCTAAGGGGTATCTAGACAGTGGGATAGGTTTAATAACCCTAACCCTAACACGTATCCTAACACTAACCCCTACCCTAACACTAACACGTACCCTAATCCTAAACCGTACCCTAAACCGAGCCCTAACCCTAACACTAACCCTAACCCTAACCGTAACCCATACCCTACTCCATGCCCGAACCCCTCCCCGAACCCATACAATAAGCCGTACCCTAAACCTAACCATAAGCCTAACCCTAACCCTAGGCTGCCCTTGACTGCTTCTGCCTCCAATAGATTTCCTAAGCACTAGTGTTTTACGGAAGAGCTTAAAAAGAGAATCCTAATGTGATTTCTTTATAATGGGTGTGTTCCTTATTTTATCATAGTGTCTAAACTCTTCTCCATGGCTGGACCTCCAAATAATATTCCTTTACGTGCTAAGGGGTATATAGAGAGTGGGATAGGTTTAATAACTACCCTAACTCTAACGCGTACCCTAACCCTAACCCCTACCCTAACCCTAACACGTACCCTAATCCTAACCCGTACCCTAAACCGAGCCCTAACCCTAACACTAACCCTAATCCTAACCCTAACCCATACCCTACGCCGTACCCGAACCCCTCCCCGAACCCGTACCCTAAGCCGTACCCTAAGCCTAACCCTAACCCTAGGCTACCCTTGACTGCTTCTGCGTCCAATAGGTTTCCTAAGCACTAGTGTTTTAAGGAACAGCTTAAAAAGAGAATCCTAATGTGATTTCTTTATAATGGGTGTGTTCCTTATCTTATCCTAGTGTCTAAACTCTTCTCCATGGCTGGACCCCCAAATAATATTTCCTTACATGCTAAGGGGTATCTAGAGAGTGGGATAGGTTTAATAACTAATCTAAACCTAATGCGTACCCTAACCCTTACCCCTATCCTAACTCTAACACGTACCCTAATCCTAACCCGTACCCTAAACCGATCCCTAACCCTATCCCTAAACCTAAACCATACCATACGCCGTACCCGAAGCCCTCCCCGAAACCGTACCCTAAGACGTACCCTAAGCCTAACCCTAAGCCTATCCCTAACCCTAGGCTACCCTTGACTGCTTCTGCCTCCAATAGATTTCCTAAGCACTACTGTTTTAAGGAACAGCTTAAAAAGAAAATCCTAATGTGATTTCTTTATAATGGGTGTGTTCCTTATCTTATCCTAGTGTCTAAACTCTTCTCCATGTCTGGACCCCCAAATAATATTCCTTTACGTGCTAAGATTATCTAGAGAGTGGGATAGGTTTAATAACTAACCTAACCCTAATGCGTACCCTAACCCTTACCCCTATCCTAACTCTAACACGTACCCTAATCCTAACTCGTACCCTAAACCGAGCCCTAACCCTAACACTAACCCTAACCCTAACCCTAACCCATACCCTACGCCGTACCAGAAGCCCTCCCCGAAACAGTACCGTAAGACGTACCCTAAGCCAAACCATAAGCCTAACCCTAACCCTAGGCTACCCTTGACTGCTTCTGCCTCCAATAGGTTTCCTAAGCACTAGTGTTTTAAGGAACAGCTTAAAAAGAGAATCCTAATGTGATTTCTTTATAATGGTTTGTTCCTTATTTTATCCTAGTATCTAAACACTTCTCCATGGCAGGACCCCCAAATAATATTCATTTACGTGCTAAGGGGTATCTAGAGAGTGGGATAGGTTTAATCACTACCGTAACCCTAACACGTACATTAACCCTAACACGTACCCTAATCCTAACACGTACCCTAAACCGAGCCCTAACCCTAACACTAACCCTAACCCTAACCCTAACCCATACCCTACACCGTACCCGAAGCCTTCCCCAAACCCCTACCCTAAGCCGTACCCTAAACCTAACCCTAAGCCTAACCCTAACCCTAGGCTACCTTTGACTGCTTCTGCCTCCAATAGATTTCCTAAGCACTAGTGTTTTAAGGAACAGCTTAAAAAGAGAATCCTAATGTGATTTCTTTATAATGGGTGTGTTCCTTATCTTATCCTAGTGTCTAAACTCTTCTCCATGGCTGGACCCCCAAATAATATACTTTACGTGCTAAGGGGTATCTAGAGAGTGGGATAGGTTTAATAACTACCCTAACACAACACGTACCCTAACCGTAACCCCTACCCTAAACCTAACACGTACCCTAATCCTAAACCGTAACTAAACCGAGCCCTAACCCTAACACTAAGCCTAACCCTAACCCTAACCCATACCCTACGCCGTACCCGAAGCCCTCCCCGAACCCGTACCCTAAGCAGTACCCTAGGCCTAACCCTAAGGATAACCCTAACCCTAGGCTACCCTTGATTGCTTCTGCCTCCAATAGATTTCCTAAGCACTAGTGTTTTAAGGAACAGCTTAAAAAGAGAATCCTAAAGTGATTTATTTGTAATGGGTGTGTTCCTTATCTTATCCTAGTGTCTAAACTCTTCTCCAGGGCTGGACCCCCAAATAATATTCCTTTACGTGCTATGGGTTATCTAGAGAGTGGGATAGGTTTAATAACTACCCTAACCCTAACACGTACATTAACCCTAACCCCTACCCTAACCCTAACACGTACCTTAAACCTAAACCGTACCCTAAACCGAGCCCTATCCCTAACACTAACCCTAACCCTAATCCTAACCCATACCCTACGCCATACCCGAAGCCCTCCCCGAACCCGTACCCTAAGACGTACCCTAAGCCTAACCCTAAGCCTAACCCTAACCCTAGGCTACCCTTGACTGCTTCTGCCTCCTATAGATTTCCTAAGCACTAGTGTTTTAAGGAACAGCTTAAAAAGAGAATCCTAATGTGATTTCTTTAAAAAGGGTGTGTTCCTTATCTTACCCTAGTGTCTAAACTCTTCTCCATGGCTGGACACCCAAAAAATATACCTTTACGTGCTAAGGGGTATCTAGAGAGTGGGATAGGTTTAATAACTACCCTAACACAACACGTACCCTAACCGTAACCCCTACCCTAAACCTAACACGTACCCTAATCCTAAACCGTAACTAAACCGAGCCCTAACCCTAACACTAAGCCTAACCCTAACCCTAACCCATACCCTACGCCGTACCCGAAGCCCTCCCCGAACCCGTACCCTAAGCAGTACCCTAGGCCTAACCCTAAGGATAACCCTAACCCTAGGCTACCCTTGACTGCTTCTGCCTCCAATAGATTTCCTAAGCACTAGTGTTTTAAGGAACAGCTTAAAAAGAGAATCCTAAAGTGATTTATTTGTAATGGGTGTGTTCCTTATCTTATCCTAGTGTCTAAACTCTTCTCCAGGGCTGGACCCCCAAATAATATTCTTTTACGTGCTATGGGTTATCTAGAGAGTGGGATAGGTTTAATAACTACCCTAACCCTAACACGTACATTAACCCTAACCCCTACCCTAACCCTAACACGTACCTTAAACCTAAACCGTACCCTAAACCGAGACCTATCCCTAACACTAACCCTAACCCTAATCCTACCCCATACCCTACGCCATACCCGAAGCCCTCCCCGAACCCGTACCCTAAGACGTACCCTAAGCCTAACCCTAAGCCTAACCCTAACCCTAGGCTACCCTTGACTGCTTCTGCCTCCTATAGATTTCCTAAGCACTAGTGTTTTAAGGAACAGCTTAAAAAGAGAATCCTAATGTGATTTCTTTAAAAAGGGTGTGTTCCTTATCTTACCCTAGTGTCTAAACTCTTCTCCATGGCTGGACCCCCAAAAAATATACCTTTACGTGCTAAGGGGTATCTAGAGAGTGGGATAGGTTTAATAACTACCCTAACCCTAATGCGTAACCTAACCCTAACCCCTACCCTAACACTAACACGTACCCTTTTCTAAGCCGTACACTAAACCGAGCACTAACACTAATACTAACCCTAACCCTAACCCTAACCCATACCCTACACCGTACCCGAAGCCCTCCCCGAACCCGTACCCTAAGCCGTACACTAAGCCTAACCCTAAGCCAAACCCTAACATTAGGCTACCCTTGACTGCTTCTGCCTCCAATAGATTTCCTAAGCAATAGTATTTTAAGGAACAGCTTAAAAAGAGTATCCTAATGTGATTTCTTTATAATGGGTGTGTTCCTTATCTTATCCTAGTGTCTAAACTCTTCTCCATGGCTGGATCCCCAAATAATATTCCTTTACGTGCTAAGGGGTATCTAGACAGTGGGATAGGTTTAATAACCCTAACCCTAACACGTATCCTAACACTAACCCCTACCCTAACACTAACACGTACCCTAATCCTAAACCGTACCCTAAACCGAGCCCTAACCCTAACACTAACCCTAACCCTAACCGTAACCCATACCCTACTCCATGCCCGAACCCCTCCCCGAACCCATACAATAAGCCGTACCCTAAACCTAACCATAAGCCTAACCCTAACCCTAGGCTGCCCTTGACTGCTTCTGCCTCCAATAGATTTCCTAAGCACTAGTGTTTTACGGAAGAGCTTAAAAAGAGAATCCTAATGTGATTTCTTTATAATGGGTGTGTTCCTTATTTTATCATAGTGTCTAAACTCTTCTCCATGGCTGGACCTCCAAATAATATTCCTTTACGTGCTAAGTGGTATCTAGAGAGTGGGATAGGTTTAATAACTACCCTAACTCTAACGCGTACCCTAACCCTAACCCCTACCCTAACCCTAACACGTACCCTAATCCTAACCCGTACCCTAAACCGAGCCCTAACCCTAACACTAACCCTAATCCTAACCCTAACCCATACCCTACGCCGTACCCGAACCCCTCCCCGAACCCGTACCCTAAGCCGTACCCTAAGCCTAACCCTAACCCTAGGCTACCCTTGACTGCTTCTGCGTCCAATAGGTTTCCTAAGCACTAGTGTTTTAAGGAACAGCTTAAAAAGAGAATCCTAATGTGATTTCTTTATAATGGGTGTGTTCCTTATCTTATCCTAGTGTCTAAACTCTTCTCCATGGCTGGACCCCCAAATAATATTTCCTTACATGCTAAGGGGTATCTAGAGAGTGGGATAGGTTTAATAACTAATCTAAACCTAATGCGTACCCTAACCCTTACCCCTATCCTAACTCTAACACGTACCCTAATCCTAACCCGTACCCTAAACCGATCCCTAACCCTAACCCTAAACCTAAACCATACCATACGCCGTACCCGAAGCCCTCCCCGAAACCGTACCCTAAGACGTACCCTAAGCCTAACCCTAAGCCTATCACTAACCCTAGGCTACCCTTGACTGCTTCTGCCTCCAATAGATTTCCTAAGCACTACTGTTTTAAGGAACAGCTTAAAAAGAAAATCCTAATGTGATTTCTTTATAATGGGTGTGTTCCTTATCTTATCCTAGTGTCTAAACTCTTCTCCATGGCTGGACCCCCAAATAATATTCCTTTACGTGCTAAGGTTATCTAGAGAGTGGGATAGGTTTAATAACTAACCTAACCCTAATGCGTACCCTAACCCTTACCCCTATCCTAACTCTAACACGTACCCTAATCCTAACCCGTACCCTAAACCGAGCCCTAACCCTAACACTAACCCTAACCCTAACCCTAACCCATACCCTACGCCGTACCAGAAGCCCTCCCCGAAACAGTACCGTAAGACATACCCTAAGCCAAACCATAAGCCTAACCCTAACCCTAGGCTACCCTTGAATGCTTCTGCCTCCAATAGGTTTCCTAAGCACTAGTGTTTTAAGGAACAGCTTAAAAAGAGAATCCTAAAGTGATTTATTTGTAATGGGTGTGTTCCTTATCTTATCCTAGTGTCTAAACTCTTTTCCATGGCAGGACCCCCAAATAATATTCATTTACGTGCTAAGGGGTATCTAGAGAGTGGGATAGGTTTAATCACTACCGTAACCCTAACACGTACATTAACCCTAACACGTACCCTAATCCTAACACGTACCCTAAACCGAGCCCTAACCCTAACACTAACCCTAACCCTAACCCTAACCCATACCCTACACCGTACCCGAAGCCCTCCCCAAACCCCTACCCTAAGCCGTACCCTAAACCTAACCCTAAGCCTAACCCTAACCCTAGGCTACCTTTGACTGCTTCTGCCTCCAATAGATTTCCTAAGCACTAGTGTTTTAAGGAACAGCTTAAAAAGAGAATCCTAATGTGATTTCTTTATAATGGGTGTGTTCCTTATCTTATCCTAGTGTCTAAACTCTTCTCCATGGCTGGACCCCCAAATAATATACTTTACGTGCTAAGGGGTATCTAGAGAGTGGGATAGGTTTAATAACTACCCTAACACAACACGTACCCTAACCGTAACCCCTACCCTAAACCTAACACGTACCCTAATCCTAAACCGTAACTAAACCGAGCCCTAACCCTAACACTAAGCCTAACCCTAACCCTAACCCATACCCTACGCCGTACCCGAAGCCCTCCCCGAACCCGTACCCTAAGCAGTACCCTAGGCCTAACCCTAAGGATAACCCTAACCCTAGGCTACCCTTGACTGCTTCAGCCTCCAATAGATTTCCTAAGCACTAGTGTTTTAAGGAACAGCTTAAAAAGAGAATCCTAAAGTGATTTATTTGTAATGGGTGTGTTCCTTATCTTATCCTAGTGTCTAAACTCTTCTCCAGGGCTGGACCCCCAAATAATATTCCTTTACGTGCTATGGGTTATCTAGAGAGTGGGATAGGTTTAATAACTACCCTAACCCTAACACGTACATTAACCCTAACCCCTACCCTAACCCTAACACGTACCTTAAACCTAAACCGTACCCTAAACCGAGCCCTATCCCTAACACTAACCCTAACCCTAACCCTAACCCATAACCTACGACGTACGCGAAGCCCTCCCCGAACCCGTACCCTAAGACGTACCCTAAGCCTAACCCTAAGCCTAACCCTAACCCTAGGCTACCCTTGACTGCTTCTGCCTCCAATAGATTTCCTAAGCACAAGTGTTTTAAGGAACAGCTTAAAAAGAGAATCCTAATGTGATTTCTTTATAATGGGTGTGTTCCTTATCTTATCCTAGTGTCTAAACTCTTCTCCATGGCTGGACCCCCAAATAATATTTCCTTACATGCTAAGGGGTATCTAGAGAGTGGGATAGGTTTAATAACTAATCTAAACCTAATGCGTACCCTAACCCTTACCCCTATCCTAACTCTAACACGTACCCTAATCCTAACCCGTACCCTAAACCGATCCCTAATCCTAACCCTAAACCTAAACCATACCATACGCCGTACCCGAAGCCCTCCCCGAAACCGTACCCTAAGACGTACCCTAAGCCTAACCCTAAGCCTTTCCCTAACCCTAGGCTACCCTTGACTGCTTCTGCCTCCAATAGATTTCCTAAGCACTACTGTTTTAAGGAACAGCTTAAAAAGAAAATCCTAATGTGATTTCTTTATAATGGGTGTGTTCCTTATCTTATCCTAGTGTCTAAACCCTTCTCCATGGCTGGACCCCCAAATAATATTCCTTTACGTGCTAAGGTTATCTAGAGAGTGGGATAGGTTTAATAACTAACCTAACCCTAATGCGTACCCTAACCCTTACCCCTATCCTAACTCTAACACGTACCCTAATCCTAACCCGTACCCTAAACCGAGCCCTAACCCTAACACTAACCCTAACCCTAACCCTAACCCATACCCTACGCCGTACCAGAAGCCCTCCCCGAAACAGTACCGTAAGACGTACCCTAAGCCAAATCATAAGCTTAACCCTAACCCTAGGCTACCCTTGACTGCTTCTGCCTCCAATAGGTTTCCTAAGCACTAGTGTTTTAAGGAACAGCTTAAAAAGAGAATCCTAAAGTGATTTATTTGTAATGGGTGTGTCCCTTATCTTATCCTAGTGTCTAAACTCTTCTCCAGGGCTGGACCCCCAAATAATATTCCTTTACATGCTATGGGTTATCTAGAGAGTGGGATAGGTTTAATAACTACCCTAACCCTAACACGTACATTAACCCTAACCCCTACCCTAACCCTAACACGTACCTTAAACCTAAACCGTACCCTAAACCGAGACCTATCCCTAACACTAACCCTAACCCTAATCCTAACCCATACCCTACGCCATACCCGAAGCCCTCCCCGAACCCGTACCCTAAGACGTACCCTAAGCCTAACCCTAAGCCTAACCCTAACCCTAGGCTACCCTTGACTGCTTCTGCCTCCTATAGATTTCCTAAGCACTAGTGTTTTAAGGAACAGCTTAAAAAGAGAATCCTAATGTGATTTCTTTAAAAAGGGTGTGTTCCTTATCTTACCCTAGTGTCTAAACTCTTCTCCAAGGCTGGACCCCCAAAAAATATACCTTTACGTGCTAAGGGGTATCTAGAGAGTGGGATAGGTTTAATAACTACCCTAACCCTAATGCGTAACCTAACCCTAACCCCTACCCTAACCCTAACACGTACCCTTTTCTAAGCCGTACACTAAACCGAGCACTAACACTAATACTAACCCTAACCCTAACCCTAACCCATACCCTACACCGTACCCGAAGCCCTCCCCGAACCCGTACCCTAAGCCGTACACTAAGCCTAACCCTAAGCCTAACCCTAACACTAGGCTACCCTTGACTGCTTCTGCCTCCAATAGATTTCCTAAGCAATAGTATTTTAAGGAACAGCTTAAAAAGAGTATCCTAATGTGATTTCTTTATAATGGGTGTGTTCCTTATCTTATCCTAGTGTCTAAACTCTTCTCCATGGCTGGATCCCCAAATAATATTCCTTTACGTGCTAAGGGGTATCTAGACAGTGGGATAGGTTTAATAACCCTAACCCTAACACGTATCCTAACCCTAACCCCTACCCTAACACTAACACGTACCCTAATCCTAAACCGTACCCTAAACCGAGCCCTAACCCTAACACTAACCCTAACCCTAACCGTAACCCATACCCTACTCCATGCCCGAACCCCTCCCCGAACCCATACAATAAGCCGTACCCTAAATCTAACCATAAGCCTAACCCTAACCCTAGGCTGCCCTTGACTGCTTCTGCCTCCAATAGATTTCCTAAGCACTAGTGTTTTACGGAAGAGCTTAAAAAGAGAATCCTAATGTGATTTCTTTATAATGGGTGTGTTCCTTATTTTATCATAGTGTCTAAACTCTTCTCCATGGCTGGACCTCCAAATAATATTCCTTTACGTGCTAAGGGGTATCTAGAGAGTGGGATAGGTTTAATAACTACCCTAACTCTAACGCGTACCCTAACCCTAACCCCTACACTAACCCTAACACGTACCCTAATCCTAACCCGTACCCTAAACCGAGCCCTAACCCTAACACTAACCCTAATCCTAACCCTAACCCATACCCTACGCCGTACCCGAACCCCTCCCCGAACCCGTACCCTAAGCCGTACCCTAAGCCTAACCCTAACCCTAGGCTACCCTTGACTGCTTCTGCGTCCAATAGGTTTCCTAAGCACTAGTGTTTTAAGGAACAGCTTAAAAAGAGAATCCTAATGTGATTTCTTTATAATGGGTGTGTTCCTTATCTTATCCTAGTGTCTAAACTCTTCTCCATGGCTGGACCCCCAAATAATATTTCCTTACATGCTAAGGGGTATCTAGAGAGTGGGATAGGTTTAATAACTAATCTAAACCTAATGCGTACCCTAACCCTTACCCCTATCCTAACTCTAACACGTACCCTAATCCTAACCCGTACCCTAAACCGATCCCTAACCCTAACCCTAAACCTAAACCATACCATACGCCGTACCCGAAGCCCTCCCCGAAACCGTACCCTAAGACGTACCCTAAGCCTAACCCTAAGCCTATCACTAACCCTAGGCTACCCTTGACTGCTTCTGCCTCCAATAGATTTCCTAAGCACTACTGTTTTAAGGAACAGCTTAAAAAGAAAATCCTAATGTGATTTCTTTATAATGGGTGTGTTCCTTATCTTATCCTAGTGTCTAAACTCTTCTCCATGGCTGGACCCCCAAATAATATTCCTTTACGTGCTAAGGTTATCTAGAGAGTGGGATAGGTTTAATAACTAACCTAACCCTAATGCGTACCCTAACCCTTACCCCTATCCTAACTCTAACACGTACCCTAATCCTAACCCGTACCCTAAACCGAGCCCTAACCCTAACACTAACCCTAACCCTAACCCTAACCCATACCCTACGCCGTACCAGAAGCCCTCCCCGAAACAGTACCGTAAGACGTACCCTAAGCCAAACCATAAGCCTAACCCTAACCCTAGGCTACCCTTGAATGCTTCTGCCTCCAATAGGTTTCCTAAGCACTAGTGTTTTAAGGAACAGCTTAAAAAGAGAATCCTAAAGTGATTTATTTGTAATGGGTGTGTTCCTTATCTTATCCTAGTGTCTAAACTCTTTTCCATGGCAGGACCCCCAAATAATATTCATTTACGTGCTAAGGGGTATCTAGAGAGTGGGATAGGTTTAATCACTACCGTAACCCTAACACGTACATTAACCCTAACACGTACCCTAATCCTAACACGTACCCTAAACCGAGCCCTAACCCTAACACTAACCCTAACCCTAACCCTAACCCATACCCTACACCGTACCCGAAGCCCTCCCCAAACCCCTACCCTAAGCCGTACCCTAAACCTAACCCTAAGCCTAACCCTAACCCTAGGCTACCTTTGACTGCTTCTGCCTCCAATAGATTTCCTAAGCACTAGTGTTTTAAGGAACAGCTTAAAAAGAGAATCCTAATGTGATTTCTTTATAATGGGTGTGTTCCTTATCTTATCCTAGTGTCTAAACTCTTCTCCATGGCTGGACCCCCAAATAATATACTTTACGTGCTAAGGGGTATCTAGAGAGTGGGATAGGTTTAATAACTACCCTAACACAACACGTACCCTAACCGTAACCCCTACCCTAAACCTAACACGTACCCTAATCCTAAACCGTAACTAAACCGAGCCCTAACCCTAACACTAAGCCTAACCCTAACCCTAACCCATACCCTACGCCGTACCCGAAGCCCTACCCGAACCCGTACCCTAAGCAGTACCCTAGGCCTAACCCTAAGGATAACCCTAACCCTAGGCTACCCTTGACTGCTTCAGCCTCCAATAGATTTCCTAAGCACTAGTGTTTTAAGGAACAGCTTAAAAAGAGAATCCTAAAGTGATTTATTTGTAATGGGTGTGTTCCTTATCTTATCCTAGTGTCTAAACTCTTCTCCAGGGCTGGACCCCCAAATAATATTCCTTTACGTGCTATGGGTTATCTAGAGAGTGGGATAGGTTTAATAACTACCCTAACCCTAACACGTACATTAACCCTAACCCCTACCCTAACCCTAACACGTACCTTAAACCTAAACCGTACCCTAAACCGAGCCCTATCCCTAACACTAACCCTAACCCTAACCCTAACCCATAACCTACGACGTACGCGAAGCCCTCCCCGAACCCGTACCCTAAGACGTACCCTAAGCCTAACCCTAAGCCTAACCCTAACCCTAGGCTACCCTTGACTGCTTCTGCCTCCAATAGATTTCCTAAGCACAAGTGTTTTAAGGAACAGCTTAAAAAGAGAATCCTAATGTGATTTCTTTATAATGGGTGTGTTCCTTATCTTATCCTAGTGTCTAAACTCTTCTCCATGGCTGGACCCCCAAATAATATTTCCTTACATGCTAAGGGGTATCTAGAGAGTGGGATAGGTTTAATAACTAATCTAAACCTAATGCGTACCCTAACCCTTACCCCTATCCTAACTCTAACACGTACCCTAATCCTAACCCGTACCCTAAACCGATCCCTAATCCTAACCCTAAACCTAAACCATACCATACGCCGTACCCGAAGCCCTCCCCGAAACCGTACCCTAAGACGTACCCTAAGCCTAACCCTAAGCCTTTCCCTAACCCTAGGCTACCCTTGACTGCTTCTGCCTCCAATAGATTTCCTAAGCACTACTGTTTTAAGGAACAGCTTAAAAAGAAAATCCTAATGTGATTTCTTTATAATGGGTGTGTTCCTTATCTTATCCTAGTGTCTAAACCCTTCTCCATGGCTGGACCCCCAAATAATATTCCTTTACGTGCTAAGGTTATCTAGAGAGTGGGATAGGTTTAATAACTAACCTAACCCTAATGCGTACCCTAACCCTTACCCCTATCCTAACTCTAACACGTACCCTAATCCTAACCCGTACCCTAAACCGAGCCCTAACCCTAACACTAACCCTAACCCTAACCCTAACCCATACCCTACGCCGTACCAGAAGCCCTCCCCGAAACACTACCGTAAGACGTACCCTAAGCCAAATCATAAGCTTAACCCTAACCCTAGGCTACCCTTGACTGCTTCTGCCTCCAATAGGTTTCCTAAGCACTAGTGTTTTAAGGAACAGCTTAAAAAGAGAATCCTAAAGTGATTTATTTGTAATGGGTGTGTCCCTTATCTTATCCTAGTGTCTAAACTCTTCTCCAGGGCTGGACCCCCAAATAATATTCCTTTACATGCTATGGGTTATCTAGAGAGTGGGATAGGTTTAATAACTACCCTAACCCTAACACGTACATTAACCCTAACCCCTACCCTAACCCTAACACGTACCTTAAACCTAAACCGTACCCTAAACCGAGACCTATCCCTAACACTAACCCTAACCCTAATCCTAACCCATACCCTACGCCATACCCGAAGCCCTCCCCGAACCCGTACCCTAAGACGTACCCTAAGCCTAACCCTAAGCCTAACCCTAACCCTAGGCTACCCTTGACTGCTTCTGCCTCCTATAGATTTCCTAAGCACTAGTGTTTTAAGGAACAGCTTAAAAAGAGAATCCTAATGTGATTTCTTTAAAAAGGGTGTGTTCCTTATCTTACCCTAGTGTCTAAACTCTTCTCCATGGCTGGACCCCCAAAAAATATACCTTTACGTGCTAAGGGGTATCTAGAGAGTGGGATAGGTTTAATAACTACCCTAACCCTAATGCGTAACCTAACCCTAACCCCTACCCTAACCCTAACACGTACCCTTTTCTAAGCCGTACACTAAACCGAGCACTAACACTAATACTAACCCTAACCCTAACCCTAACCCATACCCTACACCGTACCCGAAGCCCTCCCCGAACCCGTACCCTAAGCCGTACACTAAGCCTAACCCTAAGCCTAACCCTAACACTAGGCTACCCTTGACTGCTTCTGCCTCCAATAGATTTCCTAAGCAATAGTATTTTAAGGAACAGCTTAAAAAGAGTATCCTAATGTGATTTCTTTATAATGGGTGTGTTCCTTATCTTATCCTAGTGTCTAAACTCTTCTCCATGGCTGGATCCCCAAATAATATTCCTTTACGTGCTAAGGGGTATCTAGACAGTGGGATAGGTTTAATAACCCTAACCCTAACACGTATCCTAACCCTAACCCCTACCCTAACACTAACACGTACCCTAATCCTAAACCGTACCCTAAACCGAGCCCTAACCCTAACACTAACCCTAACCCTAACCGTAACCCATACCCTACTCCATGCCCGAACCCCTCCCCGAACCCATACAATAAGCCGTACCCTAAATCTAACCATAAGCCTAACCCTAACCCTAGGCTGCCCTTGACTGCTTCTGCCTCCAATAGATTTCCTAAGCACTAGTGTTTTACGGAAGAGCTTAAAAAGAGAATCCTAATGTGATTTCTTTATAATGGGTGTGTTCCTTATTTTATCATAGTGTCTAAACTCTTCTCCATGGCTGGACCTCCAAATAATATTCCTTTACGTGCTAAGGGGTATCTAGAGAGTGGGATAGGTTTAATAACTACCCTAACTCTAACGCGTACCCTAACCCTAACCCCTACACTAACCCTAACACGTACCCTAATCCTAACCCGTACCCTAAACCGAGCCCTAACCCTAACACTAACCCTAATCCTAACCCTAACCCATACCCTACGCCGTACCCGAACCCCTCCCCGAACCCGTACCCTAAGCCGTACCCTAAGCCTAACCCTAACCCTAGGCTACCCTTGACTGCTTCTGCGTCCAATAGGTTTCCTAAGCACTAGTGTTTTAAGGAACAGCTTAAAAAGAGAATCCTAATGTGATTTCTTTATAATGGGTGTGTTCCTTATCTTATCCTAGTGTCTAAACTCTTCTCCATGGCTGGACCCCCAAATAATATTTCCTTACATGCTAAGGGGTATCTAGAGAGTGGGATAGGTTTAATAACTAATCTAAACCTAATGCGTACCCTAACCCTTACCCCTATCCTAACTCTAACACGTACCCTAATCCTAACCCGTACCCTAAACCGATCCCTAACCCTAACCCTAAACCTAAACCATACCATACGCCGTACCCGAAGCCCTCCCCGAAACCGTACCCTAAGACGTACCCTAAGCCTAACCCTAAGCCTATCACTAACCCTAGGCTACCCTTGACTGCTTCTGCCTCCAATAGATTTCCTAAGCACTACTGTTTTAAGGAACAGCTTAAAAAGAAAATCCTAATGTGATTTCTTTATAATGGGTGTGTTCCTTATCTTATCCTAGTGTCTAAACTCTTCTCCATGGCTGGACCCCCAAATAATATTCCTTTACGTGCTAAGGTTATCTAGAGAGTGGGATAGGTTTAATAACTAACCTAACCCTAATGCGTACCCTAACCCTTACCCCTATCCTAACTCTAACACGTACCCTAATCCTAACCCGTACCCTAAACCGAGCCCTAACCCTAACACTAACCCTAACCCTAACCCTAACCCATACCCTACGCCGTACCAGAAGCCCTCCCCGAAACAGTACCGTAAGACGTACCCTAAGCCAAACCATAAGCCTAACCCTAACCCTAGGCTACCCTTGAATGCTTCTGCCTCCAATAGGTTTCCTAAGCACTAGTGTTTTAAGGAACAGCTTAAAAAGAGAATCCTAAAGTGATTTATTTGTAATGGGTGTGTTCCTTATCTTATCCTAGTGTCTAAACTCTTTTCCATGGCAGGACCCCCAAATAATATTCATTTACGTGCTAAGGGGTATCTAGAGAGTGGGATAGGTTTAATCACTACCGTAACCCTAACACGTACATTAACCCTAACACGTACCCTAATCCTAACACGTACCCTAAACCGAGCCCTAACCCTAACACTAACCCTAACCCTAACCCTAACCCATACCCTACACCGTACCCGAAGCCCTCCCCAAACCCCTACCCTAAGCCGTACCCTAAACCTAACCCTAAGCCTAACCCTAACCCTAGGCTACCTTTGACTGCTTCTGCCTCCAATAGATTTCCTAAGCACTAGTGTTTTAAGGAACAGCTTAAAAAGAGAATCCTAATGTGATTTCTTTATAATGGGTGTGTTCCTTATCTTATCCTAGTGTCTAAACTCTTCTCCATGGCTGGACCCCCAAATAATATACTTTACGTGCTAAGGGGTATCTAGAGAGTGGGATAGGTTTAATAACTACCCTAACACAACACGTACCCTAACCGTAACCCCTACCCTAAACCTAACACGTACCCTAATCCTAAACCGTAACTAAACCGAGCCCTAACCCTAACACTAAGCCTAACCCTAACCCTAACCCATACCCTACGCCGTACCCGAAGCCCTCCCCGAACCCGTACCCTAAGCAGTACCCTAGGCCTAACCCTAAGGATAACCCTAACCCTAGGCTACCCTTGACTGCTTCTGCCTCCAATAGATTTCCTAAGCACTAGTGTTTTAAGGAACAGCTTAAAAAGAGAATCCTAAAGTGATTTATTTGTAATGGGTGTGTTCCTTATCTTATCCTAGTGTCTAAACTCTTCTCCAGGGCTGGACCCCCAAATAATATTCCTTTACGTGCTATGGGTTATCTAGAGAGTGGGATAGGTTTAATAACTACCCTAACCCTAACACGTACATTAACCCTAACCCCTACCCTAACCCTAACACGTACCTTAAACCTAAACCGTACCCTAAACCGAGCCCTATCCCTAACACTAACCCTAACCCTAACCCTAACCCATAACCTACGACGTACGCGAAGCCCTCCCCGAACCCGTACCCTAAGACGTACCCTAAGCCTAACCCTAAGCCTAACCCTAACCCTAGGCTACCCTTGACTGCTTCTGCCTCCAATAGATTTCCTAAGCACAAGTGTTTTAAGGAACAGCTTAAAAAGAGAATCCTAATGTGATTTCTTTATAATGGGTGTGTTCCTTATCTTATCCTAGTGTCTAAACTCTTCTCCATGGCTGGACCCCCAAATAATATTTCCTTACATGCTAAGGGGTATCTAGAGAGTGGGATAGGTTTAATAACTAATCTAAACCTAATGCGTACCCTAACACTTACCCCTATCCTAACTCTAACACGTACCCTAATCCTAACCCGTACCCTAAACCGATCCCTAACCCTAACCCTAAACCTAAACCATACCATACGCCGTACCCGAAGCCCTCCCCGAAACCGTACCCTAAGACGTACCCTAAGCCTAACCCTAAGCCTATCCCTAACCCTAGGCTACCCTTGACTGCTTCTGCCTCCAATAGATTTCCTAAGCACTACTGTTTTAAGGAACAGCTTAAAAAGAAAATCCTAATGTGATTTCTTTATAATGGGTGTGTTCCTTATCTTATCCTAGTGTCTAAACTCTTCTCCATGGCTGGACCCCCAAATAATATTCCTTTACGTGCTAAGGTTATCTAGAGAGTGGGATAGGTTTAATAACTAACCTAACCCTAATGCGTACCCTAACCCTTACCCCTATCCTAACTCTAACACGTACCCTAATCCTAACCCGTACCCTAAACCGAGCCCTAACCCTAACACTAACCCTAACCCTACCCCTAACCCATACCCTACGCCGTACCAGAAGCCCTCCCCGAAACAGTACCGTAAGACGTACCCTAAGCCAAATCATAAGCCTAACCCTAACCCTAGGCTACCCTTGACTGCTTCTGCCTCCAATAGGTTTCCTAAGCACTAGTGTTTTAAGGAACAGCTTAAAAAGAGAATCCTAAAGTGATTTATTTGTAATGGGTGTGTCCCTTATCTTATCCTAGTGTCTAAACTCTTCTCCAGGGCTGGACCCCCAAATAATATTCCTTTACATGCTATGGGTTATCTAGAGAGTGGGATAGGTTTAATAACTACCCTAACCCTAACACGTACATTAACCCTAACCCCTACCCTAACCCTAACACGTACCTTAAACCTAAACCGTACCCTAAACCGAGACCTATCCCTAACACTAACCCTAACCCTAATCCTAACCCATACCTTACGCCATACCCGAAGCCCTCCCCGAACCCGTACCCTAAGACGTACCCTAAGCCTAACCCTAAGCCTAACCCTAACCCTAGGCTACCCTTGACTGCTTCTGCCTCCTATAGATTTCCTAAGCACTAGTGTTTTAAGGAACAGCTTAAAAAGAGAATCCTAATGTGATTTCTTTAAAAAGGGTGTGTTCCTTATCTTACCCTAGTGTCTAAACTCTTCTCCATGGCTGGACCCCCAAAAAATATACCTTTACGTGCTAAGGGGTATCTAGAGTGTGGGATAGGTTTAATAACTACCCTAACCCTAATGCGTAACCTAACCCTAACCCCTACCCTAACCCTAACACGTACCCTTTTCTAAGCCGTACACTAAACCGAGCACTAACCCTAACACTAACCCTAACCCTAACCGTAACCCATACCCTACTCCATGCCCGAACCCCTCCCCGAACCCATACAATAAGCCGTACCCTAAACCTAACCATAAGCCTAACCCTAACCCTAGGCTGCCCTTGACTGCTTCTGCCTCCAATAGATTTCCTAAGCACTAGTGTTTTACGGAAGAGCTTAAAAAGAGAATCCTAATGTGATTTCTTTATAATGGGTGTGTTCCTTATTTTATCATAGTGTCTAAACTCTTCTCCATGGCTGGACCTCCAAATAATATTCCTTTACGTGCTAAGGGGTATCTAGAGAGTGGGATAGGTTTAATAACTACCCTAACTCTAACGCGTACCCTAACCCTAACCCCTACCCTAACCCTAACACGTACCCTAATCCTAACCCGTACCCTAAACCGAGCCCTAACCCTAATACTAACCCTAACCCTAACCCATAACCTACGACGTACGCGAAGCCCTCCCCGAACCCGTACCCTAAGCCGTACCCTTAGCCTAACCCTAAGCCTAACCCTAACACTAGGCTACCCTTGACTGCTTCTGCCTCCAATAGATTTCCTAAGCACAAGTGTTTTAAGGAACAGCTTAAAAAGAGAATCCTAATGTGATTTCTTTATAATGGGTGTGTTCCTTATCTTATCCTAGTGTCTAAACTCTTCTCCATGGCTGGACCCCCAAATAATATTTCCTTACATGCTAAGGGGTATCTAGAGAGTGGGATAGGTTTAATAACTAATCTAAACCTAATGCGTACCCTAACCCTTACCCCTATCCTAACTCTAACACGTACCCTAATCCTAACCCGTACCCTAAACCGATCCCTAACCCTATCCCTAAACCTAAACCATACCATACGGCGTACCCGAAGCCCTCCCCGAAACCGTACCCTAAGACGTACCCTAAGCCTAACCCTAAGCCTATCCCTAACCCTAGGCTACCCTTGACTGCTTCTGCCTCCAATAGATTTCCTAAGCACTACTGTTTTAAGGAACAGCTTAAAAAGAAAATCCTAATGTGATTTCTTTATAATGGGTGTGTTCCTTATCTTATCCTAGTGTCTAAACTCTTCTCCATGTCTGGACCCCCAAATAATATTCCTTTACGTGCTAAGATTATCTAGAGAGTGGGATAGGTTTAATAACTAACCTAACCCTAATGCGTACCCTAACCCTTACCCCTATCCTAACTCTAACACGTACCCTAATCCTAACCCGTACCCTAAACCGAGCCCTAACCCTAACACTAACCCTAACCCTAACCCTAACCCATACCCTACGCCGTACCAGAAGCCCTCCCCGAAACAGTACCGTAAGACGTACCCTAAGCCAAACCATAAGCCTAACCCTAACCCTAGGCTACCCTTGACTGCTTCTGCCTCCAATAGGTTTCCTAAGCACTAGTGTTTTAAGGAACAGCTTAAAAAGAGAATCCTAATGTGATTTCTTTATAATGGTTTGTTCCTTATTTTATCCTAGTATCTAAACACTTCTCCATGGCAGGACCCCCAAATAATATTCATTTACGTGCTAAGGGGTATCTAGAGAGTGGGATAGGTTTAATCACTACCGTAACCCTAACACGTACATTAACCCTAACACGTACCCTAATCCTAACACGTACCCTAAACCAAGCCCTAACCCTAACACTAACCCTAACCCTAACCCTAACCCATACCCTACACCGTACCCGAAGCCTTCCCCAAACCCCTACCCTAAGCCGTACCCTAAACCTAACCCTAAGCCTAACCCTAACCCTAGGCTACCTTTGACTGCTTCTGCCTCCAATAGATTTCCTAAGCACTAGTGTTTTAAGGAACAGCTTAAAAAGAGAATCCTAATGTGATTTCTTTATAATGGGTGTGTTCCTTATCTTATCCTAGTGTCTAAACTCTTCTCCATGGCTGGACCCCCAAATAATATACTTTACGTGCTAAGGGGTATCTAGAGAGTGGGATAGGTTTAATAACTACCCTAACACAACACGTACCCTAACCGTAACCCCTACCCTAAACCTAACACGTACCCTAATCCTAAACCGTAACTAAACCGAGCCCTAACCCTAACACTAAGCCTAACCCTAACCCTAACCCATACCCTACGCCGTACCCGAAGCCCTCCCCGAACCCGTACCCTAAGCAGTACCCTAGGCCTAACCCTAAGGATAACCCTAACCCTAGGCTACCCTTGACTGCTTCTGCCTCCAATAGATTTCCTAAGCACTAGTGTTTTAAGGAACAGCTTAAAAAGAGAATCCTAAAGTGATTTATTTGTAATGGGTGTGTTCCTTATCTTATCCTAGTGTCTAAACTCTTCTCCAGGGCTGGACCCCCAAATAATATTCCTTTACGTGCTATGGGTTATCTAGAGAGTGGGATAGGTTTAATAACTACCCTAACCCTAACACGTACATTAACCCTAACCCCTACCCTAACCCTAACACGTACCTTAAACCTAAACCGTACCCTAAACCGAGCCCTATCCCTAACACTAACCCTAACCCTAATCCTAACCCATACCCTACGCCATACCCGAAGCCCTCCCCGAACCCGTACCCTAAGACGTACCCTAAGCCTAACCCTAAGCCTAACCCTAACCCTAGGCTACCCTTGACTGCTTCTGCCTCCTATAGATTTCCTAAGCACTAGTGTTTTAAGGAACAGCTTAAAAAGAGAATCCTAATGTGATTTCTTTAAAAAGAGTGTGTTCCTTATCTTACCCTAGTGTCTAAACTCTTCTCCATGGCTGGACACCCAAAAAATATACCTTTACGTGCTAAGGGGTATCTAGAGAGTGGGATAGGTTTAATAACTACCCTAACACAACACGTACCCTAACCGTAACCCCTACCCTAAACCTAACACGTACCCTAATCCTAAACCGTAACTAAACCGAGCCCTAACCCTAACACTAAGCCTAACCCTAACCCTAACCCATACCCTACGCCGTACCCGAAGCCCTCCCCGAACCCGTACCCTAAGCAGTACCCTAGGCCTAACCCTAAGGATAACCCTAACCCTAGGCTACCCTTGACTGCTTCTGCCTCCAATAGATTTCCTAAGCACTAGTGTTTTAAGGAACAGCTTAAAAAGAGAATCCTAAAGTGATTTATTTGTAATGGGTGTGTTCCTTATCTTATCCTAGTGTCTAAACTCTTCTCCAGGGCTGGACCCCCAAATAATATTCCTTTACGTGCTATGGGTTATCTAGAGAGTGGGATAGGTTTAATAACTACCCTAACCCTAACACGTACATTAACCCTAACCCCTACCCTAACCCTAACACGTACCTTAAACCTAAACCGTACCCTAAACCGAGACCTATCCCTAACACTAACCCTAACCCTAATCCTAACCCATACCCTACGCCATACCCGAAGCCCTCCCCGAACCTGTACCCTAAGACGTACCCTAAGCCTAACCCTAAGCCTAACCCTAACCCTAGGCTACCCTTGACTGCTTCTGCCTCCTATAGATTTCCTAAGCACTAGTGTTTTAAGGAACAGCTTAAAAAGAGAATCCTAATGTGATTTCTTTAAAAAGGGTGTGTTCCTTATCTTACCCTAGTGTCTAAACTCTTCTCCATGGCTGGACCCCCAAAAAATATACCTTTACGTGCTAAGGGGTATCTAGAGAGTGGGATAGGTTTAATAACTACCCTAACCCTAATGCGTAACCTAACCCTAACCCCTACCCTAACCCTAACACGTACCCTTTTCTAAGCCGTACACTAAACCGAGCACTAACACTAATACTAACCCTAACCCTAACCCTAACCCATACCCTACACCGTACCCGAAGCCCTCCCCGAACCCGTACCCTAAGCCGTACACTAAGCCTAACCCTAAGCCTAACCCTAACACTAGGCTACCCTTGACTGCTTCTGCCTCCAATAGATTTCCTAAGCAATAGTATTTTAAGGAACAGCTTAAAAAGAGTATCCTATTGTGATTTCTTTATAATGGGTGTGTTCCTTATCTTATCCTTGTGTCTAAACTCTTCTCCATGGCTGGATCCCCAAATAATATTCCTTTACGTGCTAAGGGGTATCTAGACAGTGGGATAGGTTTAATAACCCTAACCCTAACACGTATCCTAACCCTAACCCCTACCCTAACACTAACACGTACCCTAATCCTAAACCATACCCTAAACCGAGCCCTAACCCTAACACTAACCCTAACCCTAACCGTAACCCATACCCTACTCCATGCCCGAACCCCTCCCCGAACCCATACAATAAGCCGTACCCTAAACCTAACCATAAGCCTAACCCTAACCCTAGGCTGCCCTTGACTGCTTCTGCCTCCAATAGATTTCCTAAGCACTAGTGTTTTACGGAAGAGCTTAAAAAGAGAATCCTAATGTGATTTCTTTATAATGGGTGTGTTCCTTATTTTATCATAGTGTCTAAACTCTTCTCCATGGCTGGACCTCCAAATAATATTCCTTTACGTGCTAAGGGGTATCTAGAGAGTGGGATAGGTTTAATAACTACCCTAACTCTAACGCGTACCCTAACCCTAACCCCTACCCTAACCCTAACACGTACCCTAATCCTAACCCGTACCCTAAACCGAGCCCTAACCCTAACACTAACCCTAATCCTAACCCTAACCCATACCCTACGCCGTACCCGAACCCCTCCCCGAACCCGTACCCTAAGCCGTACCCTAAGCCTAACCCTAACCCTAGGCTACCCTTGACTGCTTCTGCGTCCAATAGGTTTCCTAAGCACTAGTGTTTTAAGGAACAGCTTAAAAAGAGAATCCTAATGTGATTTCTTTAAAATGGTGTGTTCCTTATCTTATCCTAGTGTCTAATCTCTTCTCCATGGCTGGACCCCCAAATAATATTCTTTACGTACTAAGGGGTATCTAGAGAGTGGGATAGGTTTAATAATTACCCTAACCCTAACACGTACCCTAACCCTAACCCCTAACCTAACCCTAACACGTACCCTAATCCTAAACCGTACCCTAAACCGAGCCCTAACCCTAACACTAACCCTAACCCTAACCCATAACCTACGACGTACGCGAAGCCCTCCCCGAACCCGTACCCTAAGCTGTACCCTTAGCCTAACCCTAAGCCTAACCCTAACACTAGGCTACCCTTGACTGCTTCTGCCTCCAATAGATTTCCTAAGCACAAGTGTTTTAAGGAACAGCTTAAAAAGAGAATCCTAATGTGATTTCTTTATAATGGGTGTGTTCCATATCTTATCCTAGTGTCTAAACTCTTCTCCATGGCTGGACCCCCAAATAATATTTCCTTACATGCTAAGGGGTATCTAGAGAGTGGGATAGGTTTAATAACTAATCTAAACCTAATGCGTACCCTAACCCTTACCCCTATCCTAACTCTAACACGTACCCTAATCCTAACCCGTACCCTAAACCGATCCCTAACCCTAACCCTAAACCTAAACCATACCATACGCCGTACCCGAAGCCCTCCCCGAAACCGTACCCTAAGACGTACCCTAAGCCTAACCCTAAGCCTATCCCTAACCCTAGGCTACCCTTGACTGCTTCTGCCTCCAATAGATTTCCTAAGCACTACTGTTTTAAGGAACAGCTTAAAAAGAAAATCCTAATGTGATTTCTTTATAATGGGTGTGTTCCTTATCTTATCCTAGTGTCTAAACTCTTCTCCATGGCTGGACCCCCAAATAATATTCCTTTACGTGCTAAGGTTATCTAGAGAGTGGGATAGGTTTAATAACTAACCTAACCCTAATGCGTACCCTAACCCTTACCCCTATCCTAACTCTAACACGTACCCTAATCCTAACCCGTACGCTAAACCGAGCCCTAACCCTAACACTAACCCTAACCCTAACCCTAACCCATACCCTACGCCGTACCAGAAGCCCTCCCCGAAACAGTACCGTAAGACGTACCCTAAGCCAAATCATAAGCCTAACCCTAACCCTAGGCTACCCTTGACTGCTTCTGCCTCCAATAGGTTTCCTAAGCACTAGTGTTTTAAGGAACAGCTTAAAAAGAGAATCCTAAAGTGATTTATTTGTAATGGGTGTGTCCCTTATCTTATCCTAGTGTCTAAACTCTTCTCCAGGGCTGGACCCCCAAATAATATTCCTTTACATGCTATGGGTTATCTAGAGAGTGGGATAGGTTTAATAACTACCCTAACCCTAACACGTACATTAACCCTAACCCCTACCCTAACCCTAACACGTACCTTAAACCTAAACCGTACCCTAAACCGAGACCTATCCCTAACACTAACCCTAACCCTAATCCTAACCCATACCCTACGCCATACCCGAAGCCCTCCCCGAACCCGTACCCTAAGACGTACCCTAAGCCTAACCCTAAGCCTAACCCTAACCCTAGGCTACCCTTGACTGCTTCTGCCTCCTATAGATTTCCTAAGCACTAGTGTTTTAAGGAACAGCTTAAAAAGAGAATCCTAATGTGATTTCTTTAAAAAGGGTGTGTTCCTTATCTTACCCTAGTGTCTAAACTCTTCTCCATGGCCTGACCCCCAAAAAATATACCTTTACGTGCTAAGGGGTATCTAGAGAGTGGGATAGGTTTAATAACTACCCTAACCCTAATGCGTAACCTAACCCTAACCCCTACCCTAACCCTAACACGTACCCTTTTCTAAGCCGTACACTAAACCGAGCACTAACACTAATACTAACCCTAACCCTAACCCTAACCCATACCCTACACCGTACCCGAAGCCCTCCCCGAACCCGTACCCTAAGCCGTACACTAAGCCTAACCCTAAGCCTAACCCTAACACTAGGCTACCCTTGACTGCTTCTGCCTCCAATAGGTTTCCTAAGCACTAGTGTTTTAAGGAACAGCTTAAAAAGAGAATCCTAATGTGATTTCTTTATAATGGTTTGTTCCTTATTTTATCCTAGTATCTAAACACTTCTCCATGGCAGGACCCCCAAATAATATTCATTTACGTGCTAAGGGGTATCTAGAGAGTGGGATAGGTTTAATCACTACCGTAACCCTAACACGTACATTAACCCTAACACGTACCCTAATCCTAACACGTACCCTAAACCGAGCCCTAACCCTAACACTAACCCTAACCCTAACCCTAACCCATACCCTACACCGTACCCGAAGCCCTCCCCAAACCCGTACCCTAAGCCGTACCCTAAACCTAACCCTAAGCCTAACCCTAACCCTAGGCTACCTTTGACTGCTTCTGCCTCCAATAGATTTCCTAAGCACTAGTGTTTTAAGGAACAGCTTAAAAAGAGAATCCTAATGTGATTTCTTTATAATGGGTGTGTTCCTTATCTTATCCTAGTGTCTAAACTCTTCTCCATGGCTGGACCCCCAAATAATATACTTTACGTGCTAAGGGGTATCTAGAGAGTGGGATAGGTTTAATAACTACCCTAACACAACACGTACCCTAACCGTAACCCCTACCCTAAACCTAACACGTACCCTAATCCTAAACCATAACTAAACCGAGCCCTAACCCTAACACTAAGCCTAACCCTAACCCTAACCCATACCCTACGCCGTACCTGAAGCCCTCCCCGAACCCGTACCCTAAGCAGTACCCTAGGCCTAACCCTAAGGATAACCCTAACCCTAGGCTACCCTTGACTGCTTCTGCCTCCAATAGATTTCCTAAGCACTAGTGTTTTAAGGAACAGCTTAAAAAGAGAATCCTAAAGTGATTTATTTGTAATGGGTGTATTCCTTATCTTATCCTAGTGTCTAAACTCTTCTCCAGGGCTGGACCCCCAAATAATATTCCTTTACGTGCTATGGGTTATCTAGAGAGTGGGATAGGTTTAATAACTACCCTAACCCTAACACGTACATTAACCCTAACCCCTACCCTAACCCTAACACGTACCTTAAACCTAAACCGTACCCTAAACCGAGCCCTATCCCTAACACTAACCCTAACCCTAATCCTAACCCATACCCTACGCCATACCCGAAGCCCTCCCCGAACCCGTACCCTAAGACGTACCCTAAGCCTAACCCTAAGCCTAACCCTAACCCTAGGCTACCCTTGACTGCTTCTGCCTCCTATAGATTTCCTAAGCACTAGTGTTTTAAGGAACAGCTTAAAAAGAGAATCCTAATGTGATTTCTTTAAAAAGGGTGTGTTCCTTATCTTACCCTAGTGTCTAAACTCTTCTCCATGGCTGGACCCCCAAAAAATATACCTTTACGTGCTAAGGGGTATCTAGAGAGTGGGATAGGTTTAATAACTACCCTAACCCTAATGCGTAACCTAACCCTAACCCCTACCCTAACCCTAACACGTACCCTTTTCTAAGCCGTACACTAAACCGAGCACTAACACTAATACTAACCCTAACCCTAACCCTAACCCATACCCTACACCGTACCCGAAGCCCTCCCCGAACCCGTACCCTAAGCCGTACACTAAGCCTAACCCTAAGCCTAACCCTAACACTAGGCTACCCTTGACTGCTTCTGCCTCCAATAGATTTCCTAAGCAATAGTATTTTAAGGAACAGCTTAAAAAGAGTATCCTAATGTGATTTCTTTATAATGGGTGTGTTCCTTATCTTATCCTAATGTCTAAACTCTTCTCCATGGCTGGATCCCCAAATAATATTCCTTTACGTGCTAAGGGGTATCTAGACAGTGGGATAGGTTTAATAACCCTAACCCTAACACGTATCCTAACCCTAACCCCTACCCTAACACTAACACGTAACCTAATCCTAAACCGTACCCTAAACCGAGCCCTAACCCTAACACTAACCCTAACCCTAACCGTAACCCATACCCTACTCCGTGCCCGAACCCCTCCCCGAACCCATACAATAAGCCGTACCCTAAACCTAACCATAAGCCTAACCCTAACCCTAGGCTGCCCTTGACTGCTTCTGCCTCCAATAGTTTTCCTAAGCACTAGTGTTTTACGGAAGAGCTTAAAAAGAGAATCCTAATGTGATTTCTTTATAATGGGTGTGTTCCTTATTTTATCATAGTGTCTAAACTCTTCTCCATGGCTGGACCTCCAAATAATATTCCTTTACGTGCTAAGGGGTATCTAGAGAGTGGGATAGGTTTAATAACTACCCTAACTCTAACGCGTACCCTAACCCTAACCCCTACCCTAACCCTAACACGTACCCTAATCCTAACCCGTACCCTAAACCGAGCCCTAACCCTAACACTAACCCTAATCCTAACCCTAACCCATACCCTACGCCGTACCCGAACCCCTCCCCGAACCCGTACCCTAAGCCGTACCCTAAGCCTAACCCTAACCCTAGGCTACCCTTGACTGCTTCTGCGTCCAATAGGTTTCCTAAGCACTAGTGTTTTAAGGAACAGCTTAAAAAGAGAATCCTAATGTGATTTCTTTATAATGGTGTGTTCCTTATCTTATCCTAGTGTCTAAACTCTTCTCCATGGCTGGACCCCCAAATAATATTCTTTACGTGCTAAGGGGTATCTAGAGAGTGGGATAGGTTTAATAATTACCCTATCCCTAACACGTACCCTAACCCTAACCCCTAACCTAACCCTAACACGTACCCTAATCCTAAACCGTACCCTAAACCGAGCCCTAACCCTAACACTAACCCTAACCGTAACCCATAACCTACGACGTACGCGAAGCCCTCCCCGAACCCGTACCCTAAGCCGTACCCTTAGCCTACCCCTAAGCCTAACCCTAACACTAGGCTACCCTTGACTGCTTCTGCCTCCAATAGATTTCCTAAGCACAAGTGTTTTAAGGAACAGCTTAAAAAGAGAATCCTAATGTGATTTCTTTATAATGGGTGTGTTCCTTATCTTATCCTAGTGTCTAAACTCTTCTCCATGGCTGGACCCCCAAATAATATTTCTTTACATGCTAAGGGGTATCTAGAGAGTGGGATAGGTTTAATAACTAATCTAAACCTAATGCGTACCCTAACCCTTACCCCTATCCTAACTCTAACACGTACCCTAATCCTAACCCGTACCCTAAACCGATCCCTAACCCTAACCCTAAACCTAAACCATACCATACGCCGTACCCGAAGCCCTCCCCGAAACCGTACCCTAAGACGTACCCTAAGCCTAACCCTAAGCCTATCCCTAACCCTAGGCTACCCTTGACTGCTTCTGCCTCCAATAGATTTCCTAAGCACTACTGTTTTAAGGAACAGCTTAAAAAGAGAATCCTAATGTGATTTCTTTATAATGGGTGTGTTCCTTATCTTATCCTAGTGTCTAAACTCTTCTCCATGGCTGGACCCCCAAATAATATTCCTTTACGTGCTAAGGTTATCTAGAGAGTGGGATAGGTTTAATAACTAACCTAACCCTAATGCGTACCCTAACCCTTACCCATATCCTAACTCTAACACGTACCCTAATCCTAACCCGTACCCTAAACCGAGCCCTAACCCTAACACTAACCCTAACCCTAACCCTAACCCATACCCTACGCCGTACCAGAAGCCCTCCCCGAAACAGTACCGTAAGACGTACCCTAAGCCAAATCATAAGCCTAACCCTAACCCTAGGCTACCCTTGACTGCTTCTGCCTCCAATAGGTTTCCTAAGCACTAGTGTTTTAAGGAACAGCTTAAAAAGAGAATCCTAAAGTGATTTATTTGTAATGGGTGTGTCCCTTATCTTATCCTAGTGTCTAAACTCTTCTCCAGGGCTGGACCCCCAAATAATATTCCTTTACATGCTATGGGTTATCTAGAGAGTGGGATAGGTTTAATAACTACCCTAACCCTAACACGTACATTAACCCTAACCCCTACCCTAACCCTAACACGTACCTTAAACCTAAACCGTACCCTAAACCGAGACCTATCCCTAACACTAACCCTAACCCTAATCCTAACCCATACCCTACGCCATACCCGAAGCCCTCCCCGAACCCGTACCCTAAGACGTACCCTAAGCCTAACCCTAAGCCTAACCCTAACCCTAGGCTACCCTTGACTGCTTCTGCCTCCTATAGATTTCCTAAGCACTAGTGTTTTAAGGAACAGCTTAAAAAGAGAATCCTAATGTGATTTCTTTAAAAAGGGTGTGTTCCTTATCTTACCCTAGTGTCTAAACTCTTCTCCATGACTGGACCCCCAAAAAATATACCTTTACGTGCTAAGGGGTATCTAGAGAGTGGGATAGGTTTAATAACTACCCTAACCCTAATGCGTAACCTAACCCTAACCCCTACCCTAACCCTAACACGTACCCTTTTCTAAGCCGTACACTAAACCGAGCACTAACACTAATACTAACCCTAACCCTAACCCTAACCCATACCCTACACCGTACCCGAAGCCCTCCCCGAACCCGTACCCTAAGCCGTACACTAAGCCTAACCCTAAGCCTAACACTAACACTAGGCTACCCTTGACTGCTTCTGCCTCCAATAGATTTCCTAAGCAATAGTATTTTAAGGAACAGCTTAAAAAGAGTATCCTAATGTGATTTCTTTATAATGGGTGTGTTCCTTATCTTATCCTAGTGTCTAAACTCTTCTCCATGGCTGGATCCCCAAATAATATTCCTTTACGTGCTAAGGGGTATCTAGACAGTGGGATAGGTTTAATAACCCTAACCCTAACACGTATCCTAACCCTAACCCCTACCCTAACACTAACACGTACCCTAATCCTAAACCGTACCCTAAACCGAGCCCTAACCCTAACACTAACCCTAACCCTAACCGTAACCCATACCCTACTCCATGCCCGAACCCCTCCCCGAACCCATACAATAAGCCGTACCCTAAACCTAACCATAAGCCTAACCCTAACCCTAGGCTGCCCTTGACTGCTTCTGCCTCCAATAGATTTCCTAAGCACTAGTGTTTTACGGAAGAGCTTAAAAAGAGAATCCTAATGTGATTTCTTTATAATGGGTGTGTTCCTTATTTTATCATAGTGTCTAAACTCTTCTCCATGGCTGGACCTCCAAATAATATTCCTTTACGTGCTAAGGGGTATCTAGAGAGTGGGATAGGTTTAATAACTACCCTAACTCTAACGCGTACCCTAACCCTAACCCCTACCCTAAACCTAACACGTACCCTAATCCTAACCCGTACCCTAAACCGAGCCCTAACCCTAATACTAACCCTAACCCTAACCCATAACCTACGACGTACGCGAAGCCCTCCCCGAACCCGTACCCTAAGCAGTACCCTTAGCCTAACCCTAAGCCTAACCCTAACACTAGGCTACCCTTGACTGCTTCTGCCTCCAATAGATTTCCTAAGCACAAGTGTTTTAAGGAACAGCTTAAAAAGAGAATCCTAATGTGATTTCTTTATAATGGGTGTGTTCCTTATCTTATCCTAGTGTCTAAACTCTTCTCCATGTCTAGACCCCCAAATAATATTCATTTACGTGCTAAGGGGTATCTAGAGAGTGGGATAGGTTTAATCACTACCGTAACCCTAACACGTACATTAACCCTAACACGTACCCTAATCCTAACACGTACCCTAAACCGAGCCCTAACCCTAACACTAACCCTAACCCTAACCCTAACCCATACCCTACACCGTACCCGAAGCCTTCCCCAAACCCCTACCCTAAGCCGTACCCTAAACCTAACCCTAAGCCTAACCCTAACCCTAGGCTACCTTTGACTGCTTCTGCCTCCAATAGATTTCCTAAGCACTAGTGTTTTAAGGAACAGCTTAAAAAGAGAATCCTAATGTGATTTCTTTATAATGGGTGTGTTCCTTATCTTATCCTAGTGTCTAAACTCTTCTCCATGGCTGGACCCCCAAATAATATACTTTACGTGCTAAGGGGTATCTAGAGAGTGGGATAGGTTTAATAACTACCCTAACACAACACGTACCCTAACCGTAACCCCTACCCTAAACCTAACACGTACCCTAATCCTAAACCGTAACTAAACCGAGCCCTAACCCTAACACTAAGCCTAACCCTAACCCTAACCCATACCCTACGCCGTACCCGAAGCCCTCCCCGAACCCGTACCCTAAGCAGTACCCTAGGCCTAACCCTAAGGATAACCCTAACCCTAGGCTACCCTTGACTGCTTCTGCCTCCAATAGATTTCCTAAGCACTAGTGTTTTAAGGAACAGCTTAAAAAGAGAATCCTAAAGTGATTTATTTGTAATGGGTGTGTTCCTTATCTTATCCTAGTGTCTAAACTCTTCTCCAGGGCTGGACCCCCAAATAATATTCCTTTACGTGCTATGGGTTATCTAGAGAGTGGGATAGGTTTAATAACTACCCTAACCCTAACACGTACATTAACCCTAACCCCTACCCTAATCCTAACACGTACCTTAAACCTAAACCGTACCCTAAACTGAGCCCTATCCCTAACACTAACCCTAACCCTAATCCTATCCCATACCCTACGCCATACCCGAAGCCCTCCCCGAACCCGTACCCTAAGACGTACCCTAAGCCTAACCCTAAGCCTAACCCTAACCCTAGGCTACCCTTGACTGCTTCTGCCTCCTATAGATTTCCTAAGCACTAGTGTTTTAAGGAACAGCTTAAAAAGAGAATCCTAATGTGATTTCTTTAAAAAGGGTGTGTTCCTTATCTTACCCTAGTGTCTAAACTCTTCTCCATGGCTGGACACCCAAAAAATATACCTTTACGTGCTAAGGGGTATCTAGAGAGTGGGATAGGTTTAATAACTACCCTAACACAACACGTACCCTAACCGTAACCCCTACCCTAAACCTAACACGTACCCTAATCCTAAACCGTAACTAAACCGAGCCCTAACCCTAACACTAAGCCTAACCCTAACCCTAACCCATAACCTACGCCGTACCCGAAGCCCTCCCCGAACCCGTACCCTAAGCAGTACCCTAGGCCTAACCCTAAGGATAACCCTAACCCTAGGCTACCCTTGACTGCTTCTGCCTCCAATAGATTTCCTAAGCACTAGTGTTTTAAGGAACAGCTTAAAAAGAGAATCCTAAAGTGATTTATTTGTAATGGGTGTGTTCCTTATCTTATCCTAGTGTCTAAACTCTTCTCCAGGGCTGGACCCCCAAATAATATTCCTTTACGTGCTATGGGTTATCTAGAGAGTGGGATAGGTTTAATAACTACCCTAACCCTAATGCGTAACCTAACCCTAACCCCTACCCTAACCCTAACACGTACCCTTTTCTAAGCCGTACACTAAACCGAGCACTAACACTAATACTAACCCTAACCCTAACCCTAACCCATACCCTACACCGTACCCGAAGCCCTCCCCGAACCCGTACCCTAAGCCGTACACTAAGCCTAACCCTAAGCCTAACCCTAACACTAGGCTACCCTTGACTGCTTCTGCCTCCAATAGATTTCCTAAGCAATAGTATTTTAAGGAACAGCTTAAAAAGAGTATCCTAATGTGATTTCTTTATAATGGGTGTGTTCCTTATCTTATCCTAGTGTCTAAACTCTTCTCCATGGCTGGATCCCCAAATATTATTCCTTTACGTGCTAAGGGGTATCTAGACAGTGGGATAGGTTTAATAACCCTAACCCTAACACGTATCCTAACCCTAACCCCTACCCTAACACTAACACGTACCCTAATCCTAAACCGTACCCTAAACCGAGCCCTAACCCTAACACTAACCCTAACCCTAACCGTAACCCATACCCTACTCCGTGCCCGAACCCCTCCCCGAACCCATACAATAAGCCGTACCCTAAACCTAACCATAAGCCTAACCCTAACCCTAGGCTGCCCTTGACTGCTTCTGCCTCCAATAGATTTCCTAAGCACTAGTGTTTTACGGAAGAGCTTAAAAAGAGAATCCTAATGTGATTTCTTTATAATGGGTGTGTTCCTTATTTTATCATAGTGTCTAAACTCTTCTCCATGGCTGGACCTCCAAATAATATTCCTTTACGTGCTAAGGGGTATCTAGAGAGTGGGATAGGTTTAATAACTACCCTAACTCTAACGCGTACCCTAACCCTAACCCCTACCCTAACCCTAACACGTACCCTAATCCTAACCCGTACCCTAAACCGAGCCCTAACCCTAACACTAACCCTAATCCTAACCCTAACCCATACCCTACGCCGTACCCGAACCCCTCCCCGAACCCGTACCCTAAGCCGTACCCTAAGCCTAACCCTAACCCTAGGCTACCCTTGACTGCTTCTGCGTCCAATAGGTTTCCTAAGCACTAGTGTTTTAAGGAACAGCTTAAAAAGAGAATCCTAATGTGATTTCTTTATAATGGTGTGTTCCTTATCTTATCCTAGTGTCTAAACTCTTCTCCATGGCTGGACCCCCAAATAATATTCTTTACGTGCTAAGGGGTATCTAGAGAGTGGGATAGGTTTAATAATTACCCTAACCCTAACACGTACCCTAACCCTAACCCCTAACCTAACCCTAACACGTACCCTAATCCTAAACCGTACCCTAAACCGAGCCCTAACCCTAACACTAACCCTAACCGTAACCCATAACCTACGACGTACGCGAAGCCCTCCCCGAACCCGTACCCTAAGCCGTACCCTTAGCCTACCCCTAAGCCTAACCCTAACACTAGGCTACCCTTGACTGCTTCTGCCTCCAATAGATTTCCTAAGCACAAGTGTTTTAAGGAACAGCTTAAAAAGAGAATCCTAATGTGATTTCTTTATAATGGGTGTGTTCCTTATCTTATCCTAGTGTCTAAACTCTTCTCCATGGCTGGACCCCCAAATAATATTTCTTTACATGCTAAGGGGTATCTAGAGAGTGGGATAGGTTTAATAACTAATCTAAACCTAATGCGTACCCTAACCCTTACCCCTATCCTAACTCTAACACGTACCCTAATCCTAACCCGTACCCTAAACCGATCCCTAACCCTAACCCTAAACCTAAACCATACCATACGCCGTACCCGAAGCCCTCCCCGAAACCGTAACCTAAGACGTACCCTAAGCCTAACGCTAAGCCTATCCCTAACCCTAAGCTACCCTTGACTGCTTCTGCCTCCAATAGATTTCCTAAGCACTACTGTTTTAAGGAACAGCTTAAAAAGAGAATCCTAATGTGATTTCTTTATAATGGGTGTGTTCCTTATCTTATCCTAGTGTCTAAACTCTTCTCCATGGCTGGACCCCCAAATAATATTCCTTTACGTGCTAAGGTTATCTAGAGAGTGGGATAGGTTTAATAACTAACCTAACCCTAATGCGTACCCTAACCCTTACCCATATCCTAACTCTAACACGTACCCTAATCCTAACCCGTACCCTAAACCGAGCCCTAACCCTAACACTAACCCTAACCCTAACCCTAACCCATACCCTACGCCGTACCAGAAGCCCTCCCCGAAACAGTACCGTAAGACGTACCCTAAGCCAAACCATAAGCCTAACCCTAACCCTAGGCTACCCTTGACTGCTTCTGCCTCCAATAGGTTTCCTAAGTACTAGTGTTTTAAGGAACAGCTTAAAAAGAGAATCCTAATGTGATTTCTTTATAATGGTTTGTTCCTTATTTTATCCTAGTATCTAAACACTTCTCCATGGCAGGACCCCCAAATAATATTCATTTACGTGCTAAGGGGTATCTAGAGAGTGGGATAGGTTTAATCACTACCGTAACCCTAACACGTACATTAACCCTAACACGTACCCTAACCCTAACACGTACCCTAAACCGAGCCCTAACCCTAACACTAACCCTAACCCTAACCCTAACCCATACCCTACACCGTACCCGAAGCCCTCCCCGAACCCGTACCCTAAGCCGTACCCTAAACCTAACCCTAAGCCTAACCCTAACCCTAGGCTACCTTTGACTGCTTCTGCCTCCAATAGATTTCCTAAGCACTAGTGTTTTAAGGAACAGCTTAAAAAGAGAATCCTAATGTGATCTCTTTATAATGGGTGTGTTCCTTATCTTATCCTAGTGTCTAAACTCTTCTCCATGGCTGGGCCCCCAAATAATATACTTTACGTGCTAAGGGGTATCTAGAGAGTGGGATAGGTTTAATAACTACCCTAACACAACACGTACCCTAACCGTAACCCCTACCCTAAACCTAACACGTACCCTAATCCTAAACCGTAACTAAACCGAGCCCTAACCCTAACACTAAGCCTAACCCTAACCCTAACCCATACCCTACGCCGTACCCGAAGCCCTCCCCGAACCCGTACCCTAAGCAGTACCCTAGGCCTAACCCTAAGGATAACCCTAACCCTAGGCTACCCTTGACTGCTTCTGCCTCCAATAGATTTCCTAAGCACTAGTGTTTTAAGGAACAGCTTAAAAAGAGAATCCTAAAGTGATTTATTTGTAATGGGTGTGTTCCTTATCTTATCCTAGTGTCTAAACTCTTCTCCATGGCTGGATCCCCAAATAATATTCCTTTACGTGCTAAGGGGTATCTAGACAGTGGGATAGGTTTAATAACCCTAACCCTAACACGTATCCTAACCCTAACCCCTACCCTAACACTAACACGTACCCTAATCCTAAACCGTACCCTAAACCGAGCCCTAACCCTAACACTAACCCTAACCCTAACCGTAACCCATACCCTACTCCGTGCCCGAACCCCTCCCCAAACCCATACAATAAGCCGTACCCTAAACCTAACCATAAGCCTAACCCTAACCCTAGGCTGCCCTTGACTGCTTCTGCCTCCAATAGATTTCCTAAGCACTAGTGTTTTACGGAAGAGCTTAAAAAGAGAATCCTAATGTGATTTCTTTATAATGGGTGTGTTCCTTATTTTATCATAGTGTCTAAACTCTTCTCCATGGCTGGACCTCCAAATAATATTCCTTTACGTGCTAAGGGGTATCTAGAGAGTGGGATAGGTTTAATAACTACCCTAACTCTAACGCGTACCCTAACCCTAACCCCTACCCTAACCCTAACACGTACCCTAATCCTAACCCGTACCCTAAACCGAGCCCTAACCCTAACACTAACCCTAATCCTAACCCTAACCCATACCCTACGCCGTACCCGAACCCCTCCCCGAACCCGTACCCTAAGCCGTACCCTAAGCCTAACCCTAACCCTAGGCTACCCTTGACTGCTTCTGCGTCCAATAGGTTTCCTAAGCACTAGTGTTTTAAGGAACAGCTTAAAAAGAGAATCCTAATGTGATTTCTTTATAATGGTGTGTTCCTTATCTTATCCTAGTGTCTAAACTCTTCTCCATGGCTGGACCCCCAAATAATATTCTTTACGTGCTAAGGGGTATCTAGAGAGTGGGATAGGTTTAATAATTACCCTAACCCTAACACGTACCCTAACCCTAACCCCTAACCTAACCCTAACACGTACCCTAATCCTAAACCGTACCCTAAACCGAGCCCTAACCCTAACACTAACCCTAACCGTAACCCATAACCTACGACGTACGCGAAGCCCTCCCCGAACCCGTACCCTAAGCCGTACCCTTAGCCTACCCCTAAGCCTAACCCTAACACTAGGCTACCCTTGACTGCTTCTGCCTCCAATAGATTTCCTAAGCACAAGTGTTTTAAGGAACAGCTTAAAAAGAGAATCCTAATGTGATTTCTTTATAATGGGTGTGTTCCTTATCTTATCCTAGTGTCTAAACTCTTCTCCATGGCTGGACCCCCAAATAATATTTCTTTACATGCTAAGGGGTATCTAGAGAGTGGGATAGGTTTAATAACTAATCTAAACCTAATGCGTACCCTAACCCTTACCCCTATCCTAACTCTAACACGTACCCTAATCCTAACCCGTACCCTAAACCGATCCCTAACCCTAACCCTAAACCTAAACCATACCATACGCCGTACCCGAAGCCCTCCCCGAAACCGTAACCTAAGACGTACCCTAAGCCTAACCCTAAGCCTATCCCTAACCCTAAGCTACCCTTGACTGCTTCTGCCTCCAATAGATTTCCTAAGCACTACTGTTTTAAGGAACAGCTTAAAAAGAGAATCCTAATGTGATTTCTTTATAATGGGTGTGTTCCTTATCTTATCCTAGTGTCTAAACTCTTCTCCATGGCTGGACCCCCAAATAATATTCCTTTACGTGCTAAGGTTATCTAGAGAGTGGGATAGGTTTAATAACTAACCTAACCCTAATGCGTACCCTAACCCTTACCCATATCCTAACTCTAACACGTACCCTAATCCTAACCCGTACCCTAAACCGAGCCCTAACCCTAACACTAACCCTAACCCTAACCCTAACCCATACCCTACGCCGTACCAGAAGCCCTCCCCGAAACAGTACCGTAAGACGTACCCTAAGCCAAACCATAAGCCTAACCCTAACCCTAGGCTACCCTTGACTGCTTCTGCCTCCAATAGGTTTCCTAAGTACTAGTGTTTTAAGGAACAGCTTAAAAAGAGAATCCTAATGTGATTTCTTTATAATGGTTTGTTCCTTATTTTATCCTAGTATCTAAACACTTCTCCATGGCAGGACCCCCAAATAATATTCATTTACGTGCTAAGGGGTATCTAGAGAGTGGGATAGGTTTAATCACTACCGTAACCCTAACACGTACATTAACCCTAACACGTACCCTAACCCTAACACGTACCCTAAACCGAGCCCTAACCCTAACACTAACCCTAACCCTAACCCTAACCCATACCCTACACCGTACCCGAAGCCCTCCCCAAACCCGTACCCTAAGCCGTACCCTAAACCTAACCCTAAGCCTAACCCTAACCCTAGGCTACCTTTGACTGCTTCTGCCTCCAATAGATTTCCTAAGCACTAGTGTTTTAAGGAACAGCTTAAAAAGAGAATCCTAATGTGATCTCTTTATAATGGGTGTGTTCCTTATCTTATCCTAGTGTCTAAACTCTTCTCCATGGCTGGGCCCCCAAATAATATACTTTACGTGCTAAGGGGTATCTAGAGAGTGGGATAGGTTTAATAACTACCCTAACACAACACGTACCCTAACCGTAACCCCTACCCTAAACCTAACACGTACCCTAATCCTAAACCGTAACTAAACCGAGCCCTAACCCTAACACTAAGCCTAACCCTAACCCTAACCCATACCCTACGCCGTACCCGAAGCCCTCCCCGAACCCGTACCCTAAGCAGTACCCTAGGCCTAACCCTAAGGATAACCCTAACCCTAGGCTACCCTTGACTGCTTCTGCCTCCAATAGATTTCCTAAGCACTAGTGTTTTAAGGAACAGCTTAAAAAGAGAATCCTAAAGTGATTTATTTGTAATGGGTGTGTTCCTTATCTTATCCTAGTGTCTAAACTCTTCTCCATGGCTGGACCCCCAAATAATATTTCCTTACATGCTAAGGGGTATCTAGAGAGTGGGATAGGTTTAATAACTAATCTAAACCTAATGCGTACCCTAACCCTTACCCCTATCCTAACTCTAACACGTACCCTAATCCTAACCCTTACCCTAAACCGATCCCTAACCCTAACCCTAAACCTAAACCATACCATACGCCGTACCAGAAGCCCTCCCCGAAACCGTACCCTAAGACGTACCCTAAGCCTAACCCTAAGCCTATCCCTAACCCTAGGCTACCCTTGACTGCTTCTGCCTCCAATAGATTTCCTAAGCACTACTGTTTTAAGGAACAGCTTAAAAAGAAAATCCTAATGTGATTTCTTTATAATGGGTGTGTTCCTTATCTTATCCTAGTGTCTAAACTCTTCTCCATGGCTGGACCCCCAAATAATATTCCTTTACGTGCTAAGGTTATCTAGAGAGTGGGATAGGTTTAATAACTAACCTAACCGTAATGCGTACCCTAACCCTTACCCCTATCCTAACTCTAACACGTACCCTAATCCTAACCCGTACCCTAAACCGAGCCCTAACCCTAACACTAACCCTAACCCTAACCCTAACCCATACCCTACGCCGTACCAGAAGCCCTCCCCGAAACAGTACCGTAAGACGTACCCTAAGCCAAACCATAAGCCTAACCCTAACCCTAGGCTACCATTGACTGCTTCTGCCTCCAATAGGTTTCCTAAGCACTAGTGTTTTAAGGAACAGCTTAAAAAGAGAATCCTAATGTGATTTCTTTATAATGGTTTGTTCCTTATTTTATCCTAGTATCTAAACACTTCTCCATGGCAGGACCCCCAAATAATATTCATTTACGTGCTAAGGGGTATCTAGAGAGTGGGATAGGTTTAATAACTACCCTAACACAACACGTACCCTAACCGTAACCCCTACCCTAATCCTAACACGTACCCTAATCCTAAACCGTAACTAAACCGAGCCCTAACCCTAACACTAAGCCTAACCCTAACCCTAACCCATACCCTACGCCGTACCCGAAGCCCTCCCCGAACCCGTACCCTAAGCAGTACCCTAGGCCTAACCCTAAGGATAACCCTAACCCTAGGCTACCCTTGACTGCTTCTGCCTCCAATAGATTTCCTAAGCACTAGTGTTTTAAGGAACAGCTTAAAAAGAGAATCCTAAAGTGATTTATTTGTAATGGGTGTGTTCCTTATCTTATCCTAGTGTCTAAACTCTTCTCCAGGGCTGGACCCCCAAATAATATTCCTTTACGTGCTATGGGTTATCTAGAGAGTGGGATAGGTTTAATAACTACCCTAACCCTAACACGTACATTAACCCTAACCCCTACCCTAACCCTAACACGTACCTTAAACCTAAACCGTACCCTAAACCGAGCCCTATCCCTAACACTAACCCTAACCCTAATCCTAACCCATACCCTACGCCATACCCGAAGCCCTCCCCGAACCCGTACCCTAAGACGTACCCTAAGCCTAACCCTAAGCCTAACCCTAACCCTAGGCTACCCTTGACTGCTTCTGCCTCCTATAGATTTCCTAAGCACTAGTGTTTTAAGGAACAGCTTAAAAAGAGAATCCTAATGTGATTTCTTTAAAAAGGGTGTGTTCCTGATCTTACCCTAGTGTCTAAACTCTTCTCCATGGCTGGACCCCCAAAAAATATACCTTTACGTGCTAAGGGGTATCTAGAGAGTGGGATATGTTTAATAACTACCCTAACCCTAATGCGTAACCTAACCCTAACCCCTACCCTAACCCTAACACGTACCCTTTTCTAAGCCGTACACTAAACCGAGCACTAACACTAATACTAACCCTAACCCTAACCCTAACCCATACCCTACACCGTACCCGAAGCCCTCCCCGAACCCGTACCCTAAGCCGTACACTAAGCCTAACCCTAAGCCTAACCCTAACACTAGGCTACCCTTGACTGCTTCTGCCTCCAATAGATTTCCTAAGCAATAGTATTTTAAGGAACAGCTTAAAAAGAGTATCCTAATGTGATTTCTTTATAATGGGTGTGTTCCTTATCTTATCCTAGTGTCTAAACTCTTCTCCATGGCTGGATCCCCAAATAATATTCCTTTACGTGCTAAGGGGTATCTAGACAGTGGGATAGGTTTAATAACCCTAACCCTAACACGTATCCTAACCCTAACCCCTACCCTAACACTAACACGTACCCTAATCCTAAACCGTACCCTAAACCGAGCCCTAACCCTAACACTAACCCTAACCCTAACCGTAACCCATACCCTACTCCGTGCCCGAACCCCTCCCCGAACCCATACAATAAGCCGTACCCTAAACCTAACCATAAGCCTAACCCTAACCCTAGGCTGCCCTTGACTGCTTCTGCCTCCAATGGATTTCCTAAGCACTAGTGTTTTACGGAAGAGCTTAAAAAGAGAATCCTAATGTGATTTCTTTATAATGGGTGTGTTCCTTATTTTATCATAGTGTCTAAACTCTTCTCCATGGCTGGACCTCCAAATAATATTCCTTTACGTTCTAAGGGGTATCTAGAGAGTGGGATAGGTTTAATAACTACCCTAACTCTAACGCGTACCCTAACCCTAACCCCTACCCTAACCCTAACACGTACCCTAATCCTAACCCGTACCCTAAACCGAGCCCTAACCCTAACACTAACCCTAATCCTAACCCTAACCCATACCCTACGCTGTACCCGAAACCCTCCCCGAACCCGTATCCTAAGCCGTACCCTAAGCCTAACCCTAACCCTAGGCTACCCTTGACTGCTTCTGCGTCCAATAGGTTTCCTAAGCACTAGTGTTTTAAGGAACAGCTTAAAAAGAGAATCCTAATGTGATTTCTTTATAATGGTGTGTTCCTTATCTTATCCTAGTGTCTAAACTCTTCTCCATGGCTGGACCCCCAAATAATATTCTTTACGTGCTAAGGGGTATCTAGAGAGTGGGATAGGTTTAATAATTACCCTAACCCTAACACGTACCCTAACCCTAACCCCTAACCTAACCCTAACACGTACCCTAATCCTAAACCGTACCCTAAACCGAGCCCTAACCCTAACACTAACCCTAACCCTAACCCATAACCTACGACGTACGCGAAGCCCTCCCCGAACCCGTACCCTAAGCCGTACCCTTAGCCTACCCCTAAGCCTAACCCTAACACTAGGCTACCCTTGACTGCTTCTGCCTCCAATAGATTTCCTAAGCACAAGTGTTTTAAGGAACAGCTTAAAAAGAGAATCCTAATGTGATTTCTTTATAATGGGTGTGTTCCTTATCTTATCCTAGTGTCTAAACTCTTCTCCATGGCTGGACCCCCAAATAATATTTCTTTACATGCTAAGGGGTATCTAGAGAGTGGGATAGGTTTAATAACTAATCTAAACCTAATGCGTACCCTAACCCTTACCCCTATCCTAACTCTAACACGTACCCTAATCCTAACACGTACCCTAAACCGAGCCCTAACCCTAACACTAACCCTAACCCTAACCCTAACCCATACCCTACACCGTACCCGAAGCCCTCCCCAAACCCGTACCCTAAGCCGTACCCTAAACCTAACCCTAAGCCTAACCCTAACCCTAGGCTACCTTTGACTGCTTCTGCCTCCAATAGATTTCCTAAGCACTAGTGTTTTAAGGAACAGCTTAAAAAGAGAATCCTAATGTGATTTCTTTATAATGGGTGTGTTCCTTATCTTATCCTAGTGTCTAAACTCTTCTCCATGGCTGGACCCCCAAATAATATACTTTACGTGCTAAGGGGTATCTAGAGAGTGGGATAGGTTTAATAACTACCCTAACTCTAACGCGTACCCTAACCCTAACCCCTACCCTAACCCTAACACGTACCCTAATCCTAACCCGTACCCTAAACCGAGCCCTAACCCTAACACTAACCCTAATCCTAACCCTAACCCATACCCTACGCCGTACCCGAACCCCTCCCCGAACCCGTACCCTAAGCCGTACCCTAAGCCTAACCCTAACCCTAGGCTACCCTTGACTGCTTCTGCGTCCAATAGGTTTCCTAAGCACTAGTGTTTTAAGGAACAGCTTAAAAAGAGAATCCTAATGTGATTTCTTTATAATGGTGTGTTCCTTATCTTATCCTAGTGTCTAAACTCTTCTCCATGGCTGGACCCCCAAATAATATTCTTTACGTGCTAACGGGTATCTAGAGAGTGGGATAGGTTTAATAATTACCCTAACCCTAACACGTACCCTAACCCTAACCCCTAACCTAACACTAACACGTACCCTAATCCTAAACCGTACCCTAAACCGAGCCCTAACCCTAACACTAACCCTAACCGTAACCCATAACCTACGACGTACGCGAAGCCCTCCCCGAACCCGTACCCTAAGCCGTACCCTTAGCCTACCCCTAAGCCTAACCCTAACACTAGGCTACCCTTGACTGCTTCTGCCTCCAATAGATTTCCTAAGCACAAGTGTTTTAAGGAACAGCTTAAAAAGAGAATCCTAATGTGATTTCTTTATAATGGGTGTGTTCCTTATCTTATCCTAGTGTCTAAATTCTTCTCCATGGCTGGACCCCCAAATAATATTTCTTTACATGCTAAGGGGTATCTAGAGAGTGGGATAGGTTTAATAACTAATCTAAACCTAATGCGTACCCTAACCCTTACCCCTATCCTAACTCTAACACGTACCCTAATCCTAACCCGTACCCTAAACCGATCCCTAACCCTAACCCTAAACCTAAACCATACCATACGCCGTACCCGAAGCCCTCCCCGAAACCGTACCCTAAGACGTACCCTAAGCCTAACCCTAAGCCTATCCCTAACCCTAGGCTACCCTTGACTGCTTCTGCCTCCAATAGATTTCCTAAGCACTACTGTTTTAAGGAACAGCTTAAAAAGAGAATCCTAATGTGATTTCTTTATAATGGGTGTGTTCCTTATCTTATCCTAGTGTCTAAACTCTTCTCCATGGCTGGACCCCCAAATAATATTCCTTTACGTGCTAAGGTTATCTAGAGAGTGGGATAGGTTTAATAACTAACCTAACCCTAATGCGTACCCTAACCCTTACCCATATCCTAACTCTAACACGTACCCTAATCCTAACCCGTACCCTAAACCGAGCCCTAACCCTAACACTAACCCTAACCCTAACCCTAACCCATACCCTACGCCGTACCAGAAGCCCTCCCCGAAACAGTACCGTAAGACGTACCCTAAGCCAAACCATAAGCCTAACCCTAACCCTAGGCTACCCTTGACTGCTTCTGCCTCCAATAGGTTTCCTAAGCACTAGTGTTTTAAGGAACAGCTTAAAAAGAGAATCCTAATGTGATTTCTTTATAATGGTTTGTTCCTTATTTTATCCTAGTATCTAAACACTTCTCCATGGCAGGACCCCCAAATAATATTCATTTACGTGCTAAGGGGTATCTAGAGAGTGGGATAGGTTTAATCACTACCGTAACCCTAACACGTATATTAACCCTAACACGTACCCTAATCCTAACACGTACCCTAAACCGAGCCCTAACCCTAACACTAACCCTAACGCTAACCCTGACCCATACCCTACACCGTACCCGAAGCCCTCCCCAAACCCGTACCCTAAGCCGTACCCTAAACCTAACCCTAAGCCTAACCCTAACCCTAGGCTACCTTTGACTGCTTCTGCCTCCAATAGATTTCCTAAGCACTAGTGTTTTAAGGAACAGCTTAAAAAGAGAATCCTAATGTGATTTCTTTATAATGGGTGTGTTCCTTATCTTATCCTAGTGTCTAAACTCTTCTCCATGGCTTGGCCCCCAAATAATATACTTTACGTGCTAAGGGGTATCTAGAGAGTGGGATAGGTTTAATAACTACCCTAACACAACACGTACCCTAACCGTAACCCCTACCCTAAACCTAACACGTACCCTAATCCTAAACCGTAACTAAACCGAGCCCTAACCCTAACACTAAGCCTAACCCTAACCCTAACCCATACCCTACGCCGTACCCGAAGCCCTCCCCGAACCCGTACCCTAAGCAGTACCCTAGGCCTAACCCTAAGGATAACCCTAACCCTAGGCTACCCTTGACTGCTTCTGCCTCCAATAGATTTCCTAAGCACTAGTGTTTTAAGGAACAGCTTAAAAAGAGAATCCTAAAGTGATTTATTTGTAATGGGTGTGTTCCTTATCTTATCCTAGTGTCTAAACTCTTCTCCAGGGCTGGACCCCCAAATAATATTCCTTTACGTGCTATGGGTTATCTAGAGAGTGGGATAGGTTTAATAACTACCCTAACCCTAACACGTACATTAACCCTAACCCCTACCCTAACCCTAACACGTACCTTAAACCTAAACCGTACCCTAAACTGAGCCCTATCCCTAACACTAACCCTAACCCTAATCCTAACCCATACCCTACGCCATACCCGAAGCCCTCCCCGAACCCGTACCCTAAGACGTACCCTAAGCCTAACCCTAAGCCTAACCCTAACCCTAGGCTACCCTTGACTGCTTCTGCCTCCTATAGATTTCCTAAGCACTAGTGTTTTAAGGAACAGCTTAAAAAGAGAATCCTAATGTGATTTCTTTAAAAAGGGTGTGTTCCTGATCTTACCCTAGTGTCTAAACTCTTCTCCATGGCTGGACCCCCAAAAAATATACCTTTACGTGCTAAGGGGTATCTAGAGAGTGGGATAGGTTTAATAACTACCCTAACCCTAATGCGTAACCTAACCCTAACCCCTACCCTAACCCTAACACGTACCCTTTTCTAAGCCGTACACTAAACCGAGCACTAACACTAATACTAACCCTAACCCTAACCCTAACCCATACCCTACACCGTACCCGAAGCCCTCCCCGAACCCGTACCCTAAGCCGTACACTAAGCCTAACCCTAAGCCTAACCCTAACACTAGGCTACCCTTGACTGCTTCTGCCTCCAATAGATTTCCTAAGCAATAGTATTTTAAGGAACAGCTTAAAAACAGTATCCTAATGTGATTTCTTTATAATGGGTGTGTTTCTTATCTTATCCTAGTGTCTAAACTCTTCTCCATGGCTGGATCCCCAAATAATATTCCTTTACGTGCTAAGGGGTATCTAGACAGTGGGATAGGTTTAATAACCCTAACCCTAACACGTATCCTAACCCTAACCCCTACCCTAACACTAACACGTACCCTAATCCTAAACCGTACCCTAAACCGAGCCCTAACCCTAACACTAACCCTAACCCTAACCGTAAACCATACCCTACTCCGTGCCCGAACCCCTCCCCGAACCCATACAATAAGCCGTACCCTAAACCTAACCATAAGCCTAACCCTAACCCTAGGCTGCCCTTGACTGCTTCTGCCTCCAATAGATTTCCTAAGCACTAGTGTTTTACGGAAGAGCTTAAAAAGAGAATCCTAATGTGATTTCTTTATAATGGGTGTGTTCCTTATTTTATCATAGTGTCTAAACTCTTCTCCATGGCTGGACCTCCAAATAATATTCCTTTACGTGCTAAGGGGTATCTAGAGAGTGGGATAGGTTTAATAACTACCCTAACTCTAACGCGTACCCTAACCCTAACCCCTACCCTAACCCTAACAAGTACCCTAATCCTAACCCGTACCCTAAACCGAGCCCTAACCCTAACACTAACCCTAATCCTAACCCTAACCCATACCCTACGCCGTACCCGAACCCCTCCCCGAACCCGTACCCTAAGCCGTACCCTAAGCCTAACCCTAACCCTAGGCTACCCTTGACTGCTTCTGCGTCCAATAGGTTTCCTAAGCACTAGTGTTTTAAGGAACAGCTTAAAAAGAGAATCCTAATGTGATTTCTTTATAATGGTGTGTTCCTTATCTTATCCTAGTGTCTAAACTCTTCTCCATGGCTGGACCCCCAAATAATATTCTTTACGTGCTAAGGGGTATCTAGAGAGTGGGATAGGTTTAATAATTACCCTAACCCTAACACGTACCCTAACCCTAACCCCTAAACTAACCCTAACACGTACCCTAATCCTAAACCGTACCCTAAACCGAGCCCTAACCCTAACACTAACCCTAACCCTAACCCTAACCCATACCCTATGCCGTACCCGAACCCCTCCCCGAACCCGTACCCTAAGCCGTACCCTAAGCCTAACCCTAAGCCTAACCCTAACCCTAGGCTACTCTTGACTGCTTCTGCCTCCAATAGATTTCCTAAGCACTAGTGTTTTAAGGAAGAGCTTAAAAAGAGAATCCTAAAGTGATTTCTTTATAATAGGTGTGTTCCTTATCTTATCCTAGTGTCTAAACTCTTCTCCATGGCTGGACCCCGAAATAATAGTCCTTTACGTGCTAAGGTGTATCTAGAGAGTGGGATAGGTTTAATAAATACCCTAACCCTAACGCGTACCCTAACCCTAACCCTAAGCCTAACCCTATCCCTAGGCTACCCTTGACTGCTTCTGCCTCCAATAGATTTCCTAAGCACTAGTGTTTTAAGGAACAGTTTAAAAAGAGAATCCTAATGTGATTTCTTTATAATGGGTGTGTTCCTTATCTTATCCTAGTGTCTAAACTCGTCTCCATGGCTGGACCTCCAAATAATATTCCTTTACGTGCTAAGGGGTATCTAGAGAGTGGGATAGTTTTAATAACTACCCTAACCCTACCGCGTACCCTAACCCTAACCCCTACCCTAACCCTAACACGTACCCTAATCCTAACCAATACCCTAAACCGAGCCCTAACCCTAACACTAACCCTAACCCTAACCCTAACCCATACCCTATGCCGTACCGATAGCCCTCCCCGCACCCGTACCCTAAGCCACACCCTAAGCCTAACCCTAAGCCTAACCCTCACCCTAGGCTACCCTTGACTGCTTCTGCCTCCAATAGATTTCCTAAGCACTAGTGTTTTAAGGAACAGCTTAAAAAGAGAATCCTAATGTGATTTATTTATAATGTGTGTGTTCCTTATATTATCTTAGTGTCTAAACTCTTCTCCATGGCTGGACCCCCAAATAATATTCCTTTACGTGCTAAGGGGTATCTAGAGAGTGGGATAGGTTTAATAACTACCCTAACCCTAACGCGTACCCTAACCCTAACCCCTACCCTAACCCTAACACGTACCCTAAACCTAAACTGTACCCTAAACCGAGCCCTAACCCTAACACTAACTCTAACCCTAACACTAACACATACCCTACGCCGTACCCGAAGCCCTCCCTGAACCCGTACCCTAAGCCGTACCCTTAGCCTAACCCTAAGCCTAACCCTAACACTAGGCTACTCTTGACTGCTTCTGCCCCCAATAGATTTCCTAAGCACTAGTGTTTTAAGGAACAGCTTAAAAAGAGAATCCTAATGTGATTTCTTTATAAAGGGTGTGTTCCTTATCTTAGCCTAGTGTCTAAACTCTTCTCCATGGCTGGACCACCAAATAATATTATTTACGTGCTAAGGGGTATCTAGAGAGTGGGATAGGTTTAATAACTACCCTAACCCAAACACGTACCCTAACCCTAACTCCTACCCTAACCCTAACACGTACCCTAATCCTAAACCGTACCCTAAACCGAGCCCTAACCCTAACACTAACCCTAACCCTTACCCTAATCCATACCCTACGCCGTACCCGAAGCCCTCCCCGAACCCGTACCCTAAGCAGTGCCCTAAGCCTAACCCTAAGCCTAACCCTAACCCTAGGCTACCCTTGACTGCTTCTGCCTCCAATAGATTCCCTAAGCACTAGTGTTTTAAAGAACAGCTTAAAAAGAGAATCCTAATGTGATTTCTTTATAATGGGTGTGTTCCTTATCTTATCCTAGTGTCTAAACTCTTCTCCATGGCTGGACCCCCAAATAATATTCCTTTATGTGCAAAGGGTTATCTAGAGAGTGGGATAGGTTTAATAACTACCCTAACCCTAACGCGTACCCTAACTCTAACCCCTACCCTAACCCTAACACGTACCCTAATCCTAACCAATACCCTAAACCGAGCCCTAACCCTAACACTAACCCTAACCCTAACACTAACCCATACCTTACGCCGTACCTATAGCCCTCCCCGAACCCGTACCCTAAGCCGCACCCTAAGCCTAACCCTAAGCCTAACCCTAACCCTAGGCTACCCTTGACTGCTTCTGCCTCCAATAGATTTCCTAAGCACTAGTGTTTAAAGGAACAGCTTAAAAAGAGAATCCTAAAGTGATTTCTTTATAATGTGTGTGTTCCTTATATTATCTTAGTGTCTAAACTCTTCTCCATGGCTGGACCCCCAAATAATATTCCTTTACGTGCTAAGGGGTATCTATAGAGTGGGATAGTTTTAATAACTACCCTAACTCTAACGCGTACCCTAAACCTAAACTGTACCCTAAACCGAGCCCTAACCCTAACCCTAAAACTAACCCTAACCCTAACCCATACCGTACGCCGTACCCGAAGTCCTCCCCGAACCCGTACCCTAAGCCGTACCCTAAGCCTAACCCTAAGGCTAACCCTAACCCGAGGCTACTCTTGACTGCTTCTGCCTCCAATAAATTTCATAAGCACTAGTGTTTTAAGGAAGAGCTTAAAAAGAGAATCCTAAAGTGATTTCTTTATAATAGGTGTGTTTCTTATCTTATCCTAGTGTCTAAACTCTTCTCCATGGCTGGACCCCGTAATAATATTCCTTTACGTGCTAAGGTGTATCTAGAGAGTGTTATAGGTTTAATAAATACCCTAACCCTAACGCGTACCCTAACCCTAACCCTAAGCCTAACCCTAACCCTAGGCTACCCTTGACTGCTTCTGCCTCCAATAGATTTCCTAAGCACTAGTGTTTTAAGGAACAGTTTAAAAAGAGAATCCTAATGTGATTACTTTATAATGGGTGTGTTCCTTATCTTATCCTAGTGTCTAAACTCGTCTCCATGGCTGGATCCCCAAATAATATTCCTTTACGTGCTAAGGGGTATCTAGAGAGTGGGATAGGTTTAATAAATACCCTAACCCTAACGCGTACCCTAACCCTAACCTCTACCCTAACCCTAACTAGTACCCTAATCCTAACCCGTACCCTAAACGGAGCCCTAACCCTAACACTAACACAAACCCTAACACTAACCCATACCCTATGCCGTACACGTACCCCTCCCCGAACCCGTACCTTTAGCCGTACCCTAAGCCTAACCCTAAGCCTAACCCTAACCCTAGGCTACCCTTGACTGCTTCTGCCTCCAATAGATTTCCTAAGCACTAGTGTTTTAAGGAACAGCTTAAAAAGGGAATCCTAATGTGATTTCTTTATAATGTGTGTGTTCCTTATATTATCTTAGTGTCTAAACTCTTCTCCATGGCTGGACCCCCAAATAATATTCCTTTACGTGCTAAGTGGTATCTAGAGAATGGGCTAGGTTTAATAACTACCCTAACCCTAACGCGTATCTAACCCTCACCCCTACCCTAACCCTAACACGTACCCTAATACTATCCTGTACACTAAACCGAGCCCTAACCCTAACACTAACCCTAACCCTAACCCTAACCCATACCCTACGCCGTACCCGAAGCCCTCCCCGAACCCTTACCCTAAGCCGTACCCTAAGCCTAACCCTAAGCCTAACCCTAACCCTAGGCTTCTCTTGACTGCTTCTGCCTCCAATACATTTCCTATGCAATAGTGTTTTAAGGAACAGCTTAAAAAGAGAATCCTAATGTGATTTCTTTATAATGGGTGTGTTCCTTATCTTATCCTAGTGTCTAAACTCTTCTCCATGTCTAGACCCCCAAATAATATTCCTTTACGTGCTAAGGGGTATCTAGAGAGTGGGATAGGTTTAATAACTTCACTAACCCTAATGCGTACCCTAACCCTAACCCCTACCGTAACCCTAACACGTACCCTAATCCTAACCAATACCTTAAACCGAGCACTAACCCTAACACTAAACCTAACCCTAACCCTAACCGATACCCTACGCTGTACCCGAAGCCCTCCCCGAACCCGTACCCTAAGCAGTGCCCTAAGCCTAACCCTAAGCCTAACCCTATCCCTAGGCTACCCTTGACTGCTTCTGCCTCCAATAGATTTCCTAAGCACTAGTGTTTTAAGGAACAGCTTAAAAAGAGAATCCTAATGTGATTTCTTTATAACGTGTGTGTTCCTTATATTATCTTAGTGTCTAAACCCTTCTTCATGGCTGGACCCCCAAATAATATTCCTTTACGTGCTAAGGGGTATCTAGAGAGTGGGATAGGTTTAATAACTACCCTAACCCTTACGCGTACCCTATCCCTAACCCCTAACCTAACCCTAACACGTACCCTATTCTTAACCCGTACTCTAAACCGAGCCCTAACCCTAACACTAACCCTAACCCTAACCCTAATCCATACCCTACGCCGTACCCGAAGCCCTCCCCGAACCCGTACCCTAAGCCGTACCCTAAGCCTTACCCTAAGCCTAACCCTAACCCTACGCTACCCTTGACTGCTTCTGCCTCCAATAGATTTCCTAAACACTAGTGTTTTAAGGAACAGCTTAAAAAGAGAATCCTAATGTGATTTCTTTATAATCGGTGTGTTCCTTATCTTATCCTAGTGTCTAAACTCTTCTCCATGGCTGGACCCACAAATAATATTCCTTGACGTACTAAGGGGTATCTAGAGAGTGGGATAGTTTTAATAACTACCCTAACACTAACGCGTACCCTACCCTAAACCCTACCCTAAACCTAACACGTACCCTAAACCTAACCCGTACCCTAAACCGAGCCCTAACCCTAACACTAACCATAACCCTAACCCTAACCCATAGCCTACGCCGTACACGAACCCCTCCCCGAATCCGTACCCTAAGCCGTACCCTAACCCTAACCCTCACCCTAACCCTAACCCTAGGCTACCCTTGACTGCTTCTGCCTCCAATAGATTTCCTAAGCACTAGTGTTTAAGGAAGAGCTTAAAAAGAGAATCCTAATGTGATTTCTTTATAATGGGTGTGTTCCTTATCTTATCCTAGTGTCTAAACTCTTTTCCATGGCTGGACCCCCAAATAATATTCCTTGACGTGCTAAGTGGTATCTAGAGAGTGGGATAGGTTTAACAACTACCCTAACCCTAATGCGTACCCTAACCCAAATCCCTACCCTAACGCTATCAGGTACCCTAATCCTAACCCGTACCCTAAACCGAGCCCTAACCCTAACACTAACCCTAACCCTAACCCTAACCCATAGCCTACACTGTACACGAACCCCTCCCCGAATCCGTACCCTAAGCCGTACCCTAAGCCTAACCCTAAGCCTAACCCTAACCCTAGGCTACCCTTGACTGCTTCTGCCTCCAATAGATTTCCTAAGCACTAGTGTTTTAAGGAACAGCTTAAAAAGAGAATCCTAATGTGATTTCTTTATAATGTGTGTGTTCCTTATATTATCTTAGTGTCTAAACTCTTCTCCATGGCTGGACCCCCAAATAATATTCCTTTACGTGCTAAGGGGAATCTAGAGAGTGGGATAGGTTTAATAACTACCCTAACCCTAACGCGTACCCTATCCCTAACCCCTACCCTAACCCTAACACGTACCCTAATTCCTAACCCGTACTCTAAACCGAGCCCTAACCCTAACACTAAGCCTAACCCTAACCCTAACCCATACCCTACGCCGTACCCGAAGCCCTCCCCGAACCCGTACCCTAAGCAGTACCCTAGGCCTAACCCTAAGGATAACCCTAACCCTAGGCTACCCTTGACTGCTTCTGCCTCCAATAGATTTCCTAAGCACTAGTGTTTTAAGGAACAGCTTAAAAAGAGAATCCTAAAGTGATTTATTTGTAATGGGTGTGTTCCTTATCTTATCCTAGTGTCTAAACTCTTCTCCAGGGCTGGACCCCCAAATAATATTCCTTTACGTGCTATGGGTTATCTAGAGAGTGGGATAGGTTTAATAACTACCCTAACCCTAACACGTACATTAACCCTAACCCCTACCCTAACCCTAACACGTACCTTAAACCTAAACCGTACCCTAAACTGAGCCCTATCCCTAACACTAACCCTAACCCTAATCCTAACCCATACCCTACGCCATACCCGAAGCCCTCCCCGAACCCGTACCCTAAGACGTACCCTAAGCCTAACCCTAAGCCTAACCCTAACCCTAGGCTACCCTTGACTGCTTCTGCCTCCTATAGATTTCCTAAGCACTAGTGTTTTAAGGAACAGCTTAAAAAGAGAATCCTAATGTGATTTCTTTAAAAAGGGTGTGTTCCTGATCTTACCCTAGTGTCTAAACTCTTCTCCATGGCTGGACCCCCAAAAAATATACCTTTACGTGCTAAGGGGTATCTAGAGAGTGGGATAGGTTTAATAACTACCCTAACCCTAATGCGTAACCTAACCCTAACCCCTACCCTAACCCTAACACGTACCCTTTTCTAAGCCGTACACTAAACCGAGCACTAACACTAATACTAACCCTAACCCTAACCCTAACCCATACCCTACACCGTACCCGAAGCCCTCCCCGAACCCGTACCCTAAGCCGTACACTAAGCCTAACCCTAAGCCTAACCCTAACACTAGGCTACCCTTGACTGCTTCTGCCTCCAATAGATTTCCTAAGCAATAGTATTTTAAGGAACAGCTTAAAAACAGTATCCTAATGTGATTTCTTTATAATGGGTGTGTTCCTTATCTTATCCTAGTGTCTAAACTCTTCTCCATGGCTGGATCCCCAAATAATATTCCTTTACGTGCTAAGGGGTATCTAGACAGTGGGATAGGTTTAATAACCCTAACCCTAACACGTATCCTAACCCTAACCCCTACCCTAACACTAACACGTACCCTAATCCTAAACCGTACCCTAAACCGAGCCCTAACCCTAACACTAACCCTAACCCTAACCGTAAACCATACCCTACTCCGTGCCCGAACCCCTCCCCGAACCCATACAATAAGCCGTACCCTAAACCTAACCATAAGCCTAACCCTAACCCTAGGCTGCCCTTGACTGCTTCTGCCTCCAATAGATTTCCTAAGCACTAGTGTTTTACGGAAGAGCTTAAAAAGAGAATCCTAATGTGATTTCTTTATAATGGGTGTGTTCCTTATTTTATCATAGTGTCTAAACTCTTCTCCATGGCTGGACCTCCAAATAATATTCCTTTACGTGCTAAGGGGTATCTAGAGAGTGGGATAGGTTTAATAACTACCCTAACTCTAACGCGTACCCTAACCCTAACCCCTACCCTAACCCTAACAAGTACCCTAATCCTAACCCGTACCCTAAACCGAGCCCTAACCCTAACACTAACCCTAATCCTAACCCTAACCCATACCCTACGCCGTACCCGAACCCCTCCCCGAACCCGTACCCTAAGCCGTACCCTAAGCCTAACCCTAACCCTAGGCTACCCTTGACTGCTTCTGCGTCCAATAGGTTTCCTAAGCACTAGTGTTTTAAGGAACAGCTTAAAAAGAGAATCCTAATGTGATTTCTTTATAATGGTGTGTTCCTTATCTTATCCTAGTGTCTAAACTCTTCTCCATGGCTGGACCCCCAAATAATATTCTTTACGTGCTAAGGGGTATCTAGAGAGTGGGATAGGTTTAATAATTACCCTAACCCTAACACGTACCCTAACCCTAACCCCTAAACTAACCCTAACACGTACCCTAATCCTAAACCGTACCCTAAACCGAGCCCTAACCCTAACACTAACCCTAACCCTAACCCTAACCCATACCCTATGCCGTACCCGAACCCCTCCCCGAACCCGTACCCTAAGCCGTACCCTAAGCCTAACCCTAAGCCTAACCCTAACCCTAGGCTACTCTTGACTGCTTCTGCCTCCAATAGATTTCCTAAGCACTAGTGTTTTAAGGAAGAGCTTAAAAAGAGAATCCTAAAGTGATTTCTTTATAATAGGTGTGTTCCTTATCTTATCCTAGTGTCTAAACTCTTCTCCATGGCTGGACCCCGAAATAATAGTCCTTTACGTGCTAAGGTGTATCTAGAGAGTGGGATAGGTTTAATAAATACCCTAACCCTAACGCGTACCCTAACCCTAACCCTAAGCCTAACCCTATCCCTAGGCTACCCTTGACTGCTTCTGCCTCCAATAGATTTCCTAAGCACTAGTGTTTTAAGGAACAGTTTAAAAAGAGAATCCTAATGTGATTTCTTTATAATGGGTGTGTTCCTTATCTTATCCTAGTGTCTAAACTCGTCTCCATGGCTGGACCTCCAAATAATATTCCTTTACGTGCTAAGGGGTATCTAGAGAGTGGGATAGTTTTAATAACTACCCTAACCCTACCGCGTACCCTAACCCTAACCCCTACCCTAACCCTAACACGTACCCTAATCCTAACCAATACCCTAAACCGAGCCCTAACCCTAACACTAACCCTAACCCTAACCCTAACCCATACCCTATGCCGTACCGATAGCCCTCCCCGCACCCGTACCCTAAGCCACACCCTAAGCCTAACCCTAAGCCTAACCCTCACCCTAGGCTACCCTTGACTGCTTCTGCCTCCAATAGATTTCCTAAGCACTAGTGTTTTAAGGAACAGCTTAAAAAGAGAATCCTAATGTGATTTATTTATAATGTGTGTGTTCCTTATATTATCTTAGTGTCTAAACTCTTCTCCATGGCTGGACCCCCAAATAATATTCCTTTACGTGCTAAGGGGTATCTAGAGAGTGGGATAGGTTTAATAACTACCCTAACCCTAACGCGTACCCTAACCCTAACCCCTACCCTAACCCTAACACGTACCCTAAACCTAAACTGTACCCTAAACCGAGCCCTAACCCTAACACTAACTCTAACCCTAACACTAACACATACCCTACGCCGTACCCGAAGCCCTCCCTGAACCCGTACCCTAAGCCGTACCCTTAGCCTAACCCTAAGCCTAACCCTAACACTAGGCTACTCTTGACTGCTTCTGCCCCCAATAGATTTCCTAAGCACTAGTGTTTTAAGGAACAGCTTAAAAAGAGAATCCTAATGTGATTTCTTTATAAAGGGTGTGTTCCTTATCTTAGCCTAGTGTCTAAACTCTTCTCCATGGCTGGACCACCAAATAATATTATTTACGTGCTAAGGGGTATCTAGAGAGTGGGATAGGTTTAATAACTACCCTAACCCAAACACGTACCCTAACCCTAACTCCTACCCTAACCCTAACACGTACCCTAATCCTAAACCGTACCCTAAACCGAGCCCTAACCCTAACACTAACCCTAACCCTTACCCTAATCCATACCCTACGCCGTACCCGAAGCCCTCCCCGAACCCGTACCCTAAGCAGTGCCCTAAGCCTAACCCTAAGCCTAACCCTAACCCTAGGCTACCCTTGACTGCTTCTGCCTCCAATAGATTCCCTAAGCACTAGTGTTTTAAAGAACAGCTTAAAAAGAGAATCCTAATGTGATTTCTTTATAATGGGTGTGTTCCTTATCTTATCCTAGTGTCTAAACTCTTCTCCATGGCTGGACCCCCAAATAATATTCCTTTATGTGCAAAGGGTTATCTAGAGAGTGGGATAGGTTTAATAACTACCCTAACCCTAACGCGTACCCTAACTCTAACCCCTACCCTAACCCTAACACGTACCCTAATCCTAACCAATACCCTAAACCGAGCCCTAACCCTAACACTAACCCTAACCCTAACACTAACCCATACCTTACGCCGTACCTATAGCCCTCCCCGAACCCGTACCCTAAGCCGCACCCTAAGCCTAACCCTAAGCCTAACCCTAACCCTAGGCTACCCTTGACTGCTTCTGCCTCCAATAGATTTCCTAAGCACTAGTGTTTAAAGGAACAGCTTAAAAAGAGAATCCTAAAGTGATTTCTTTATAATGTGTGTGTTCCTTATATTATCTTAGTGTCTAAACTCTTCTCCATGGCTGGACCCCCAAATAATATTCCTTTACGTGCTAAGGGGTATCTATAGAGTGGGATAGTTTTAATAACTACCCTAACTCTAACGCGTACCCTAAACCTAAACTGTACCCTAAACCGAGCCCTAACCCTAACCCTAAAACTAACCCTAACCCTAACCCATACCGTACGCCGTACCCGAAGTCCTCCCCGAACCCGTACCCTAAGCCGTACCCTAAGCCTAACCCTAAGGCTAACCCTAACCCGAGGCTACTCTTGACTGCTTCTGCCTCCAATAAATTTCATAAGCACTAGTGTTTTAAGGAAGAGCTTAAAAAGAGAATCCTAAAGTGATTTCTTTATAATAGGTGTGTTTCTTATCTTATCCTAGTGTCTAAACTCTTCTCCATGGCTGGACCCCGTAATAATATTCCTTTACGTGCTAAGGTGTATCTAGAGAGTGTTATAGGTTTAATAAATACCCTAACCCTAACGCGTACCCTAACCCTAACCCTAAGCCTAACCCTAACCCTAGGCTACCCTTGACTGCTTCTGCCTCCAATAGATTTCCTAAGCACTAGTGTTTTAAGGAACAGTTTAAAAAGAGAATCCTAATGTGATTACTTTATAATGGGTGTGTTCCTTATCTTATCCTAGTGTCTAAACTCGTCTCCATGGCTGGATCCCCAAATAATATTCCTTTACGTGCTAAGGGGTATCTAGAGAGTGGGATAGGTTTAATAAATACCCTAACCCTAACGCGTACCCTAACCCTAACCTCTACCCTAACCCTAACTAGTACCCTAATCCTAACCCGTACCCTAAACGGAGCCCTAACCCTAACACTAACACAAACCCTAACACTAACCCATACCCTATGCCGTACACGTACCCCTCCCCGAACCCGTACCTTTAGCCGTACCCTAAGCCTAACCCTAAGCCTAACCCTAACCCTAGGCTACCCTTGACTGCTTCTGCCTCCAATAGATTTCCTAAGCACTAGTGTTTTAAGGAACAGCTTAAAAAGGGAATCCTAATGTGATTTCTTTATAATGTGTGTGTTCCTTATATTATCTTAGTGTCTAAACTCTTCTCCATGGCTGGACCCCCAAATAATATTCCTTTACGTGCTAAGTGGTATCTAGAGAGTGGGCTAGGTTTAATAACTACCCTAACCCTAACGCGTATCTAACCCTCACCCCTACCCTAACCCTAACACGTACCCTAATACTATCCTGTACACTAAACCGAGCCCTAACCCTAACACTAACCCTAACCCTAACCCTAACCCATACCCTACGCCGTACCCGAAGCCCTCCCCGAACCCTTACCCTAAGCCGTACCCTAAGCCTAACCCTAAGCCTAACCCTAACCCTAGGCTTCTCTTGACTGCTTCTGCCTCCAATACATTTCCTATGCAATAGTGTTTTAAGGAACAGCTTAAAAAGAGAATCCTAATGTGATTTCTTTATAATGGGTGTGTTCCTTATCTTATCCTAGTGTCTAAACTCTTCTCCATGTCTAGACCCCCAAATAATATTCCTTTACGTGCTAAGGGGTATCTAGAGAGTGGGATAGGTTTAATAACTTCACTAACCCTAATGCGTACCCTAACCCTAACCCCTACCGTAACCCTAACACGTACCCTAATCCTAACCAATACCTTAAACCGAGCACTAACCCTAACACTAAACCTAACCCTAACCCTAACCGATACCCTACGCTGTACCCGAAGCCCTCCCCGAACCCGTACCCTAAGCAGTGCCCTAAGCCTAACCCTAAGCCTAACCCTATCCCTAGGCTACCCTTGACTGCTTCTGCCTCCAATAGATTTCCTAAGCACTAGTGTTTTAAGGAACAGCTTAAAAAGAGAATCCTAATGTGATTTCTTTATAACGTGTGTGTTCCTTATATTATCTTAGTGTCTAAACCCTTCTTCATGGCTGGACCCCCAAATAATATTCCTTTACGTGCTAAGGGGTATCTAGAGAGTGGGATAGGTTTAATAACTACCCTAACCCTTACGCGTACCCTATCCCTAACCCCTAACCTAACCCTAACACGTACCCTATTCTTAACCCGTACTCTAAACCGAGCCCTAACCCTAACACTAACCCTAACCCTAACCCTAATCCATACCCTACGCCGTACCCGAAGCCCTCCCCGAACCCGTACCCTAAGCCGTACCCTAAGCCTTACCCTAAGCCTAACCCTAACCCTACGCTACCCTTGACTGCTTCTGCCTCCAATAGATTTCCTAAACACTAGTGTTTTAAGGAACAGCTTAAAAAGAGAATCCTAATGTGATTTCTTTATAATCGGTGTGTTCCTTATCTTATCCTAGTGTCTAAACTCTTCTCCATGGCTGGACCCACAAATAATATTCCTTGACGTACTAAGGGGTATCTAGAGAGTGGGATAGTTTTAATAACTACCCTAACACTAACGCGTACCCTACCCTAAACCCTACCCTAAACCTAACACGTACCCTAAACCTAACCCGTACCCTAAACCGAGCCCTAACCCTAACACTAACCATAACCCTAACCCTAACCCATAGCCTACGCCGTACACGAACCCCTCTCCGAATCCGTACCCTAAGCCGTACCCTAACCCTAACCCTCACCCTAACCCTAACCCTAGGCTACCCTTGACTGCTTCTGCCTCCAATAGATTTCCTAAGCACTAGTGTTTAAGGAAGAGCTTAAAAAGAGAATCCTAATGTGATTTCTTTATAATGGGTGTGTTCCTTATCTTATCCTAGTGTCTAAACTCTTTTCCATGGCTGGACCCCCAAATAATATTCCTTGACGTGCTAAGTGGTATCTAGAGAGTGGGATAGGTTTAACAACTACCCTAACCCTAATGCGTACCCTAACCCAAATCCCTACCCTAACGCTATCAGGTACCCTAATCCTAACCCGTACCCTAAACCGAGCCCTAACCCTAACACTAACCCTAACCCTAACCCTAACCCATAGCCTACACTGTACACGAACCCCTCCCCGAATCCGTACCCTAAGCCGTACCCTAAGCCTAACCCTAAGCCTAACCCTAACCCTAGGCTACCCTTGACTGCTTCTGCCTCCAATAGATTTCCTAAGCACTAGTGTTTTAAGGAACAGCTTAAAAAGAGAATCCTAATGTGATTTCTTTATAATGTGTGTGTTCCTTATATTATCTTAGTGTCTAAACTCTTCTCCATGGCTGGACCCCCAAATAATATTCCTTTACGTGCTAAGGGGAATCTAGAGAGTGGGATAGGTTTAATAACTACCCTAACCCTAACGCGTACCCTATCCCTAACCCCTACCCTAACCCTAACACGTACCCTAATTCCTAACCCGTACTCTAAACCGAGCCCTAACCCTAACACTAACCCTAACCCTAACCCTAACCCATACCCTACGCCGTACCCCAAGCCCTACCCGAACCCGTACCCTAAGCCGTACCCTAAGCCTAACCCTAAGCCTAAGCCTAACCCTAGGCTACCCTTGACTGCTTCTGCCTCCAATAGATTTCCTAAGCACTAGTGTTTAAGGAACAGCTTAAAAAGAGAATCCTAATGTGATTTCTTTATAATGGGTGTGTTCCTTATCTAATCCTAGTGTCTAAACTCTTCTCCATGGCTGGACCCCCAAATAATATTCCTTTACGTGCTAAGGGGTATCTAGAGAGTGGGATAGGTTTAATAACTGCCCTAACCCTAACACGTACCCTAACCCTAACCCCTACCCTAACCCTAAACCGTACCCTAAACCGAGCCCTAACCCTAACACTAACCCTAACCCTAAACCTAACCCATAGCCTACGCCATACCCGAAGCCCTCCCCGAACCCGTACCCTAAGCCGTACCCTAAGCCTAACCCTAAGCCTAACCCTAACCCTACGCTACCCTTGACTGCTTCTGCCTCCAATAGATTTCCTAATCACTAGTGTTTTAAGGAAGAGCTTAAAAAGAGAATCCTAAAGTGATTTCTTTATAATAGGTGTGTTCCTTATCTTATCCTAGTGTCTTAGCTCTTATCCATGGCTGGACCCCGAAATAATATTCCTTTACTTGCTAAGGTGTATCTAGAGAGTGGGATAGGTTTAATAAATACCCTAACCCTAACGCGTACCCTAACCCTAACCTCTACCCTAACCCTAACACGTACCCTAATCCTAACCCGTACCCTAAACGGAGCCCTAACCCTAACACTAACACAAACCCTAACACTAACCCATACCCTACGCCGTACACGTACCCCTCCCCGAACCCGTACCTTAAGCCGTACCCTAAGCCTAACCCTAAGCCTAACCCTAACCCTAGGCTACCCTTGACTGCTTCTGCCTCCAATAGATTTCCTAAGCACTAGTGTTTTAAGGAACAGCTTAAAAAGGGAATCCTAATGTGATTTCTTTATAATGTGTGTGTTCCTTATATTATCTTAGTGTCTAAACTCTTCTCCATGGCTGGACCCCCAAATAATATTCCTTTACGTGCTAAGGGGTATCTAGAGAGTGGGATAGGTTTAATAACTACTCTAACCCTAACGCATACCCTAACCCTAACACCTACCCTAACCCTAACACGTACCCTAATCCTAACCTGTACCCTAAACCGAGCCCTAACCCTAACACTAAACCTAACCCTAACCCTAAGCCATACCCTACGCCGTACCCGAAGCCCTCCCCGAACCCGTACCCTAAGCCGTACCCTAAGCCTAACCCTAAGCCTAACCCTAACCCTAGGCTACCCTTGACTGCTTCTGCCTCCAATAGATTTCCTAAGCACTAGTGTTTTAAGGAACAGCTTAAAAAGAGAATCCTAATGTGATTTCTTTATAATGGGTGTGTTCCTTATCTTATCCTAGTGTCTAAACTCTTCTCCATGTCTAGACCCCCAAATAATATTCCTTTACGTGCTAAGGGGTATCTAGAGAGTGGGATAGGTTTAATAACTACACTAACCCTAATGCGTACCCTAACCCTAACCCCTACCGTAACCCTAACACGTACCCTAATCCTAACCAATACCTTAAACCGAGCACTAACCCTAACACTAAACCTAACCCTAACCCTAACCGATACCCTACGCTGTACCCGAAGCCCTCCCCGAAACCGTACCCTAAGCCGAACCCTAAGCCTAAACCTAAGCCTAACCCTAACCCTAGGCTACCCTTGACAGCTTCTGCCTCCAATAGATTTCCTAAGCACTAGTGTTTTAAGGAACAGCTTAAAAAGAGAATCCTAATGTGATTTCTTTATAATGTGTGTGTTCCTTATATTATCTTAGTGTCTAAACTCTTCTGCATGGCTGGACCCCCAAATAATATTCCTTTACGTGCTAAGGGGTATCTAGAGAGTGGGATAGGTTTAATAACTACCCTAACCCTTACGCGTACCCTATCCCCAACCCCTAACCTAACCCTAACACGTACCCTATTCCTAAACCGTACTCTCAACCGAGCCCTAACCCTAACACTAACCCTAACCCTAACACTAATCCATACCCTACGCCGTACCCGAAGCCCTCCCCGAACCCGTACCCTAAGCCGTACCCTAAGCCTTACCCTAAGCCTAACCCTAACCCTAGGCTACCCTTGAGTGCTTCTGCCTCCAATAGATTTCCTAAACACTAGTGTTTTAAGGAACACCTTAAAAAGAGAATCCTAATGTGATTTCTTTATAATCGGTGTGTTCCTTATCTTATCCTAGTGTCTAAACTCTCCTCCATGGCTGGACCCACAAATAATATTCCTTGACGTGCTAAGGGGTATCTAGAGAGTGGGATAGTTTTAATAACTACCCTAACCCTAATGCGAACCCTAACCCAAATCCCTACCATAACGCTATCACGTACCCTAACCCTAACCCGTACCCTAAACCGAGCCCTAACCCTAACACTAACCCTAACCCTAACCCTAACCCATAGCCTACACTGTACACGAACCCCTCCCCGAATCCGTACCCTAAGCCGTACCCTAAGCCTAACCCTAAGCCTAACCCTAACCCTAGGCTACCCTTGACTGCTTCTGCCTCCAATAGATTTCCTAAGCACTAGTGTTTTAAGGAACAGCTTAAAAAGAGAATCCTAATGTGATTTCTTTATAATGTGTGTGTTCCTTATATTATCTTAGTGTCTAAACTCTTCTCCATGGCTGGACCCCCAAATAATATTCCTTTACGTGCAAAGGGGAATCTAGAGAGTGGGATAGGTTTAATAACTACCCTAACCCTAACGCGTACCCTATCCCTAACCCCTACCCTAACCCTAACACGTACCCTAATTCCTAACCCGTACTCTATACCGAGCCCTAACCCTAACACTAACCCTAACCCTAACCCTAACCCATACCCTACGCCGTACCCGAAGCCCTCCCCGAACCCGTAACCTAAGCCGTACCCTAAGCCTTACCCTAAGCCTAACCCTAACCCTAGGCTACCCTTGAGTGCTTCTGCCTCCAATAGATTTCCTAAACACTAGTGTTTTAAGGAACAGCTTAAAAAGAGAATCCTAATGTGATTTCTTTATAATCGGTGTGTTCCTTATCTTATCCTAGTGTCTAAACTCTCCTCCATGGCTGGACCCACAAATAATATTCCTTAACGTGCTAAGGGGTATCTAGAGAGTGGGATAGTTTTAATAACTACCCTAACCCTAATGCGAACCCTAACCCAAATCCCTACCCTAACGCTATCACGTACCCTACCCCTAACCCGTACCCTAAACCGAGCCCTAACCCTAACACTAACCCTAACCCTAACCCTAACCCATAGCCTACACTGTACACGAACCCCTCCCCGAATCCGTACCCTAAGCCGTACCCTAAGCCTAACCCTAAGCCTAACCCTAACCCTAGGCTACCCTTGACAGCTTCTGCCTCCAATAGATTTCCTAAGCACTAGTGTTTTAAGGAACAGCTTAAAAAGAGAATCCTAATGTGATTTCTTTATAATGTGTGTGTTCCTTATATTATCTTAGTGTCTAAACTCTTCTGCATGGCTGGACCCCCAAATAATATTCCTTTACGTGCTAAGGGGTATCTAGAGAGTGGGATAGGTTTAATAACTACCCTAACCCTTACGCGTACCCTATCCCCAACCCCTAACCTAACCCTAACACGTACCCTATTCCTAAACCGTACTCTCAACCGAGCCCTAACCCTAACACTAACCCTAACCCTAACACTAATCCATACCCTACGCCGTACCCGAAGCCCTCCCCGAACCCGTACCCTAAGCCGTACCCTAAGCCTTACCCTAAGCCTAACCCTAACCCTAGGCTACCCTTGAGTGCTTCTGCCTCCAATAGATTTCCTAAACACTAGTGTTTTAAGGAACAGCTTAAAAAGAGAATCCTAATGTGATTTCTTTATAATCGGTGTGTTCCTTATCTTATCCTAGTGTCTAAACTCTCCTCCATGGGTGGACCCACAAATAATATTCCTTGACGTGCTAAGGGGTATCTAGAGAGTGGGATAGTTTTAATAACTACTCTAACCCTAATGCGAACCCTAACCCAAATCCCTACCCTAACGCTATCACGTACCCTAACCCTAACCCGTACCCTAAACCGAGCCCTAACCCTAACACTAACCCTAACCCTAACCCTAACCCATAGCCTACACTGTACACGAACCCCTCCCCGAATCCGTACCCTAAGCCGTACCCTAAGCCTAACCCTAAGCCTAACCCTAACCCTAGGCTACCCTTGACTGCTTCTGCCTCCAATAGATTTCCTAAGCACTAGTGTTTTAAGGAACAGCTTAAAAAGAGAATCCTAATGTGATTTATTTATAATGTGTGTGTTCCTTATATTATCTTAGTGTCTAAACTCTTCTCCATGGCTGGACCCCCAAATAATATTCCTTTACGTGCTAAGGGGAATCTAGAGAGTGGGATAGGTTTAATAACTACCCTAACCCTAACGCGTACCCTATCCCTAACCCCTACCCTAACCCTAACACGTACCCTAATTCCTAACCCGTACTCTAAACCGAGCCCTAACCCTAACACTAACCCTAACCCTAACCCTAACCCATACCCTACGCCGTACACCAAGCCCTCCCCGAACCCGTACCCTAAGCCGTACTCTAAGCCTAACCCTAAGCCTAAGCCTAACCCTAGGCTACCCTTGACTGCTTCTGCCTCCAATAGATTTCCTAAGCACTAGTGTTTAAGGAACAGCTTAAAAAGAGAATCCTAATGTGATTTCTTTATAATGGGTGTGTTCCTTATCTAATCCTAGTGTCTAAACTCTTCTCCATGGCTGGACCCCCAAATAATATTCCTTTACGTGCTAAGGGGTATCTAGAGAGTGGGATAGGTTTAATAACTGCCCTAACCCTAACACGTACCCTAACCCTAACCCCTACCCTAACCCTAAACCGTACCCTAATCCGAGCCCTAACCCTAACACTAACACTAACCCTAAACTTAACCCATACCCTACGCCATACCCGAAGCCCTCCCCGAACCCGTACCCGAAGCCGTACCCTAAGCCTAACCCTAAGCCTAACCCTAACCCTACGCTACCCTTGACTGCTTCTGCCTCCAATAGATTTCCTAATCACTAGTGTTTTAAGGAAGAGCTTAAAAAGAGAATCCTAAAGTGATTTCTTTATAATAGGTGTGTTCCTTATCTTATCCTAGTGTATTAGCTGTTCTCCATGGCTGGACCCCGAAATAATATTCCTTTACGTGCTAAGGTGTATCTAGAGAGTGGGATAGGTTTAATAAATACCCTAACCCTAACGCGTACCCTAACCCTAACCTCTACTCTAACCCTAACACGTACCCTAATCCTAACCCGTACCCTAAACGGAGCCCTAACCCTAACACTAACACAAACCCTAACACTAACCCATACCCTACGCCGTACACGTACCCCTCCCCGAACCCGTACCTTAAGCCGTACCCTAAGCCTAACCCTAAGCCTAACCCTAACCCTAGGCTACCCTTGACTGCTTCTGCCTCCAATAGGTTTCCTAAGCACTAGTGTTTTAAGGAACAGCTTAAAAAGAGAATCCTAATGTGATTTCTTTATAATGGTTTGTTCCTTATTTTATCCTAGTATCTAAACACTTCTCCATGGCAGGACCCCCAAATAATATTCATTTACGTGCTAAGGGGTATCTAGAGAGTGGGATAGGTTTAATCACTACCGTAACCCTAACACGTATATTAACCCTAACACGTACCCTAATCCTAACACGTACCCTAAACCGAGCCCTAACCCTAACACTAACCCTAACCCTAACCCTGACCCATACCCTACACCGTACCCGAAGCCCTCCCCAAACCCGTACCCTAAGCCGTACCCTAAACCTAACCCTAAGCCTAACCCTAACCCTAGGCTACCTTTGACTGCTTCTGCCTCCAATAGATTTCCTAAGCACTAGTGTTTTAAGGAACAGCTTAAAAAGAGAATCCTAATGTGATTTCTTTATAATGGGTGTGTTCCTTATCTTATCCTAGTGTCTAAACTCTTCTCCATGGCTGGGCCCCCAAATAATATACTTTACGTGCTAAGGGGTATCTAGAGAGTGGGATAGGTTTAATAACTACCCTAACACAACACGTACCCTAACCGTAACCCCTACCCTAAACCTAACACGTACCCTAATCCTAAACCGTAACTAAACCGAGCCCTAACCCTAACACTAAGCCTAACCCTAACCCTAAGCCATACCCTACGCCGTACCCGAAGCCCTCCCCGAACCCGTACCCTAAGCAGTACCCTAGGCCTAACCCTAAGGATAACCCTAACCCTAGGCTACCCTTGACTGCTTCTGCCTCCAATAGATTTCCTAAGCACTAGTGTTTTAAGGAACAGCTTAAAAAGAGAATCCTAAAGTGATTTATTTGTAATGGGTGTGTTCCTTATCTTATCCTAGTGTCTAAACTCTTCTCCAGGGCTGGACCCCCAAATAATATTCCTTTACGTGCTATGGGTTATCTAGAGAGTGGGATAGGTTTAATAACTACCCTAACCCTAACACGTACATTAACCCTAACCCCTACCCTAACCCTAACACGTACCTTAAACCTAAACCGTACCCTAAACTGAGCCCTATCCCTAACACTAACCCTAACCCTAATCCTAACCCATACCCTACGCCATACCCGAAGCCCTCCCCGAACCCGTACCCTAAGACGTACCCTAAGCCTAACCCTAAGCCTAACCCTAACCCTAGGCTACCCTTGACTGCTTCTGCCTCCTATAGATTTCCTAAGCACTAGTGTTTTAAGGAACAGCTTAAAAAGAGAATCCTAATGTGATTTCTTTAAAAAGGGTGTGTTCCTGATCTTACCCTAGTGTCTAAACTCTTCTCCATGGCTGGACCCCCAAAAAATATACCTTTACGTGCTAAGGGGTATCTAGAGAGTGGGATAGGTTTAATAACTACCCTAACCCTAATGCGTAACCTAACCCTAACCCCTACCCTAACCCTAACACGTACCCTTTTCTAAGCCGTACACTAAACCGAGCACTAACACTAATACTAACCCTAACCCTAACCCTAACCCATACCCTACACCGTACCCGAAGCCCTCCCCGAACCCGTACCCTAAGCCGTACACTAAGCCTAACCCTAACACTAGGCTACCCTTGACTGCTTCTGCCTCCAATAGATTTCCTAAGCAATAGTATTTTAAGGAACAGCTTAAAAAGAGTATCCTAATGTGATTTCTTTATAATGGGTGTGTTCCTTATCTTATCCTAGTGTCTAAACTCTTCTCCATGGCTGGATCCCCAAATATTATTCCTTTACGTGCTAAGGGATATCTAGACAGTGGGATAGGTTTAATAACCCTAACCCTAACACGTATCCTAACCCTAACCCCTACCCTAACACTAACACGTACCCTAATCCTAAACCGTACCCTAAACCGAGCCCTAACCCTAACACTAACCCTAACCCTAACCGTAACCCATACCCTACTCCGTGCCCGAACCCCTCCCCGAACCCATACAATAAGCCGTACCCTAAACCTAACCATAAGCCTAACCCTAACCCTAGGCTGCCCTTGACTGCTTCTGCCTCCAATAGATTTCCTAAGCACTAGTGTTTTACGGAAGAGCTTAAAAAGAGAATCCTAATGTGATTTCTTTATAATGGGTGTGTTCCTTATTTTATCATAGTGTCTAAACTCTTCTCCATGGCTGGACCTCCAAATAATATTCCTTTACGTGCTAAGGGGTATCTAGAGAGTGGGATAGGTTTAATAACTACCCTAACTCTAACGCGTACCCTAACCCTAACCCCTACCCTAACCCTAACACGTACCCTAATCCTAACCCGTACCCTAAACCGAGCCCTAACCCTAACACTAACCCTAATCCTAACCCTAACCCATACCCTACGCCGTACCCGAACCCCTCCCCGAACCCGTACCCTAAGCCGTACCCTAAGCCTAACCCTAACCCTAGGCTACCCTTGACTGCTTCTGCGTCCAATAGGTTTCCTAAGCACTAGTGTTTTAAGGAACAGCTTAAAAAGAGAATCCTAATGTGATTTCTTTATAATGGTGTGTTCCTTATCTTATCCTAGTGTCTAAACTCTTCTCCATGGCTGGACCCCCAAATAATATTCTTTACGTGCTAAGGGGTATCTAGAGAGTGGGATAGGTTTAATAATTACCCTAACCCTAACACGTACCCTAACCCTAACCCCTAACCTAACCCTAACACGTACCCTAATCCTAAACCGTACCCTAAACCGAGCCCTAACCCTAACACTAACCCTAACCCTAACCCATAACCTACGACGTACGCGAAGCCCTCCCCGAACCCGTACCCTAAGCCGTACCCTTAGCCTACCCCTAAGCCTAACCCTAACACTAGGCTACCCTTGACTGCTTCTGCCTCCAATAGATTTCCTAAGCACAAGTGTTTTAAGGAACAGCTTAAAAAGAGAATCCTAATGTGATTTCTTTATAATGGGTGTGTTCCTTATCTTATCCTAGTGTCTAAACTCTTCTCCATGGCTGGACCCCCAAATAATATTTCTTTACATGCTAAGGGGTATCTAGAGAGTGGGATAGGTTTAATAACTAATCTAAACCTAATGCGTACCCTAACCCTTACCCCTATCCTAACTCTAACACGTACCCTAATCCTAACCCGTACCCTAAACCGATCCCTAACCCTAACCCTAAACCTAAACCATACCATACGCCGTACCCGAAGCCCTCCCCGAAACCGTAACCTAAGACGTACCCTAAGCCTAACCCTAAGCCTATCCCTAACCCTAAGCTACCCTTGACTGCTTCTGCCTCCAATAGATTTCCTAAGCACTACTGTTTTAAGGAACAGCTTAAAAAGAGAATCCTAATGTGATTTCTTTATAATGGGTGTGTTCCTTATCTTATCCTAGTGTCTAAACTCTTCTCCATGGCTGGACCCCCAAATAATATTCCTTTACGTGCTAAGGTTATCTAGAGAGTGGGATAGGTTTAATAACTAACCTAACCCTAATGCGTACCCTAACCCTTACCCATATCCTAACTCTAACACGTACCCTAATCCTAACCCGTACCCTAAACCGAGCCCTAACCCTAACACTAACCCTAACCCTAACCCTAACCCATACCCTACGCCGTACCAGAAGCCCTCCCCGAAACAGTACCCTAAGCCGTACCCTAAACCTAACCCTAAGCCTAACCCTAACCCTAGGCTACCCTTGACTGCTTCTGCCTCCAATAGATTTCCTAAGCACTAGTGTTTTAAGGAACAGCTTAAAAAGAGAATCCTAATGTGATTTCTTTATAATGGGTGTGTTCCTTATCTTATCCTAGTGTCTAAACTCTTCTCCATGGCTGGGCCCCCAAATAATATACTTTACGTGCTAAGGGGTATCTAGAGAGTGGGATAGGTTTAATAACTACCCTAACACAACACGTACCCTAACCGTAACCCCTACCCTAAACCTAACACGTACCCTAATCCTAAACCGTAACTAAACCGAGCCCTAACCCTAACACTAAGCCTAACCCTAACCCTAACCCATACCCTACGCCGTACCCGAAGCCCTCCCCGAACCCGTACCCTAAGCAGTACCCTAGGCCTAACCCTAAGGATAACCCTAACCCTAGGCTACCCTTGACTGCTTCTGCCTCCAATAGATTTCCTAAGCACTAGTGTTTTAAGGAACAGCTTAAAAAGAGAATCCTAAAGTGATTTATTTGTAATGGGTGTGTTCCTTATCTTATCCTAGTGTCTAAACTCTTCTCCATGGCTGGACCCCCAAATAATATTTCCTTACATGCTAAGGGGTATCTAGAGAGTGGGATAGGTTTAATAACTAATCTAAACCTAATGCGTACCCTAACCCTTACCCCTATCCTAACTCTAACACGTACCCTAATCCTAACCCTTACCCTAAACCGATCCCTAACCCTAACCCTAAACCTAAACCATACCATACGCCGTACCAGAAGCCCTCCCCGAAACCGTACCCTAAGACGTACCCTAAGCCTAACCCTAAGCCTATCCCTAACCCTAGGCTACCCTTGACTGCTTCTGCCTCCAATAGATTTCCTAAGCACTACTGTTTTAAGGAACAGCTTAAAAAGAAAATCCTAATGTGATTTCTTTATAATGGGTGTGTTCCTTATCTTATCCTAGTGTCTAAACTCTTCTCCATGGCTGGACCCCCAAATAATATTCCTTTACGTGCTAAGGTTATCTAGAGAGTGGGATAGGTTTAATAACTAACCTAACCGTAATGCGTACCCTAACCCTTACCCCTATCCTAACTCTAACACGTACCCTAATCCTAACCCGTACCCTAAACCGAGCCCTAACCCTAACACTAACCCTAACCCTAACCCTAACCCATACCCTACGCCGTACCAGAAGCCCTCCCCGAAACAGTACCGTAAGACGTACCCTAAGCCAAACCATAAGCCTAACCCTAACCCTAGGCTACCCTTGACTGCTTCTGCCTCCAATAGGTTTCCTAAGCACTAGTGTTTTAAGGAACAGCTTAAAAAGAGAATCCTAATGTGATTTCTTTATAATGGTTTGTTCCTTATTTTATCCTAGTATCTAAACACTTCTCCATGGCAGGACCCCCAAATAATATTCATTTACGTGCTAAGGGGTATCTAGAGAGTGGGATAGGTTTAATCACTACCGTAACCCTAACACGTATATTAACCCTAACACGTACCCTAATCCTAACACGTACCCTAAACCGAGCCCTAACCCTAACACTAACCCTAACCCTAACCCTGACCCATACCCTACACCGTACCCGAAGCCCTCCCCAAACCCGTACCCTAAGCCGTACCCTAAACCTAACCCTAAGCCTAACCCTAACCCTAGGCTACCTTTGACTGCTTCTGCCTCCAATAGATTTCCTAAGCACTAGTGTTTTAAGGAACAGCTTAAAAAGAGAATCCTAATGTGATTTCTTTATAATGGGTGTGTTCCTTATCTTATCCTAGTGTCTAAACTCTTCTCCATGGCTGGGCCCCCAAATAATATACTTTACGTGCTAAGGGGTATCTAGAGAGTGGGATAGGTTTAATAACTACCCTAACACAACACGTACCCTAACCGTAACCCCTACCCTAAACCTAACACGTACCCTAATCCTAAACCGTAACTAAACCGAGCCCTAACCCTAACACTAAGCCTAACCCTAACCCTAAGCCATACCCTACGCCGTACCCGAAGCCCTCCCCGAACCCGTACCCTAAGCAGTACCCTAGGCCTAACCCTAAGGATAACCCTAACCCTAGGCTACCCTTGACTGCTTCTGCCTCCAATAGATTTCCTAAGCACTAGTGTTTTAAGGAACAGCTTAAAAAGAGAATCCTAAAGTGATTTATTTGTAATGGGTGTGTTCCTTATCTTATCCTAGTGTCTAAACTCTTCTCCAGGGCTGGACCCCCAAATAATATTCCTTTACGTGCTATGGGTTATCTAGAGAGTGGGATAGGTTTAATAACTACCCTAACCCTAACACGTACATTAACCCTAACCCCTACCCTAACCCTAACACGTACCTTAAACCTAAACCGTACCCTAAACTGAGCCCTATCCCTAACACTAACCCTAACCCTAATCCTAACCCATACCCTACGCCATACCCGAAGCCCTCCCCGAACCCGTACCCTAAGACGTACCCTAAGCCTAACCCTAAGCCTAACCCTAACCCTAGGCTACCCTTGACTGCTTCTGCCTCCTATAGATTTCCTAAGCACTAGTGTTTTAAGGAACAGCTTAAAAAGAGAATCCTAATGTGATTTCTTTAAAAAGGGTGTGTTCCTGATCTTACCCTAGTGTCTAAACTCTTCTCCATGGCTGGACCCCCAAAAAATATACCTTTACGTGCTAAGGGGTATCTAGAGAGTGGGATAGGTTTAATAACTACCCTAACCCTAATGCGTAACCTAACCCTAACCCCTACCCTAACCCTAACACGTACCCTTTTCTAAGCCGTACACTAAACCGAGCACTAACACTAATACTAACCCTAACCCTAACCCTAACCCATACCCTACACCGTACCCGAAGCCCTCCCCGAACCCGTACCCTAAGCCGTACACTAAGCCTAACCCTAACACTAGGCTACCCTTGACTGCTTCTGCCTCCAATAGATTTCCTAAGCAATAGTATTTTAAGGAACAGCTTAAAAAGAGTATCCTAATGTGATTTCTTTATAATGGGTGTGTTCCTTATCTTATCCTAGTGTCTAAACTCTTCTCCATGGCTGGATCCCCAAATATTATTCCTTTACGTGCTAAGGGATATCTAGACAGTGGGATAGGTTTAATAACCCTAACCCTAACACGTATCCTAACCCTAACCCCTACCCTAACACTAACACGTACCCTAATCCTAAACCGTACCCTAAACCGAGCCCTAACCCTAACACTAACCCTAACCCTAACCGTAACCCATACCCTACTCCGTGCCCGAACCCCTCCCCGAACCCATACAATAAGCCGTACCCTAAACCTAACCATAAGCCTAACCCTAACCCTAGGCTGCCCTTGACTGCTTCTGCCTCCAATAGATTTCCTAAGCACTAGTGTTTTACGGAAGAGCTTAAAAAGAGAATCCTAATGTGATTTCTTTATAATGGGTGTGTTCCTTATTTTATCATAGTGTCTAAACTCTTCTCCATGGCTGGACCTCCAAATAATATTCCTTTACGTGCTAAGGGGTATCTAGAGAGTGGGATAGGTTTAATAACTACCCTAACTCTAACGCGTACCCTAACCCTAACCCCTACCCTAACCCTAACACGTACCCTAATCCTAACCCGTACCCTAAACCGAGCCCTAACCCTAACACTAACCCTAATCCTAACCCTAACCCATACCCTACGCCGTACCCGAACCCCTCCCCGAACCCGTACCCTAAGCCGTACCCTAAGCCTAACCCTAACCCTAGGCTACCCTTGACTGCTTCTGCGTCCAATAGGTTTCCTAAGCACTAGTGTTTTAAGGAACAGCTTAAAAAGAGAATCCTAATGTGATTTCTTTATAATGGTGTGTTCCTTATCTTATCCTAGTGTCTAAACTCTTCTCCATGGCTGGACCCCCAAATAATATTCTTTACGTGCTAAGGGGTATCTAGAGAGTGGGATAGGTTTAATAATTACCCTAACCCTAACACGTACCCTAACCCTAACCCCTAACTTAACCCTAACACGTACCCTAATCCTAAACCGTACCCTAAACCGAGCCCTAACCCTAACACTAACCCTAACCCTAACCCATAACCTACGACGTACGCGAAGCCCTCCCCGAACCCGTACCCTAAGCCGTACCCTTAGCCTACCCCTAAGCCTAACCCTAACACTAGGCTACCCTTGACTGCTTCTGCCTCCAATAGATTTCCTAAGCACAAGTGTTTTAAGGAACAGCTTAAAAAGAGAATCCTAATGTGATTTCTTTATAATGGGTGTGTTCCTTATCTTATCCTAGTGTCTAAACTCTTCTCCATGGCTGGACCCCCAAATAATATTTCTTTACATGCTAAGGGGTATCTAGAGAGTGGGATAGGTTTAATAACTAATCTAAACCTAATGCGTACCCTAACCCTTACCCCTATCCTAACTCTAACACGTACCCTAATCCTAACCCGTACCCTAAACCGATCCCTAACCCTAACCCTAAACCTAAACCATACCATACGCCATACCCGAAGCCCTCCCCGAAACCGTAACCTAAGACGTACCCTAATCCTAACCCTAAGCCTATCCCTAACCCTAAGCTACCCTTGACTGCTTCTGCCTCCAATAGATTTCCTAAGCACTACTGTTTTAAGGAACAGCTTAAAAAGAGAATCCTAATGTGATTTCTTTATAATGGGTGTGTTCCTTATCTTATCCTAGTGTCTAAACTCTTCTCCATGGCTGGACCCCCAAATAATATTCCTTTACGTGCTAAGGTTATCTAGAGAGTGGGATAGGTTTAATAACTAACCTAACCCTAATGCGTACCCTAACCCTTACCCATATCCTAACTCTAACACGTACCCTAATCCTAACCCGTACCCTAAACCGAGCCCTAACCCTAACACTAACCCTAACCCTAACCCTAACCCATACCCTACGCCGTACCAGAAGCCCTCCCCGAAACAGTACCCTAAGCCGTACCCTAAACCTAACCCTAAGCCTAACCCTAACCCTAGGCTACCCTTGACTGCTTCTGCCTCCAATAGATTTCCTAAGCACTAGTGTTTTAAGGAACAGCTTAAAAAGAGAATCCTAATGTGATTTCTTTATAATGGGTGTGTTCCTTATCTTATCCTAGTGTCTAAACTCTTCTCCATGGCTGGGCCCCCAAATAATATACTTTACGTGCTAAGGGGTATCTAGAGAGTGGGATAGGTTTAATAACTACCCTAACACAACACGTACCCTAACCGTAACCCCTACCCTAAACCTAACACGTACCCTAATCCTAAACCGTAACTAAACCGAGCCCTAACCCTAACACTAAGCCTAACCCTAACCCTAACCCATACCCTACGCCGTACCCGAAGCCCTCCCCGAACCCGTACCCTAAGCAGTACCCTAGGCCTAACCCTAAGGATAACCCTAACCCTAGGCTACCCTTGACTGCTTCTGCCTCCAATAGATTTCCTAAGCACTAGTGTTTTAAGGAACAGCTTAAAAAGAGAATCCTAAAGTGATTTATTTGTAATGGGTGTGTTCCTTATCTTATCCTAGTGTCTAAACTCTTCTCCATGGCTGGACCCCCAAATAATATTTCCTTACATGCTAAGGGGTATCTAGAGAGTGGGATAGGTTTAATAACTAATCTAAACCTAATGCGTACCCTAACCCTTACCCCTATCCTAACTCTAACACGTACCCTAATCCTAACCCTTACCCTAAACCGATCCCTAACCCTAACCCTAAACCTAAACCATACCATACGCCGTACCAGAAGCCCTCCCCGAAACCGTACCCTAAGACGTACCCTAAGCCTAACCCTAAGCCTATCCCTAACCCTAGGCTACCCTTGACTGCTTCTGCCTCCAATAGATTTCCTAAGCACTACTGTTTTAAGGAACAGCTTAAAAAGAAAATCCTAATGTGATTTCTTTATAATGGGTGTGTTCCTTATCTTATCCTAGTGTCTAAACTCTTCTCCATGGCTGGACCCCCAAATAATATTCCTTTACGTGCTAAGGTTATCTAGAGAGTGGGATAGGTTTAATAACTAACCTAACCGTAATGCGTACCCTAACCCTTACCCCTATCCTAACTCTAACACGTACCCTAATCCTAACCCGTACCCTAAACCGAGCCCTAACCCTAACACTAACCCTAACCCTAACCCTAACCCATACCCTACGCCGTACCAGAAGCCCTCCCCGAAACAGTACCGTAAGACGTACCCTAAGCCAAACCATAAGCCTAACCCTAACCCTAGGCTACCCTTGACTGCTTCTGCCTCCAATAGGTTTCCTAAGCACTAGTGTTTTAAGGAACAGCTTAAAAAGAGAATCCTAATGTGATTTCTTTATAATGGTTTGTTCCTTATTTTATCCTAGTATCTAAACACTTCTCCATGGCAGGACCCCCAAATAATATTCATTTACGTGCTAAGGGGTATCTAGAGAGTGGGATAGGTTTAATAACTACCCTAACACAACACGTACCCTAACCGTAACCCCTACCCTAATCCTAACACGTACCCTAATCCTAAACCGTAACTAAACCGAGCCCTAACCCTAACACTAAGCCTAACCCTAACCCTAACCCATACCCTACGCCGTACCCGAAGCCCTCCCCGAACCCGTACCCTAAGCAGTACCCTAGGCCTAACCCTAAGGATAACCCTGACCCTAGGCTACCCTTGACTGCTTCTGCCTCCAATAGATTTCCTAAGCACTAGTGTTTTAAGGAACAGCTTAAAAAGAGAATCCTAAAGTGATTTATTTGTAATGGGTGTGTTCCTTATCTTATCCTAGTGTCTAAACTCTTCTCCAGGGCTGGACCCCCAAATAATATTCCTTTACGTGCTATGGGTTATCTAGAGAGTGGGATAGGTTTAATAACTACCCTAACCCTAACACGTACATTAACCCTAACCCCTACCCTAACCCTAACACGTACCTTAAACCTAAACCGTACCCTAAACCGAGCCCTATCCCTAACACTAACCCTAACCCTAATCCTAACCCATACCCTACGCCATACCCGAAGCCCTCCCCGAACCCGTACCCTAAGACGTACCCTAAGCCTAACCCTAAGCCTAACCCTAACCCTAGGCTACCCTTGACTGCTTCTGCCTCCTATAGATTTCCTAAGCACTAGTGTTTTAAGGAACAGCTTAAAAAGAGAATCCTAATGTGATTTCTTTAAAAAGGGTGTGTTCCTGATCTTACCCTAGTGTCTAAACTCTTCTCCATGGCTGGACCCCCAAAAAATATACCTTTACGTGCTAAGGGGTATCTAGAGAGTGGGATATGTTTAATAACTACCCTAACCCTAATGCGTAACCTAACCCTAACCCCTACCCTAACCCTAACACGTACCCTTTTCTAAGCCGTACACTAAACCGAGCACTAACACTAATACTAACCCTAACCCTAACCCTAACCCATACCCTACACCGTACCCGAAGCCCTCCCCGAACCCGTACCCTAAGCCGTACACTAAGCCTAACCCTAAGCCTAACCCTAACACTAGGCTACCCTTGACTGCTTCTGCCTCCAATAGATTTCCTAAGCAATAGTATTTTAAGGAACAGCTTAAAAAGAGTATCCTAATGTGATTTCTTTATAATGGGTGTGTTCCTTATCTTATCCTAGTGTCTAAACTCTTCTCCATGGCTGGATCCCCAAATAATATTCCTTTACGTGCTAAGGGGTATCTAGACAGTGGGATAGGTTTAATAACCCTAACCCTAACACGTATCCTAACCCTAACCCCTACCCTAACACTAACACGTACCCTAATCCTAAACCGTACCCTAAACCGAGCCCTAACCCTAACACTAACCCTAACCCTAACCGTAACCCATACCCTACTCCGTGCCCGAACCCCTCCCCGAACCCATACAATAAGCCGTACCCTAAACCTAACCATAAGCCTAACCCTAACCCTAGGCTGCCCTTGACTGCTTCTGCCTCCAATGGATTTCCTAAGCACTAGTGTTTTACGGAAGAGCTTAAAAAGAGAATCCTAATGTGATTTCTTTATAATGGGTGTGTTCCTTATTTTATCATAGTGTCTAAACTCTTCTCCATGGCTGGACCTCCAAATAATATTCCTTTACGTTCTAAGGGGTATCTAGAGAGTGGGATAGGTTTAATAACTACCCTAACTCTAACGCGTACCCTAACCCTAACCCCTACCCTAACCCTAACACGTACCCTAATCCTAACCCGTACCCTAAACCGAGCCCTAACCCTAACACTAACCCTAATCCTAACCCTAACCCATACCCTACGCTGTACCCGAAACCCTCCCCGAACCCGTATCCTAAGCCGTACCCTAAGCCTAACCCTAACCCTAGGCTACCCTTGACTGCTTCTGCGTCCAATAGGTTTCCTAAGCACTAGTGTTTTAAGGAACAGCTTAAAAAGAGAATCCTAATGTGATTTCTTTATAATGGTGTGTTCCTTATCTTATCCTAGTGTCTAAACTCTTCTCCATGGCTGGACCCCCAAATAATATTCTTTACGTGCTAAGGGGTATCTAGAGAGTGGGATAGGTTTAATAATTACCCTAACCCTAACACGTACCCTAACCCTAACCCCTAACCTAACCCTAACACGTACCCTAATCCTAAACCGTACCCTAAACCGAGCCCTAACCCTAACACTAACCCTAACCCTAACCCATAACCTACGACGTACGTGAAGCCCTCCCCGAACCCGTACCCTAAGCCGTACCCTTAGCCTACCCCTAAGCCTAACCCTAACACTAGGCTACCCTTGACTGCTTCTGCCTCCAATAGATTTCCTAAGCACAAGTGTTTTAAGGAACAGCTTAAAAAGAGAATCCTAATGTGATTTCTTTATAATGGGTGTGTTCCTTATCTTATCCTAGTGTCTAAACTCTTCTCCATGGCTGGACCCCCAAATAATATTTCTTTACATGCTAAGGGGTATCTAGAGAGTGGGATAGGTTTAATAACTAATCTAAACCTAATGCGTACCCTAACCCTTACCCCTATCCTAACTCTAACACGTACCCTAATCCTAACACGTACCCTAAACCGAGCCCTAACCCTAACACTAACCCTAACCCTAACCCTAACCCATACCCTACACCGTACCCGAAGCCCTCCCCAAACCCGTACCCTAAGCCGTACCCTAAACCTAACCCTAAGCCTAACCCTAACCCTAGGCTACCTTTGACTGCTTCTGCCTCCAATAGATTTCCTAAGCACTAGTGTTTTAAGGAACAGCTTAAAAAGAGAATCCTAATGTGATTTCTTTATAATGGGTGTGTTCCTTATCTTATCCTAGTGTCTAAACTCTTCTCCATGGCTGGACCCCCAAATAATATACTTTACGTGCTAAGGGGTATCTAGAGAGTGGGATAGGTTTAATAACTACCCTAACTCTAACGCGTACCCTAACCCTAACCCCTACCCTAACCCTAACACGTACCCTAATCCTAACCCGTACCCTAAACCGAGCCCTAACCCTAACACTAACCCTAATCCTAACCCTAACCCATACCCTACGCCGTACCCGAACCCCTCCCCGAACCCGTACCCTAAGCCGTACCCTAAGCCTAACCCTAACCCTAGGCTACCCTTGACTGCTTCTGCGTCCAATAGGTTTCCTAAGCACTAGTGTTTTAAGGAACAGCTTAAAAAGAGAATCCTAATGTGATTTCTTTATAATGGTGTGTTCCTTATCTTATCCTAGTGTCTAAACTCTTCTCCATGGCTGGACCCCCAAATAATATTCTTTACGTGCTAACGGGTATCTAGAGAGTGGGATAGGTTTAATAATTACCCTAACCCTAACACGTACCCTAACCCTAACCCCTAACCTAACCCTAACACGTACCCTAATCCTAAACCGTACCCTAAACCGAGCCCTAACCCTAACACTAACCCTAACCGTAACCCATAACCTACGACGTACGCGAAGCCCTCCCCGAACCCGTACCCTAAGCCGTACCCTTAGCCTACCCCTAAGCCTAACCCTAACACTAGGCTACCCTTGACTGCTTCTGCCTCCAATAGATTTCCTAAGCACAAGTGTTTTAAGGAACAGCTTAAAAAGAGAATCCTAATGTGATTTCTTTATAATGGGTGTGTTCCTTATCTTATCCTAGTGTCTAAATTCTTCTCCATGGCTGGACCCCCAAATAATATTTCTTTACATGCTAAGGGGTATCTAGAGAGTGGGATAGGTTTAATAACTAATCTAAACCTAATGCGTAACCTAACCCTTACCCCTATCCTAACTCTAACACGTACCCTAATCCTAACCCGTACCCTAAACCGATCCCTAACCCTAACCCTAAACCTAAACCATACCATACGCCGTACCCGAAGCCCTCCCCGAAACCGTACCCTAAGACGTACCCTAAGCCTAACCCTAAGCCTATCCCTAACCCTAGGCTACCCTTGACTGCTTCTGCCTCCAATAGATTTCCTAAGCACTACTGTTTTAAGGAACAGCTTAAAAAGAGAATCCTAATGTGATTTCTTTATAATGGGTGTGTTCCTTATCTTATCCTAGTGTCTAAACTCTTCTCCATGGCTGGACCCCCAAATAATATTCCTTTACGTGCTAAGGTTATCTAGAGAGTGGGATAGGTTTAATAACTAACCTAACCCTAATGCGTACCCTAACCCTTACCCATATCCTAACTCTAACACGTACCCTAATCCTAACCCGTACCCTAAACCGAGCCCTAACCCTAACACTAACCCTAACCCTAACCCTAACCCATACCCTACGCCGTACCAGAAGCCCTCCCCGAAACAGTACCGTAAGACGTACCCTAAGCCAAACCATAAGCCTAACCCTAACCCTAGGCTACCCTTGACTGCTTCTGCCTCCAATAGGTTTCCTAAGCACTAGTGTTTTAAGGAACAGCTTAAAAAGAGAATCCTAATGTGATTTCTTTATAATGGTTTGTTCCTTATTTTATCCTAGTATCTAAACACTTCTCCATGGCAGGACCCCCAAATAATATTCATTTACGTGCTAAGGGGTATGTAGAGAGTGGGATAGGTTTAATCACTACCGTAACCCTAACACGTATATTAACCCTAACACGTACCCTAATCCTAACACGTACCCTAAACCGAGCCCTAACCCTAACACTAACCCTAACCCTAACCCTGACCCATACCCTACACCGTACCCGAAGCCCTCCCCAAACCCGTACCCTAAGCCGTACCCTAAACCTAACCCTAAGCCTAACCCTAACCCTAGGCTACCTTTGACTGCTTCTGCCTCCAATAGATTTCCTAAGCACTAGTGTTTTAAGGAACAGCTTAAAAAGAGAATCCTAATGTGATTTCTTTATAATGGGTGTGTTCCTTATCTTATCCTAGTGTCTAAACTCTTCTCCATGGCTGGGCCCCCAAATAATATACTTTACGTGCTAAGGGGTATCTAGAGAGTGGGATAGGTTTAATAACTACCCTAACACAACACGTACCCTAACCGTAACCCCTACCCTAAACCTAACACGTACCCTAATCCTAAACCGTAACTAAACCGAGCCCTAACCCTAACACTAAGCCTAACCCTAACCCTAACCCATACCCTACGCCGTACCCGAAGCCCTCCCCGAACCCGTACCCTAAGCAGTACCCTAGGCCTAACCCTAAGGATAACCCTAACCCTAGGCTACCCTTGACTGCTTCTGCCTCCAATAGATTTCCTAAGCACTAGTGTTTTAAGGAACAGCTTAAAAAGAGAATCCTAAAGTGATTTATTTGTAATGGGTGTGTTCCTTATCTTATCCTAGTGTCTAAACTCTTCTCCAGGGCTGGACCCCCAAATAATATTCCTTTACGTGCTATGGGTTATCTAGAGAGTGGGATAGGTTTAATAACTACCCTAACCCTAACACGTACATTAACCCTAACCCCTACCCTAACCCTAACACGTACCTTAAACCTAAACCGTACCCTAAACTGAGCCCTATCCCTAACACTAACCCTAACCCTAATCCTAACCCATACCCTACGCCATACCCGAAGCCCTCCCCGAACCCGTACCCTAAGACGTACCCTAAGCCTAACCCTAAGCCTAACCCTAACCCTAGGCTACCCTTGACTGCTTCTGCCTCCTATAGATTTCCTAAGCACTAGTGTTTTAAGGAACAGCTTAAAAAGAGAATCCTAATGTGATTTCTTTAAAAAGGGTGTGTTCCTGATCTTACCCTAGTGTCTAAACTCTTCTCCATGGCTGGACCCCCAAAAAATATACCTTTACGTGCTAAGGGGTATCTAGAGAGTGGGATAGGTTTAATAACTACCCTAACCCTAATGCGTAACCTAACCCTAACCCCTACCCTAACCCTAACACGTACCCTTTTCTAAGCCGTACACTAAACCGAGCACTAACACTAATACTAACCCTAACCCTAACCCTAACCCATACCCTACACCGTACCCGAAGCCCTCCCCGAACCCGTACCCTAAGCCGTACACTAAGCCTAACCCTAAGCCTAACCCTAACACTAGGCTACCCTTGACTGCTTCTGCCTCCAATAGATTTCCTAAGCAATAGTATTTTAAGGAACAGCTTAAAAACAGTATCCTAATGTGATTTCTTTATAATGGGTGTGTTCCTTATCTTATCCTAGTGTCTAAACTCTTCTCCATGGCTGGATCCCCAAATAATATTCCTTTACGTGCTAAGGGGTATCTAGACAGTGGGATAGGTTTAATAACCCTAACCCTAACACGTATCCTAACCCTAACCCCTACCCTAACACTAACACGTACCCTAATCCTAAACCGTACCCTAAACCGAGCCCTAACCCTAACACTAACCCTAACCCTAACCGTAACCCATACCCTACTCCGTGCCCGAACCCCTCCCCGAACCCATACAATAAGCCGTACCCTAAACCTAACCATAAGCCTAACCCTAACCCTAGGCTGCCCTTGACTGCTTCTGCCTCCAATGGATTTCCTAAGCACTAGTGTTTTACGGAAGAGCTTAAAAAGAGAATCCTAATGTGATTTCTTTATAATGGGTGTGTTCCTTATTTTATCATAGTGTCTAAACTCTTCTCCATGGCTGGACCTCCAAATAATATTCCTTTACGTTCTAAGGGGTATCTAGAGAGTGGGATAGGTTTAATAACTACCCTAACTCTAACGCGTACCCTAACCCTAACCCCTACCCTAACCCTAACACGTACCCTAATCCTAACCCGTACCCTAAACCGAGCCCTAACCCTAACACTAACCCTAATCCTAACCCTAACCCATACCCTACGCTGTACCCGAAACCCTCCCCGAACCCGTATCCTAAGCCGTACCCTAAGCCTAACCCTAACCCTAGGCTACCCTTGACTGCTTCTGCGTCCAATAGGTTTCCTAAGCACTAGTGTTTTAAGGAACAGCTTAAAAAGAGAATCCTAATGTGATTTCTTTATAATGGTGTGTTCCTTATCTTATCCTAGTGTCTAAACTCTTCTCCATGGCTGGACCCCCAAATAATATTCTTTACGTGCTAAGGGGTATCTAGAGAGTGGGATAGGTTTAATAATTACCCTAACCCTAACACGTACCCTAACCCTAACCCCTAACCTAACCCTAACACGTACCCTAATCCTAAACCGTACCCTAAACCGAGCCCTAACCCTAACACTAACCCTAACCCTAACCCATAACCTACGACGTACGTGAAGCCCTCCCCGAACCCGTACCCTAAGCCGTACCCTTAGCCTACCCCTAAGCCTAACCCTAACACTAGGCTACCCTTGACTGCTTCTGCCTCCAATAGATTTCCTAAGCACAAGTGTTTTAAGGAACAGCTTAAAAAGAGAATCCTAATGTGATTTCTTTATAATGGGTGTGTTCCTTATCTTATCCTAGTGTCTAAACTCTTCTCCATGGCTGGACCCCCAAATAATATTTCTTTACATGCTAAGGGGTATCTAGAGAGTGGGATAGGTTTAATAACTAATCTAAACCTAATGCGTACCCTAACCCTTACCCCTATCCTAACTCTAACACGTACCCTAATCCTAACACGTACCCTAAACCGAGCCCTAACCCTAACACTAACCCTAACCCTAACCCTAACCCATACCCTACACCGTACCCGAAGCCCTCCCCAAACCCGTACCCTAAGCCGTACCCTAAACCTAACCCTAAGCCTAACCCTAACCCTAGGCTACCTTTGACTGCTTCTGCCTCCAATAGATTTCCTAAGCACTAGTGTTTTAAGGAACAGCTTAAAAAGAGAATCCTAATGTGATTTCTTTATAATGGGTGTGTTCCTTATCTTATCCTAGTGTCTAAACTCTTCTCCATGGCTGGACCCCCAAATAATATACTTTACGTGCTAAGGGGTATCTAGAGAGTGGGATAGGTTTAATAACTACCCTAACTCTAACGCGTACCCTAACCCTAACCCCTACCCTAACCCTAACACGTACCCTAATCCTAACCCGTACCCTAAACCGAGCCCTAACCCTAACACTAACCCTAATCCTAACCCTAACCCATACCCTACGCCGTACCCGAACCCCTCCCCGAACCCGTACCCTAAGCCGTACCCTAAGCCTAACCCTAACCCTAGGCTACCCTTGACTGCTTCTGCGTCCAATAGGTTTCCTAAGCACTAGTGTTTTAAGGAACAGCTTAAAAAGAGAATCCTAATGTGATTTCTTTATAATGGTGTGTTCCTTATCTTATCCTAGTGTCTAAACTCTTCTCCATGGCTGGACCCCCAAATAATATTCTTTACGTGCTAACGGGTATCTAGAGAGTGGGATAGGTTTAATAATTACCCTAACCCTAACACGTACCCTAACCCTAACCCCTAACCTAACCCTAACACGTACCCTAATCCTAAACCGTACCCTAAACCGAGCCCTAACCCTAACACTAACCCTAACCGTAACCCATAACCTACGACGTACGCGAAGCCCTCCCCGAACCCGTACCCTAAGCCGTACCCTTAGCCTACCCCTAAGCCTAACCCTAACACTAGGCTACCCTTGACTGCTTCTGCCTCCAATAGATTTCCTAAGCACAAGTGTTTTAAGGAACAGCTTAAAAAGAGAATCCTAATGTGATTTCTTTATAATGGGTGTGTTCCTTATCTTATCCTAGTGTCTAAATTCTTCTCCATGGATGGACCCCCAAATAATATTTCTTTACATGCTAAGGGGTATCTAGAGAGTGGGATAGGTTTAATAACTAATCTAAACCTAATGCGTAACCTAACCCTTACCCCTATCCTAACTCTAACACGTACCCTAATCCTAACCCGTACCCTAAACCGATCCCTAACCCTAACCCTAAACCTAAACCATACCATACGCCGTACCCGAAGCCCTCCCCGAAACCGTACCCTAAGACGTACCCTAAGCCTAACCCTAAGCCTATCCCTAACCCTAGGCTACCCTTGACTGCTTCTGCCTCCAATAGATTTCCTAAGCACTACTGTTTTAAGGAACAGCTTAAAAAGAGAATCCTAATGTGATTTCTTTATAATGGGTGTGTTCCTTATCTTATCCTAGTGTCTAAACTCTTCTCCATGGCTGGACCCCCAAATAATATTCCTTTACGTGCTAAGGTTATCTAGAGAGTGGGATAGGTTTAATAACTAACCTAACCCTAATGCGTACCCTAACCCTTACCCATATCCTAACTCTAACACGTACCCTAATCCTAACCCGTACCCTAAACCGAGCCCTAACCCTAACACTAACCCTAACCCTAACCCTAACCCATACCCTACGCCGTACCAGAAGCCCTCCCCGAAACAGTACCGTAAGACGTACCCTAAGCCAAACCATAAGCCTAACCCTAACCCTAGGCTACCCTTGACTGCTTCTGCCTCCAATAGGTTTCCTAAGCACTAGTGTTTTAAGGAACAGCTTAAAAAGAGAATCCTAATGTGATTTCTTTATAATGGTTTGTTCCTTATTTTATCCTAGTATCTAAACACTTCTCCATGGCAGGACCCCCAAATAATATTCATTTACGTGCTAAGGGGTATCTAGAGAGTGGGATAGGTTTAATCACTACCGTAACCCTAACACGTATATTAACCCTAACACGTACCCTAATCCTAACACGTACCCTAAACCGAGCCCTAACCCTAACACTAACCCTAACCCTAACCCTGACCCATACCCTACACCGTACCCGAAGCCCTCCCCAAACCCGTACCCTAAGCCGTACCCTAAACCTAACCCTAAGCCTAACCCTAACCCTAGGCTACCTTTGACTGCTTCTGCCTCCAATAGATTTCCTAAGCACTAGTGTTTTAAGGAACAGCTTAAAAAGAGAATCCTAATGTGATTTCTTTATAATGGGTGTGTTCCTTATCTTATCCTAGTGTCTAAACTCTTCTCCATGGCTGGGCCCCCAAATAATATACTTTACGTGCTAAGGGGTATCTAGAGAGTGGGATAGGTTTAATAACTACCCTAACACAACACGTACCCTAACCGTAACCCCTACCCTAAACCTAACACGTACCCTAATCCTAAACCGTAACTAAACCGAGCCCTAACCCTAACACTAAGCCTAACCCTAACCCTAACCCATACCCTACGCCGTACCCGAAGCCCTCCCCGAACCCGTACCCTAAGCAGTACCCTAGGCCTAACCCTAAGGATAACCCTAACCCTAGGCTACCCTTGACTGCTTCTGCCTCCAATAGATTTCCTAAGCACTAGTGTTTTAAGGAACAGCTTAAAAAGAGAATCCTAAAGTGATTTATTTGTAATGGGTGTGTTCCTTATCTTATCCTAGTGTCTAAACTCTTCTCCAGGGCTGGACCCCCAAATAATATTCCTTTACGTGCTATGGGTTATCTAGAGAGTGGGATAGGTTTAATAACTACCCTAACCCTAACACGTACATTAACCCTAACCCCTACCCTAACCCTAACACGTACCTTAAACCTAAACCGTACCCTAAACTGAGCCCTATCCCTAACACTAACCCTAACCCTAATCCTAACCCATACCCTACGCCATACCCGAAGCCCTCCCCGAACCCGTACCCTAAGACGTACCCTAAGCCTAACCCTAAGCCTAACCCTAACCCTAGGCTACCCTTGACTGCTTCTGCCTCCTATAGATTTCCTAAGCACTAGTGTTTTAAGGAACAGCTTAAAAAGAGAATCCTAATGTGATTTCTTTAAAAAGGGTGTGTTCCTGATCTTACCCTAGTGTCTAAACTCTTCTCCATGGCTGGACCCCCAAAAAATATACCTTTACGTGCTAAGGGGTATCTAGAGAGTGGGATAGGTTTAATAACTACCCTAACCCTAATGCGTAACCTAACCCTAACCCCTACCCTAACCCTAACACGTACCCTTTTCTAAGCCGTACACTAAACCGAGCACTAACACTAATACTAACCCTAACCCTAACCCTAACCCATACCCTACACCGTACCCGAAGCCCTCCCCGAACCCGTACCCTAAGCCGTACACTAAGCCTAACCCTAAGCCTAACCCTAACACTAGGCTACCCTTGACTGCTTCTGCCTCCAATAGATTTCCTAAGCAATAGTATTTTAAGGAACAGCTTAAAAACAGTATCCTAATGTGATTTCTTTATAATGGGTGTGTTCCTTATCTTATCCTAGTGTCTAAACTCTTCTCCATGGCTGGATCCCCAAATAATATTCCTTTACGTGCTAAGGGGTATCTAGACAGTGGGATAGGTTTAATAACCCTAACCCTAACACGTATCCTAACCCTAACCCCTACCCTAACACTAACACGTACCCTAATCCTAAACCGTACCCTAAACCGAGCCCTAACCCTAACACTAACCCTAACCCTAACCGTAAACCATACCCTACTCCGTGCCCGAACCCCTCCCCGAACCCATACAATAAGCCGTACCCTAAACCTAACCATAAGCCTAACCCTAACCCTAGGCTGCCCTTGACTGCTTCTGCCTCCAATAGATTTCCTAAGCACTAGTGTTTTACGGAAGAGCTTAAAAAGAGAATCCTAATGTGATTTCTTTATAATGGGTGTGTTCCTTATTTTATCATAGTGTCTAAACTCTTCTCCATGGCTGGACCTCCAAATAATATTCCTTTACGTGCTAAGGGGTATCTAGAGAGTGGGATAGGTTTAATAACTACCCTAACTCTAACGCGTACCCTAACCCTAACCCCTACCCTAACCCTAACAAGTACCCTAATCCTAACCCGTACCCTAAACCGAGCCCTAACCCTAACACTAACCCTAATCCTAACCCTAACCCATACCCTACGCCGTACCCGAACCCCTCCCCGAACCCGTACCCTAAGCCGTACCCTAAGCCTAACCCTAACCCTAGGCTACCCTTGACTGCTTCTGCGTCCAATAGGTTTCCTAAGCACTAGTGTTTTAAGGAACAGCTTAAAAAGAGAATCCTAATGTGATTTCTTTATAATGGTGTGTTCCTTATCTTATCCTAGTGTCTAAACTCTTCTCCATGGCTGGACCCCCAAATAATATTCTTTACGTGCTAAGGGGTATCTAGAGAGTGGGATAGGTTTAATAATTACCCTAACCCTAACACGTACCCTAACCCTAACCCCTAACCTAACCCTAACACGTACCCTAATCCTAAACCGTACCCTAAACCGAGCCCTAACCCTAACACTAACCCTAACCCTAACCCATAACCTACGACGTACGCGAAGCCCTCCCCGAACCCGTACCCTAAGCCGTACCCTTAGCCTACCCCTAAGCCTAACCCTAACACTAGGCTACCCTTGACTGCTTCTGCCTCCAATAGATTTCCTAAGCACAAGTGTTTTAAGGAACAGCTTAAAAAGAGAATCCTAATGTGATTTCTTTATAATAGGTGTGTTCCTTATCTTATCCTAGTGTCTAAACTCTTCTCCATGGCTGGACCCCCAAATAATATTTCTTTACATGCTAAGGGGTATCTAGAGAGTGGGATAGGTTTAATAACTAATCTAAACCTAATGCGTACCCTAACCCTTACCCCTATCCTAACTCTAACACGTACCCTAATCCTAACCCGTACCCTAAACCGATCCCTAACCCTAACCCTAAACCTAAACCATACCATACGCCGTACCCGAAGCCCTCCCCGAAACCGTACCCTAAGACGTACCCTAAGCCTAACCCTAAGCCTATCCCTAACCCTAGGCTACCCTTGACTGCTTCTGCCTCCAATAGATTTCCTAAGTACTACTGTTTTAAGGAACAGCTTAAAAAGAGAATCCTAATGTGATTTCTTTATAATGGGTGTGTTCCTTATCTTATCCTAGTGTCTAAACTCTTCTCCATGGCTGGACCCCCAAATAATATTCCTTTACGTGCTAAGGTTATCTAGAGAGTGGGATAGGTTTAATAACTAACCTAACCCTAATGCGTACCCTAACCCTTACCCCTATCCTAACTCTAACACGTACCCTAATTCTAACCCGTACCCTAAACCGAGCCCTAACCCTAACACTAACCCTAACCCTAACCCTAACCCATACCCTACGCCGTACCAGAAGCCCTCCCCGAAACAGTACCGTAAGACGTACCCTAAGCCAAACCATAAGCCTAACCCTAACCCTAGGCTACCCTTGACTGCTTCTGCCTCCAATAGGTTTCCTAAGCACTAGTGTTTTAAGGAACAGCTTAAAAAGAGAATCCTAATGTGATTTCTTTATAATGGTTTGTTCCTTATTTTATCCTAGTATCTAAACACTTCTCCATGGCAGGACCCCCAAATAATATTCATTTACGTGCTAAGGGGTATCTAGAGAGTGGGATAGGTTTAATCACTACCGTAACCCTAACACGTACATTAACCCTAACACGTACCCTAATCCTAACACGTACCCTAAACCGAGCCCTAACCCTAACACTAACCCTAACCCTAACCCTAACCCATACCCTACACCGTACCCGAAGCCCTCCCCAAACCCGTACCCTAAGCCGTACCCTAAACCTAACCCTAAGCCTAACCCTAACCCTAGGCTACCTTTGACTGCTTCTGCCTCCAATAGATTTCCTAAGCACTAGTGTTTTAAGGAACAGCTTAAAAAGAGAATCCTAATGTGATTTCTTTATAATGGGTGTGTTCCTTATCTTATCCTAGTGTCTAAACTCTTCTCCATGGCTGGGCCCCCAAATAATATACTTTACGTGCTAAGGGGTATCTAGAGAGTGGGATAGGTTTAATAACTACCCTAACACAACACGTACCCTAACCGTAACCCCTACCCTAAACCTAACACGTACCCTAATCCTAAACCGTAACTAAACCGAGCCCTAACCCTAACACTAAGCCTAACCCTAACCCTAACCCATACCCTACGCCGTACCCGAAGCCCTCCCCGAACCCGTACCCTAAGCAGTACCCTAGGCCTAACCCTAAGGATAACCCTAACCCTAGGCTACCCTTGACTGCTTCTGCCTCCAATAGATTTCCTAAGCACTAGTGTTTTAAGGAACAGCTTAAAAAGAGAATCCTAAAGTGATTTATTTGTAATGGGTGTGTTCCTTATCTTATCCTAGTGTCTAAACTCTTCTCCAGGGCTGGACCCCCAAATAATATTCCTTTACGTGCTATGGGTTATCTAGAGAGTGGGATAGGTTTAATAACTACCCTAACCCTAACACGTACATTAACCCTAACCCCTACCCTAACCCTAACACGTACCTTAAACCTAAACCGTACCCTAAACCGAGCCCTATCCCTAACACTAACCCTAACCCTAATCCTAACCCATACCCTACGCCATACCCGAAGCCCTCCCCGAACCCGTACCCTAAGACGTACCCTAAGCCTAACCCTAAGCCTAACCCTAACCCTAGGCTACCCTTGACTGCTTCTGCCTCCTATAGATTTCCTAAGCACTAGTGTTTTAAGGAACAGCTTAAAAAGAGAATCCTAATGTGATTTCTTTAAAAAGGGTGTGTTCCTTATCTTACCCTAGTGTCTAAACTCTTCTCCATGGCTGGACCCCCAAAAAATATACCTTTACGTGCTAAGGGGTATCTAGAGAGTGGGATAGGTTTAATAACTACCCTAACCCTAATGCGTAACCTAACCCTAACCCCTACCCTAACCCTAACACGTACCCTTTTCTAAGCCGTACACTAAACCGAGCACTAACACTAATACTAACCCTAACCCTAACCCTAACCCATACCCTACACCGTACCCGAAGCCCTCCCCGAACCCGTACCCTAAGCCGTACACTAAGCCTAACCCTAAGCCTAACCCTAACACTAGGCTACCCTTGACTGCTTCTGCCTCCAATAGATTTCCTAAGCAATAGTATTTTAAGGAACAGCTTAAAAAGAGTATCCTAATGTGATTTCTTTATAATGGGTGTGTTCCTTATCTTATCCTAGTGTCTAAACTCTTCTCCATGGCTGGATCCCCAAATATTATTCCTTTACGTGCTAAGGGGTATCTAGACAGTGGGATAGGTTTAATAACCCTAACCCTAACACGTATCCTAACCCTAACCCCTACCCTAACACTAACACGTACCCTAATCCTAAACCGTACCCTAAACCGAGCCCTAACCCTAACACTAACCCTAACCCTAACCGTAACCCATACCCTACTCCGTGCCCGAACCCCTCCCCGAACCCATACAATAAGCCGTACCCTAAACCTAACCATAAGCCTAACCCTAACCCTAGGCTGCCCTTGACTGCTTCTGCCTCCAATAGATTTCCTAAGCACTAGTGTTTTACGGAAGAGCTTAAAAAGAGAATCCTAATGTGATTTCTTTATAATGGGTGTGTTCCTTATTTTATCATAGTGTCTAAACTCTTCTCCATGGCTGGACCTCCAAATAATATTCCTTTACGTGCTAAGGGGTATCTAGAGAGTGGGATAGGTTTAATAACTACCCTAACTCTAACGCGTACCCTAACCCTAACCCCTACCCTAACCCTAACACGTACCCTAATCCTAACCCGTACCCTAAACCGAGCCCTAACCCTAACACTAACCCTAATCCTAACCCTAACCCATACCCTACGCCGTACCCGAACCCCTCCCCGAACCCGTACCCTAAGCCGTACCCTAAGCCTAACCCTAACCCTAGGCTACCCTTGACTGCTTCTGCGTCCAATAGGTTTCCTAAGCACTAGTGTTTTAAGGAACAGCTTAAAAAGAGAATCCTAATGTGATTTCTTTATAATGGTGTGTTCCTTATCTTATCCTAGTGTCTAAACTCTTCTCCATGGCTGGACCCCCAAATAATATTCTTTACGTGCTAAGGGGTATCTAGAGAGTGGGATAGGTTTAATAATTACCCTAACCCTAACACGTACCCTAACCCTAACCCCTAACCTAACCCTAACACGTACCCTAATCCTAAACCGTACCCTAAACCGAGCCCTAACCCTAACACTAACCCTAACCCTAACCCATAACCTACGACGTACGCGAAGCCCTCCCCGAACCCGTACCCTAAGCCGTACCCTTAGCCTACCCCTAAGCCTAACCCTTACACTAGGCTACCCTTGACTGCTTCTGCCTCCAATAGATTTCCTAAGCACAAGTGTTTTAAGGAACAGCTTAAAAAGAGAATCCTAATGTGATTTCTTTATAATGGGTGTGTTCCTTATCTTATCCTAGTGTCTAAACTCTTCTCCATGGCTGGACCCCCAAATAATATTTCTTTACATGCTAAGGGGTATCTAGAGAGTGGGATAGGTTTAATAACTAATCTAAACCTAATGCGTACCCTAACCCTTACCCCTATCCTAACTCTAACACGTACCCTAATCCTAACCCGTACCCTAAACCGATCCCTAACCCTAACCCTAAACCTAAACCATACCATACGCCGTACCCGAAGCCCTCCCCGAAACCGTAACCTAAGACGTACCCTAAGCCTAACCCTAAGCCTATCCCTAACCCTAAGCTACCCTTGACTGCTTCTGCCTCCAATAGATTTCCTAAGCACTACTGTTTTAAGGAACAGCTTAAAAAGAGAATCCTAATGTGATTTCTTTATAATGGGTGTGTTCCTTATCTTATCCTAGTGTCTAAACTCTTCTCCATGGCTGGACCCCCAAATAATATTCCTTTACGTGCTAAGGTTATCTAGAGAGTGGGATAGGTTTAATAACTAACCTAACCCTAATGCGTACCCTAACCCTTACCCATATCCTAACTCTAACACGTACCCTAATCCTAACCCGTACCCTAAACCGAGCCCTAACCCTAACACTAACCCTAACCCTAACCCTAACCCATACCCTACGCCGTACCAGAAGCCCTCCCCGAAACAGTACCGTAAGACGTACCCTAAGCCAAACCATAAGCCTAACCCTAACCCTAGGCTACCCTTGACTGCTTCTGCCTCCAATAGGTTTCCTAAGTACTAGTGTTTTAAGGAACAGCTTAAAAAGAGAATCCTAATGTGATTTCTTTATAATGGTTTGTTCCTTATTTTATCCTAGTATCTAAACACTTCTCCATGGCAGGATCCCCAAATAATATTCATTTACGTGCTAAGGGGTATCTAGAGAGTGGGATAGGTTTAATCACTACCTTAACCCTAACACGTACATTAACCCTAACACGTACCCTAATCCTAACACGTACCCTAAACCGAGCCCTAACCCTAACACTAACCCTAACCCTAACCCTAACCCATACCCTACACCGTACCCGAAGCCCTCCCCAAACCCGTACCCTAAGCCGTACCCTAAACCTAACCCTAAGCCTAACCCTAACCCTAGGCTACCTTTGACTGCTTCTGCCTCCAATAGATTTCCTAAGCACTAGTGTTTTAAGGAACAGCTTAAAAAGAGAATCCTAATGTGATTTCTTTATAATGGGTGTGTTCCTTATCTTATCCTAGTGTCTAAACTCTTCTCCATGGCTGGGCCCCCAAATAATATACTTTACGTGCTAAGGGGTATCTAGAGAGTGGGATAGGTTTAATAACTACCCTAACACAACACGTACCCTAACCGTAACCCCTACCCTAAACCTAACACGTACCCTGATCCTAAACCGTAACTAAACCGAGCCCTAACCCTAACACTAAGCCTAACCCTAACCCTAACCCATACCCTACGCCGTACCCGAAGCCCTCCCCGAACCCGTACCCTAAGCAGTACCCTAGGCCTAACCCTAAGGATAACCCTAACCCTAGGCTACCCTTGACTGCTTCTGCCTCCAATAGATTTCCTAAGCACTAGTGTTTTAAGGAACAGCTTAAAAAGAGAATCCTAAAGTGATTTATTTGTAATGGGTGTGTTCCTTATCTTATCCTAGTGTCTAAACTCTTCTCCATGGCTGGACCCCCAAATAATATTTCCTTACATGCTAAGGGGTATCTAGAGAGTGGGATAGGTTTAATAACTAATCTAAACCTAATGCGTACCCTAACCCTTACCCCTATCCTAACTCTAACACGTACCCTAATCCTAACCCTTACCCTAAACCGATCCCTAACCCTAACCCTAAACCTAAACCATACCATACGCCGTACCAGAAGCCCTCCCCGAAACCGTACCCTAAGACGTACCCTAAGCCTAACCCTAAGCCTATCCCTAACCCTAGGCTACCCTTGACTGCTTCTGCCTCCAATAGATTTCCTAAGCACTACTGTTTTAAGGAACAGCTTAAAAAGAAAATCCTAATGTGATTTCTTTATAATGGGTGTGTTCCTTATCTTATCCTAGTGTCTAAACTCTTCTCCATGGCTGGACCCCCAAATAATATTCCTTTACGTGCTAAGGTTATCTAGAGAGTGGGATAGGTTTAATAACTAACCTAACCGTAATGCGTACACTAACCCTTACCCCTATCCTAACTCTAACACGTACCCTAATCCTAACCCGTACCCTAAACCGAGCCCTAACCCTAACACTAACCCTAACCCTAACCCTAACCCATACCCTACGCCGTACCAGAAGCCCTCCCCGAAACAGTACCGTAAGACGTACCCTAAGCCAAACCATAAGCCTAACCCTAACCCTAGGCTACCCTTGACTGCTTCTGCCTCCAATAGGTTTCCTAAGCACTAGTGTTTTAAGGAACAGCTTAAAAAGAGAATCCTAATGTGATTTCTTTATAATGGTTTGTTCCTTATTTTATCCTAGTATCTAAACACTTCTCCATGGCAGGACCCCCAAATAATATTCATTTACGTGCTAAGGGGTATCTAGAGAGTGGGATAGGTTTAATAACTACCCTAACACAACACGTACCCTAACCGTAACCCCTACCCTAATCCTAACACGTACCCTAATCCTAAACCGTAACTAAACCGAGCCCTAACCCTAACACTAAGTCTAACCCTAACCCTAACCCATACCCTACGCCGTACCCGAAGCCCTCCCCGAACCCGTACCCTAAGCAGTACCCTAGGCCTAACCCTAAGGATAACCCTAACCCTAGGCTACCCTTGACTGCTTCTGCCTCCAATAGATTTCCTAAGCACTAGTGTTTTAAGGAACAGCTTAAAAAGAGAATCCTAAAGTGATTTATTTGTAATGGGTGTGTTCCTTATCTTATCCTAGTGTCTAAACTCTTCTCCAGGGCTGGACCCCCAAATAATATTCCTTTACGTGCTATGGGTTATCTAGAGAGTGGGATAGGTTTAATAACTACCCTAACCCTAACACGTACATTAACCCTAACCCCTACCCTAACCCTAACACGTACCTTAAACCTAAACCGTACCCTAAACCGAGCCCTATCCCTAACACTAACCCTAACCCTAATCCTAACCCATACCCTACGCCATACCCGAAGCCCTCCCCGAACCCGTACCCTAAGACGTACCCTAAGCCTAACCCTAAGCCTAACCCTAACCCTAGGCTACCCTTGACTGCTTCTGCCTCCTATAGATTTCCTAAGCACTAGTGTTTTAAGGAACAGCTTAAAAAGAGAATCCTAATGTGATTTCTTTAAAAAGGGTGTGTTCCTGATCTTACCCTAGTGTCTAAACTCTTCTCCATGGCTGGACCCCCAAAAAATATACCTTTACGTGCTAAGGGGTATCTAGAGAGTGGGATATGTTTAATAACTACCCTAACCCTAATGCGTAACCTAACCCTAACCCCTACCCTAACCCTAACACGTACCCTTTTCTAAGCCGTACACTAAACCGAGCACTAACACTAATACTAACCCTAACCCTAACCCTAACCCATACCCTACACCGTACCCGAAGCCCTCCCCGAACCCGTACCCTAAGCCGTACACTAAGCCTAACCCTAAGCCTAACCCTAACACTAGGCTACCCTTGACTGCTTCTGCCTCCAATAGATTTCCTAAGCAATAGTATTTTAAGGAACAGCTTAAAAAGAGTATCCTAATGTGATTTCTTTATAATGGGTGTGTTCCTTATCTTATCCTAGTGTCTAAACTCTTCTCCATGGCTGGATCCCCAAATAATATTCCTTTACGTGCTAAGGGGTATCTAGACAGTGGGATAGGTTTAATAACCCTAACCCTAACACGTATCCTAACCCTAACCCCTACCCTAACACTAACACGTACCCTAATCCTAAACCGTACCCTAAACCGAGCCCTAACCCTAACACTAACCCTAACCCTAACCGTAACCCATACCCTACTCCGTGCCCGAACCCCTCCCCGAACCCATACAATAAGCCGTACCCTAAACCTAACCATAAGCCTAACCCTAACCCTAGGCTGCCCTTGACTGCTTCTGCCTCCAATGGATTTCCTAAGCACTAGTGTTTTACGGAAGAGCTTAAAAAGAGAATCCTAATGTGATTTCTTTATAATGGGTGTGTTCCTTATTTTATCATAGTGTCTAAACTCTTCTCCATGGCTGGACCTCCAAATAATATTCCTTTACGTTCTAAGGGGTATCTAGAGAGTGGGATAGGTTTAATAACTACCCTAACTCTAACGCGTACCCTAACCCTAACCCCTACCCTAACCCTAACACGTACCCTAATCCTAACCCGTACCCTAAACCGAGCCCTAACCCTAACACTAACCCTAATCCTAACCCTAACCCATACCCTACGCTGTACCCGAACCCCTCCCCGAACCCGTATCCTAAGCCGTACCCTAAGCCTAACCCTAACCCTAGGCTACCCTTGACTGCTTCTGCGTCCAATAGGTTTCCTAAGCACTAGTGTTTTAAGGAACAGCTTAAAAAGAGAATCCTAATGTGATTTCTTTATAATGGTGTGTTCCTTATCTTATCCTAGTGTCTAAACTCTTCTCCATGGCTGGACCCCCAAATAATATTCTTTACGTGCTAAGGGGTATCTAGAGAGTGGGATAGGTTTAATAATTACCCTAACCCTAACACGTACCCTAACCCTAACCCCTAACCTAACCCTAACACGTACCCTAATCCTAAACCGTACCCTAAACCGAGCCCTAACCCTAACACTAACCCTAACCCTAACCCATAACCTACGACGTACGCGAAGCCCTCCCCGAACCCGTACCCTAAGCCGTACCCTTAGCCTACCCCTAAGCCTAACCCTAACACTAGGCTACCCTTGACTGCTTCTGCCTCCAATAGATTTCCTAAGCACAAGTGTTTTAAGGAACAGCTTAAAAAGAGAATCCTAATGTGATTTCTTTATAATGGGTGTGTTCCTTATCTTATCCTAGTGTCTAAACTCTTCTCCATGGCTGGACCCCCAAATAATATTTCTTTACATGCTAAGGGGTATCTAGAGAGTGGGATAGGTTTAATAACTAATCTAAACCTAATGCGTACCCTAACCCTTACCCCTATCCTAACTCTAACACGTACCCTAATCCTAACACGTACCCTAAACCGAGCCCTAACCCTAACACTAACCCTAACCCTAACCCTAACCCATACCCTACACCGTACCCGAAGCCCTCCCCAAACCCGTACCCTAAGCCGTACCCTAAACCTAACCCTAAGCCTAACCCTAACCCTAGGCTACCTTTGACTGCTTCTGCCTCCAATAGATTTCCTAAGCACTAGTGTTTTAAGGAACAGCTTAAAAAGAGAATCCTAATGTGATTTCTTTATAATGGGTGTGTTCCTTATCTTATCCTAGTGTCTAAACTCTTCTCCATGGCTGGACCCCCAAATAATATACTTTACGTGCTAAGGGGTATCTAGAGAGTGGGATAGGTTTAATAACTACCCTAACACAACACGTACCCTAACCGTAACCCCTACCCTAAACCTAACACGTACCCTAATCCTAAACCGTAACTAAACCGAGCCCTAACCCTAACACTAAGCCTAACCCTAACCCTAACTCATACCCTACGCCGTACCCGAAGCCCTCCCCGAACCCGTACCCTAAGCAGTACCCTAGGCCTAACCCTAAGGATAACCCTAACCCTAGGCTACCCTTGACTGCTTCTGCCTCCAATAGATTTCCTAAGCACTAGTGTTTTAAGGAACAGCTTAAAAAGAGAATCCTAAAGTGATTTATTTGTAATGGGTGTGTTCCTTATCTTATCCTAGTGTCTAAACTCTTCTCCAGGGCTGGTCCCCCAAATAATATTCCTTTACGTGCTATGGGTTATCTAGAGAGTGGGATAGTTTTAATAACTACCCTAACCCTAACACGTACATTAACCCTAACCCCTACCCTAACCCTAACACGTACCTTAAACCTAAACCGTACCCTAAACCGAGCCCTATCCCTAACACTAACCCTAACCCTAATCCTAACCCATACCCTACGCCATACCCGAAGCCCTCCCCGAACCCGTACCCTAAGACGTACCCTAAGCCTAACCCTAAGCCTAACCCTAACCCTAGGCTACCCTTGACTGCTTCTGCCTCCTATAGATTTCCTAAGCACTAGTGTTTTAAGGAACAGCTTAAAAAGAGAATCCTAATGTGATTTCTTTAAAAAGGGTGTGTTCCTTATCTTACCCTAGTGTCTAAACTCTTCTCCATGGCTGGACCCCCAAAAAATATACCTTTACGTGCTAAGGGGTATCTAGAGAGTGGGATAGGTTTAATAACTACCCTAACCCTAATGCGTAACCTAACCCTAACCCCTACCCTAACCCTAACACGTACCCTTTTCTAAGCCGTACACTAAACCGAGCACTAACACTAATACTAACCCTAACCCTAACCCTAACCCATACCCTACACCGTACCCGAAGCCCTCCCCGAACCCGTACCCTAAGCCGTACACTAAGCCTAACCCTAAGCCTAACCCTAACACTAGGCTACCCTTGACTGCTTCTGTCTCCAATAGATTTCCTAAGCAATAGTATTTTAAGGAACAGCTTAAAAAGAGTATCCTAATGTGATTTCTTTATAATGGGTGTGTTCCTTATCTTATCCTAGTGTCTAAACTCTTCTCCATGGCTGGATCCCCAAATAATATTCCTTTACGTGCTAAGGGGTATCTAGACAGTGGGATAGGTTTAATAACCCTAACCCTAACACGTATCCTAACCCTAACCCCTACCCTAACACTAACACGTACCCTACTCCTAAACCATACCCTAAACCGAGCCCTAACCCTAACACTAACCCTAACCCTAACCGTAACCCATACCCTACTCCGTGCCCGAACCGCTCCCCGAACCCATACAATAAGCCGTACCCTAAGCCTAACCATAAGCCTAACCGTAACCCTAGGCTGCCCTTGACTGCTTCTGCCTCCAATAGATTTCCTAAGCACTAGTGTTTTACGGAAGAGCTTAAAAAGAGAATCCTAATGTGATTTCTTTATAATGGGTGTGTTCCTTATTTTATCATAGTGTCTAAACTCTTCTCCATGGCTGGACCTCCAAATAATATTCCTTTACGTGCTAAGGGGTATCTAGAGAGTGGGATAGGTTTAATAACTACCCTAACTCTAACGCGTACCCTAACCCTAACCCCTACCCTAACCCTAACACGTACCCTAATCCTAACCCGTACCCTAAACCGAGCCCTAACCCTAACACTAACCCTAATCCTAACCCTAACCCATACCCTACGCCGTACCCGAACCCCTCCCCGAACCCGTACCCTAAGCCGTACCCTAAGCCTAACCCTAACCCTAGGCTACCCTTGACTGCTTCTGCGTCCAATAGGTTTCCTAAGCACTAGTGTTTTAAGGAACAGCTTAAAAAGAGAATCCTAATGTGATTTCTTTATAATGGTGTGTTCCTTATCTTATCCTAGTGTCTAAACTCTTCTCCATGGCTGGACCCCCAAATAATATTCTTTACGTGCTAAGGGGTATCTAGAGAGTGGGATAGGTTTAATAATTACCCTAACCCTAACACGTACCCTAACCCTAACCCCTAAACTAACCCTAACCCGTACCCTAATCCTAAACCGTACCCTAAACCGAGCCCTAACCCTAACACTAACCCTAACCCTAACCCATAACCTACGACGTACGCGAAGCCCTCCCCGAACCCGTACCCTGAGCCGTACCCTTAGCCTACCCCTAAGCCTAACCCTAACACTAGGCTACCCTTGACTGCTTCTGCCTCCAATAGATTTCCTAGCACAAGTGTTTTAAGGAACAGCTTAAAAAGAGAATCCTAATGTGATTTCTTTATAATGGGTGTGTTCCTTATCTTATCCTAGTGTCTAAACTCTTCTCCATGGCTGGACCCCCAAATAATATTTCTTTACATGCTAAGGGGTATCTAGAGAGTGGGATAGGTTTAATAACTAATCTAAACCTAATGCGTACCCTAACCCTTACCCCTATCCTAACTCTAACACGTACCCTAATCCTAACCCGTACCCTAAACCGATCCCTAACCCTAACCCTAAACCTAAACCATACCATACGCCGTACCCGAAGCCCTCCCCGAAACCGTACCCTAAGACGTACCCTAAGCCTAACCCTAAGCCTATCCCTAACCCTAGGCTACCCTTGACTGCTTCTGCCTCCAATAGATTTCCTAAGCACTACTGTTTTAAGGAACAGCTTAAAAAGAGAATCCTAATGTGATTTCTTTATAATGGGTGTGTTCCTTATCTTATCCTAGTGTCTAAACTCTTCTCCATGGCTGGACCCCCAAATAATATTCCTTTACGTGCTAAGGTTATCTAGAGAGTGGGATAGGTTTAATAACTAACCTAACCCTAACGCGTACCCTAACCCTTACCCCTATCCTAACTCTAACACGTACCCTAATCCTAACCCGTACCCTAAACCGAGCCCTAACCCTAACACTAACCCTAACCCTAACCCTAACCCATACCCTACGCCGTACCAGAAGCCCTCCCCGAAACAGTACCGTAAGACGTACCCTAAGCCAAACCATAAGCCTAACCCTAACCGTAGGCTACCCTTGACTGCTTCTGCCTCCAATAGGTTTCCTAAGCACTAGTGTTTTAAGGAACAGCTTAAAAAGAGAATCCTAATGTGATTTCTTTATAATGGTTTGTTCCTTATTTTATCCTAGTATCTAAACACTTCTCCATGGCAGGACCCCCAAATAATATTCCTTTACGTGCTAAGGGGTATCTAGACAGTGGGATAGGTTTAATAACCCTAACCCTAACTCGTATCCTAACCCTAACCCCTACCCTAACACTAACACGTACCCTACTCCTAAACCGTACCCTAAACCGAGCCCTAACCCTAACACTAACCCTAACCCTAACCGTAACCCATACCCTACTCCGTACCCGAACCCCTCCCCGAACCCATACAATAAGCCGTACCCTAAACCTAACCATAAGCCTAACCCTAACCCTAGGCTGCCCTTGACTGCTTCTGCCTCCAATAGATTTCCTAAGCACTAGTGTTTTACGGAAGAGTTTAAAAAGAGAATCCAAATGTGATTTCTTTATAATGGGTGTGTTCCTTATTTTATCATAGTGTCTAAACTCTTCTCCATGGCTGGGCCTCCAAATAATATTCCTTTACGTGCTAAGGGGTATCTAGAGAGTGGGATAGGTTTAATAACTACCCTAACTCTAACGCGTACCCTAAACCTAACCCCTACCCTAACCCTAACACGTACCCTAATCCTAACCCGTACCCTAAACCGAGCCCTAACCCTAACACTAACCCTAATCCTAACCCTAACCCATACCCTACGCCGTACGCGAACCCCTCCCCGAACCCGTACCCTAAGCCGTACCTTAAGCCTAACCCTAACCCTAGGCTACCCTTGACAGCTTCTGCGTCCAATAGGTTTCCTAAGCACTAGTGTTTTAAGGAACAGCTTAAAAAGAGAATCCTAATGTGATTTCTTTATAATGGTGTGTTCCTTATCTTATCCTAGTGTCTAAACTCTTCTCCATGGCTGGACCCCCAAATAATATTCTTTACGTGCTAAAGGGTATCTAGAGAGTGGGATAGGTTTAATAATTACCCTAACCCTAACACGTACCCTAACCCTAACCCCTAACCTAACCCTAACACGTACCCTAATCCTAAACCGTACCTTAAACCGAGCCCTAACCCTAACACTAACCCTAACCCTAACCCATAACCTACGACGTACGCGAAGCCCTCCCCGAACCCGTACCCTAAGCCGTACCCTTAGCCTACCCCTAAGCCTAACCCTAACACTAGGCTACCCTTGACTGCTTCTGCCTCCAATAGATTTCCTAAGCACAAGTGTTTTAAGGAACAGCTTAAAAAGAGAATCCTAATGTGATTTCTTTATAATGGGTGTGTTCCTTATCTTATCCTAGTGTCTAAACTCTTCTCCATGGCTGGACCCCCAAATAATATTCCTTTACGTGCTAAGGGGTATCTAGAGAGTGGGATAGGTTCAATAACTAATCTAAACCTAATGCGTACCCTAACCCTAACCCCTAACCTAACCCTAACGCGTACCCTAACCCTAACCCCTACCCTAACCCTAACACGTACCCTAATCCTAACCAATACCCTAAACCGAGGCCTAACCCTAAAACTAACCCTAATCCTAACCCTAACCCATACCCTACGACGTACCCGAAGCCCTTCCCGAACCCGTACCCTAAGCCCTACCCTAAGCCTAACCCTAAGCCTAAACCTAACCCTAGGCTACCCTTGACTGCTTCTGCCTCCAATAGATTTCCTAAGCACTAGTGTTTTAAGGAAGAGCTTAAAAAGAGAATCCTAATGTGAATTCTTTACAATGTGTGTGTTCCTTATCTTATCCTAGTGTCTAAACTCTTATCCATGGCTGAACCTCCAAATAATATTCCTTTACGTGCTACGGGGTATCTAGAGAGTGGGATAGGTTTAATAACAACCCTAACCCTAACGCGTACCCTAACCCTAACCCCTACCCTAACCCTAACACGTACCCTAAACCTAACCAATACCCTAAACCGAGCCCTAACCCTAACACTAACCCTAACGCTAACCCTAACCCATACCCTACGCCTTACCCGAAGCCCTCCCCGAACCCGTACCCTAAGCAGTACCCTAAGCCTAAATCTAAGCCTAACAATAACCCTAGGCTACCCTTGACTGCTTCTGCCTCCAATAGATTTCCTAAGCACTAGTGTTTTAAGCAACAGCTTAAGAAAAGAATCCTAATGTGATTTCTTTATAATGGGTGTGTTCCTTATCTTATCTTAGTGTCTAAACTCTTCTCCATGGCTGGACATCCAAATAATATTCCTTTACGTGCTAAGGTGTATCTAGAGAGTGGGATAGGTTTAATAACTACCCTAACTCTAACACGTAACGTGACCGTAACCCGTGCCCTAACCCTAACACGTACCCTAACCCTAACCCCTACCCTAACCCTAACACGTACCCTAATCTTAACCGTAACCTAAATCGAGCCCTAACCCTAACACTAACCCAAACCCTAACCCTAACCAATACCCTACGCCGTACCCGAACCCGTCCCACAAACCGTACCCTAAGCCGTACCCTAAGCCTAACCCTAAGCCTAACCCTAACCCTAGGCTACCCTTGACTGCTTCTGCCTCCAATAGATTTCCTAAGGACTAGTGTTTAAGGAACAGCTTAAAAAGAGAATCCTAATGTGATTTCTTTATAATGGGTGTCTTCTTTATATTATCGTAGTGTCTAAACTCTTCTCCATGGCTGGACCCCCAAATAATATTCCTTTACGTGCTAAGGGGTATCTAGAGAGTGGGATAAGTTTAATAACTAACCTAACCCTAACGCGTACCTAACCCTAACCCCTACCCTAACCCTAACACGTACCCTAATCTTAACCGTACCCTAAATCGAGCCCTAACCCTAACACTAACCCTAACCCTAACCCTAACACATACCCTACGCCGTACCCGAAGCCTTCCCCGAACCCGTACCCTAAGCCGTACCCTAAGCCTAACCCTTATCCTAACCCTAACCCTAGGCTACCCTTGACTGCTTCTGCCTCCAATAGATTTCCTAAGCACTAGTGTTTTAAGGAACAGCTTAAAAAGAGAATCCTAATGTGATTTTTTATAATGTGTGTGTTCCTTATCTTATCCTAGTGTCTAAATTCTTTTCCATGGCTGGACCTCCAAATAATATTCCTTTACGTGCTAAGGGGTATCTAGAGAGTGGGATAGGTTTAATAACTACCCTAACCCTAACACGTACCCTAACCCTAACCCCTACCCTAACCCTAAGACGTACCCTAATCCTAAACCGTACCCTAAACCGAGCCCTAACCCTAACATTAACCCTAACCCTAACCCTAACCCATACGCTACGCCATGCCCGAACTCCTACCCGAACCCATACCCTAAGCCGTACCCTAACCTAACCCTAACCCTAGGCTACCCTTGACTGCTTCTGCCTCCTATAGATTTCCTAAGCACTAGTGTTTTAAGGAACAGCTTAAAAAGAGAATCCTAATGTGATTTCTTTAAAAAGGGTGTGTTCCTTATCTTACCCTAGTGTCTAAACTCTTCTCCATGGCTGGACCCCCAAAAAATATACCTTTACGTGCTAAGGGGTATCTAGAGAGTGGGATAGGTTTAATAACTACCCTAACCCTAATGCGTAACCTAACCCTAACCCCTACCCTAACCCTAACACGTACCCTTTTCTAAGCCGTACACTAAACCGAGCACTAACACTAATACTAACCCTAACCCTAACCCTAACACATACCCTACACCGTACCCGAAGCCCTCCCCGAACCCGTACCCTAAGCCGTACACTAAGCCTAACCCTAAGCCTAACCCTAACACTAGGCTACCCTTGACTGCTTCTGCCTCCAATAGATTTCCTAAGCAATAGTATTTTAAGGAACAGCTTAAAAAGAGTATCCTAATGTGATTTCTTTATAATGGGTGTTTTCCTTATCTTATCCTAGTGTCTAAACTCTTCTCCATGGCTGGATCCCCAAATAATATTCCTTTACGTGCTAAGGGGTATCTAGACAGTGGGATAGGTTTAATAACCCTAACCCTAACACGTATCCTAACCCTAACCCCTACCCTAACACTAACACGTACCCTAATCCTAAACCGTACCCTAAACCGAGCCCTAACCCTAACACTAACACTAACCCTAACCGTAACCCATACCCTACTCCGTGCCCGAACCCCTCCCCGAACCCATACAATAAGCCGTACCCTAAACCTAACCATAAGCCTAACCCTAACCCTAGGCTGCCCTTGACTGCTTCTGCCTCCAATAGATTTCCTAAGCACTAGTGTTTTACGGAAGAGCTTAAAAAGAGAATCCTAATGTGATTTCTTTATAATGGGTGTGTTCCTTATTTTATCATAGTGTCTAAACTCTTCTCCATGGCTGGACCTCCAAATAATATTCCTTTACGTGCTAAGGGGTATCTAGAGAGTGGGATAGGTTTAATAACTACCCTAACACAACACGTACCCTAACCGTAACCCCTACCCTAAACCTAACACGTACCCTAATCCTAACCCGTACCCTAAACCGAGCCCTAACCCTAACACTAACCCTAATCCTAACCCTAACCCATACCCTACGCCGTACCCGAACCCCTCCCCGAACCCGTACCCTAAGCCGTACCCTAAGCCTAACCCTAACCCTAGGCTACCCTTGACTGCTTCTGCGTCCAATAGGTTTCCTAAGCACTAGTGTTTTAAGGAACAGCTTAAAAAGAGAATCCTAATGTGATTTCTTTATAATGGTGTGTTCCTTATCTTATCCTAGTGTCTAAACTCTTCTCCATGGCTGGACCCCCAAATAATATTCTTTACGTGCAATGGGGAATCTAGAGAGTGGGATAGGTTTAATAATTACCCTAACCCTAACACGTACCCTAACCCTAACCCCTAACCTAACCCTAACACGTACCCTAATCCTAAACCGTACCCTAAACCGAGCCCTAACCCTAACACTAACCCTAACCCTAACCCATAACCTACGACGTACGCGAAGCCCTCCCCGAACCCGTACCCTAAGCCGTACCCTTAGCCTAACCCTAAGCCTAACCCTAACACTAGGCTACCCTTGACTGCTTCTGCCTCCAATAGATTTCCTAAGCACAAGTGTTTTAAGGAACAGCTTAAAAAGAGAATCCTAATGTGATTTCTTTATAATGGGTGTGTTCCTTATCTTATCCTAGTGTCTAAACTCTTCTCCATGGCTGGACCCCCAAATAATATTTCTTTACATGCTAAGGGGTATCTAGAGAGTGGGATAGGTTTAATAACTAATCTAAACCTAATGCGTACCCTAACCCTTACCCCTATCCTAACTCTAACACGTACCCTAATCCTAACCCGTACCCTAAACCGATCCCTAACCCTAACCCTAAACCTAAACCATACCATACGCCGTACCCGAAGCCCTCCCCGAAACCGTACCCTAAGACGTACCCTAAGCCTAACCCTAAGCCTATCCCTAACCCTAGGCTACCCTTGACTGCTTCTGCCTCCAATAGATTTCCTAAGCACTACTGTTTTAAGGAACAGCTTAAAAAGAGAATCCTAATGTGATTTCTTTATAATGGGTGTGTTCCTTATCTTATCCTAGTGTCTAAACTCTTCTCCATGGCTGGACCCCCAAATAATATTCCTTTACGTGCTAAGGTTATCTAGAGAGTGGGATAGGTTTAATAACTAACCTAACCCTAATGCGTACCCTAACCATTACCCCTATCCTAACTCTAACACGTACCCTAATCCTAACCCGTACCCTAAACCGAGCCCTAACCCTAACACTAACCCTAACCCTAACCCTAACCCATACCCTACGCCGTACCAGAAGCCCTCCCCGAAACAGTACCGTAAGACGTACCCTAAGCCAAACCATAAGCCTAACCCTAACCCTAGGCTACCCTTGACTGCTTCTGCCTCCAATAGGTTTCCTAAGCACTAGTGTTTTAAGGAACAGCTTAAAAAGAGAATCCTAATGTGATTTCTTTATAATGGTGTGTTCCTTATCTTATCCTAGTGTCTAAACTCTTCTCCATGGCTGGACCCCCAAATAATATACCTTTACGTGCTATGGGTTATCTAGAGAGTGGGATAGGTTTAATAACTACCCTAACCCTAACACGTACCCTAACCCTAACGCCTACCCTAACCCTAACACGTACCCTAATCCTAACCCGTACCCTAAACTGAGCCCTAACCCTAACACTAAACCTAACCCTAACCCTAACCCATACCCTACGCCGTACCCGAACCCGTCCCACAAACCGTACCCTAAGCCGTACCCTAAGCCTAACCCTAAGCCTAACCCTAACCCTAGGCTACCCTTGACTGCTTCTGCCTCCAATAGATTTCCTAAGGACTAGTGTTTAAGGAACAGCTTAAAAAGAGAATCCTAATGTGATTTCTTTATAATGTGTGTCTTCCTTATATTATCGTAGTGTCTAAACTCTTCTCCATGGCTGGAACCCCAAATAATATTCCTTTACGTGCTAAGGGGTATCTAGAGAGTGGGATAAGTTTAATAACTAACCTAACCCTAACGCGTACCCTAACCCTAACCCCTACCCTAACCCTAACACGTACCCTAATCTTAACCGTACCCTAAATCGAGCTCTAACCCTAACACTAACCCTAACCCTAACCCTAACCCATACCGTACGCCATACCCGAAGCCCTCCCCGAACCGGTACCCTAAGCCGTACCCTAACCCTAACCCTAAGCCTAACCCTAACCCTAGGCTACCCTTGACTGCTTCTGCCTCCAATAGATTTCCTAAGCACTAGTGTTTTAAGGAACAGCTTAAAAAGAGAATCCTAATGTGATTTCTTTACAATGTGTGTGTTCCTTATCTTATCCTAGTGTCTAAACTCTTATCCATGCCTGAACCTCCAAATAATATTCCTTTACGTGCTACGGGGTATCTAGAGAGTGGGATAGGTTTAATAACTACCCTAACCCTAACGCGTACCCTAACCCTAACCCCTACCCTAACCCTAACACGTACCCTAATCCTAACCCTAACCTAAACCGAGTCCTAACCCTAACACTAACAGTAACACTAACCCTAACCCATACCCTATGCCGTACCCGAAGCCCTCCCCGATCCCGTACCCTAAGCCGTACCCTAACCCTAACCCTAAGCCTAACCCTAACCCTAGGCTACCCTTGACTGCTTCTGCCTCCAATAGATTTCCTAAGCACTAGTGTTTTAAGGAACAGCTTAAAAAGAGAATCCTAATGTGATTTCTTTATAATGGGTGTGTTCCTTATCTTATCCTAGTGTCTAAACTCTTCTCCATGGCTGGACCCCCAAATAATATTCCTTTACGTGCTAATGTGTATCTAGAGAGTATGATAGGTTCAATAACTACCCTAACCCTAACACGTAACCTAACCCTAACCCCTACCCTAACCCTAATGCGTACCCTAACCCTAACCCCTACCCTAACACTAACATGTACCGTAATCCTAACCCATACCCTAAATCGAGCCCTAACCCTAACACTAAACCTAATCCTAACCCTAACCCATACCCTACGCCGTACCCGAACCCCTCCCCGAACCCGTACCCTAAGCCGTACACTAAGCCTAACCCTAAGGCTAACCCTTACCCTAGGCTACTCTTGACTGCTTCTGCCTCCAATAGGTTTCCTAAGCACTAGTGTTTTAAGGAACAGCTTAAAAAGAGAATTCTAAAGTGATTTGTTTATAATGGGTGTCTTCCTTATCTTATCCTAGTATCTAAACTCTTCTCCCTGGCTGGACCCCCAAATAATATTCCTTTATGTGCTACGGGGTATCTAGAGAGTGGGATAGGTTTAATCACTACCCTAACCCTAACACGTACATTAACCCTAACCACTATCCTAACCCTAACACGTACTCTAATCCTAACCCGTACCCTAAACAGAGCCCTAACCCTAACACTAACCCTAACCCTAACCCTAACCCATACCTTACGCCGTAACCGAAGCCCTCCCCGAACCCGTACCCTAAGCCGTACGCTAACCCTAACCCTAAGCCTAACCCTAACCCTAGGCTACCCTTGACTGCTTCTGCCTCCAATAGATTTCCTAAGCACTAGTGTTTTAAGGAACAGCTTAAAAAGAGAATCCTAATGTGATTTCTTTATAATGGGTGTGTTCCTTATCTTATCTTACTGTCTAAACTCTTCTCCAGGGCTGGACATACAAATAATATTCCTTTACGTGCTAATGTGTATCTAGAGAGTATGATAGGTTTAATAACTACCCTAACCCTAACAGGTACCCTAACCCTAACCCCTGCCCTAACCCTAACACGTACCCTACCCCTAACGCCTACCCTAACCCTAACACGTACCCTAATCCTAACACGTACCCTAAACTGAGCCCTAACCCTAACACTAACCCAAACCCTAACCCTAACCCATACCCTACGCCGTACCCGAACCCGTCCCACAACCCGTACCCTAAGCCGTACCCTAAGCCTAACCCTAAGCCTAAACCTAACCCTAGGCTACCCTTGACTGCTTCTGCCTCCAATAGATTTCCTAAGCACTAGTGTTTAAGGAACAGCTTAAAAAGATAATCCTAATGTGATTTCTATATAATGTGTGTCTTCCTTATATTATCGTAGTGTCTAAACTCTTCTCCATGGCTGGACACCCAAATAATATTCCTTTACGTGCTAAGGGGTATCTAGAGAGTGGGATAGGTTTAATAACTACCCTAACCCTAACGCGTACCCTAACCCTAACCCCTACCCTAACCCTAACTCGTACCCTAATCCTAAACCGTACCCTAAAGCGAGCCCTAACCCTAACACAAACCCTAACCCTAACCCTAACCCATACCCTACGCCGTACCCGAATCCCACCCTGAAACCGAACCCTAAGCCGTACCCTAAGCCTAACCCTAAGCCTAACCCTAACCCTAGGCTACCCTTGACTGCTTCTACCTCCAATAGATTTCCTAAGCACTAGTGTTTAAAGGAACAGCTTAAAAAGAGAATCCTAATGTGATTTCTTTAAAAAGGGTGTGTTCCTTATCTTATCCTAGTGTCTAAACTCTTCCCCATGGCTGGATCTCCAAATAATATGCCTTTACGTGCTAAGGGGTATCTAGATTGTGGGATAGGTTTAATAACTACCCTAACGCTAACGCATACCCTAACCCTAACCCCTACCCTAACCCTAACACGTACCCTAATCCTAACCAATACCCTAAACCGAGCCCTAACCCTAACACTAACCCTAACAATAACCCTAACACTTACCCTATGCCGTACCCGAAGCCCTCCCCGAACCCGTACCCTATGCCGTACCCTAAGCCTAACCCTAACCCTAGGCTACCCTTGACTGCTTCTGCCTCCAATAGATTTCCTAAGCACGAGTGTTTTAAGGAAGAGCTTAAAAAGAGAATCCTAATGTGATTTCTTTATAATGGGTGTGTTCCTTATCTTATCCTAGTGTCTAAACTCTTCTCCATGGCTGGACCACCAAATAATATTCCTTTACGTGCTAAGGGGTATCTAGAGAGTGGGATAGTTTTAATAACTCCCCTAACCCTAACGCGTACACTAACCCTAACCCCTACCCTAACCCTAACACGTACCCTAATCCTAAACCGTAACCTAAACCGAGCCCTATCCCTAACACTAACCCTAATCCTAACCCTAACCCATACCCTACGCCGTACCCGAACCCCTCCCCGAACCCGTACCCTAAGCCATACCCTAAGCATAACCCTAACCCTAGGCTACCCTTGACTGCTTCTGCCTCCAATAGGTTTCCTAAGCACTACTGTTTTAAGGAACAGCTTAAAAAGAGAATCCTAATGTGATTTCTTTATAATGGTTTGTTCCTTATCTTATCCTAGTATCTAAACACTTCTCCATGGCTGGACCCCCAAATAATATTCTTTATGTGCTAAGGGGTATCTAGAGAGTGGGATAGGTTTAATAACTACCCTAACCCTAACACGTACCCTAAACCTAACCCCTACCCTAACCCTAACACGTACCCTAACCCTAACCAATACCCTAAACCGAGCCCTAACCCTAAAACTAACCCTAACACTAACCCTAACCCATACACTACGCCGTACCCGAAGCCCTCCCCGAACTGGTACCCTAAGCCCTACCCTAAGCCTAACCCTAAGCCTAAACCTAACCCTAGGCTACCCTTGACTGCTTCTGCCTCCAATAGAATTCCTAAGCACTAGTGTTTTAACGAAGAGCTTAAAAAGAGAATCCTAATGTGATTTCTTTATAATGGGTGTGTTCCTTATCTTATCCTAGTGTCTAAACTCTTCTCCAGGGCTGGACCCCCAAATAATATTCCTTTACGAGCTAAGGGGTATCTAGAGAGTGGGATAGGTTTAATCACTACCCTAACCCTAACACGTACACTAACCCTAACCCCTACCCTAACCCTAACACGTACCCTAATCCTAACCCGTAACCTAAACCGAGTCCTAACCCTAACACTAACAGTAACACTAACCCTAACCCATACCCTATGCTGTACCCGAAGCCCTCCCCGATCCCGTACCCTAAGCCGTACCCTAACCCTAACCCTAAGCCTAACCCTAACCCTAGGCTACCCTTGACTGCTTCTGCCTCCAATAGATTTCCTAAGCACTAGTGTTTTAAGGAACAGCTTAAAAAGAGAATCCTAATGTGATTTCTTTATAATGGGTGTGTTCCTTATCTTATCCTAGTGTCTAAACTCTTCTCCATGGCTGGACCCCCAAATAATATTCCTTTACGTGCTAATGTGTATCTAGAGAGTATGATAGGTTCAATAACTACCCTAACCCTAACACGTAACCTAACCCTAACCCCTACCCTAACCCTAACGCGTACCCTAACCCTAACCCCTACCCTAACACTAACATGTACCGTAATTCTAACCCATACCCTAAATCGAGCCCTAACCCTAACACTAAACCTAATCCTAACCCTAACCCATACCCTACGCCGTACCCGAACCCCTCCCCGAACCCGTACCCTAAGCCGTACACTAATCCTAACCCTAAGCCTAACCCTTACCCTAGGCTACCCTTGACTGCTTCTGCCTCCAATAGATTTCCTAAGCACTAGTGTTTTAAGGAACAGCTTAAAAAGAGAATTCTAAAGTGATTTCTTTATAATGGGTGTTTTCCTTATCTTATCCTAGTATCTAAACTCTTCTCCCTGGCTGGACCCCCAAATAATATTCCTTTATGTGCTAAGGGGTATCTAGGGAGTGGGATAGGTTTAATCACTACCCTAACCCTAACACGTACATTAACACTAACCACTATCCTAACCCTAACACGTACTCTAATCCTAACCCGTACTCTAAACCGAGCCCTAACCCTAACACTAACCCTAACCCTAACCCATACCTTACGCCGTAACCGAAGCCCTCCCCGAACCCGTACCCTAAGCCGTACGCTAACCCTAACCCTAAGCCTAACCCTAACACTAGGTTACCCTTGACTGCTTCGGCCTCCAATAGATTTCCTAAGCACTAGTGTTTTAAGGAACAGCTTAAAAAGAGAATCCTAATGTGATTTCTTTATAATGGGTGTGTTCCTTATCTTATCTTAGTGTCTATACTTTTCTCCATGGCTGGACCCCCAAATAATATTCCTTTACGTGCTAATGTGTATCTAGAGATTATGATAGGTTTAATAACTATCCTAACCCTAACAGGTACCCTAACCCTAACCCCTGCCCAAACCCTAACACGTACCCTACCCCTAAAGCCTACCCTAACCCTAACACGTACCCTAATCCTAACCCGTACCCTAAACTGAGCCCTAACCCTAACACTAACCCAAACCCTAACCCTAACCCATACCCTACGCCGTACCCGATCCCGTCCCACAACCCGTACCCTAAGCCGTACCCTAAGCCTAACCCTAAGCCTAACCCTAACCCTAGGCTCCCCTTGACTGCTTCTGCCTCCAATAAATTTCCTAAGCACTAGTGTTTAAGGAACAGCTTAAAAAGATAATCCTAATGTGAATTCTTTATAATGTGTGTCTTCCTTATATTATCGTAGGGTCTAAACTCTTCTCCATGGCTGGACCCCCAAATAATATTCCTTTACGTGCTAAGGGGTATCTAGAGAGTGGGATAGGTTTAATAACTACCCTAACCCTAACGCGTACCCTAACCCTAACCCCTACCCTAACCCTAACACGTACCCTAATCTTAAACCGTACCCTAAAGCGAGCCCTAACCCTAACATTAACCCTAACCCTAACCCTAACCCATACCCTACGCCGTACCCGAAGCCCACCCTGAACCCGAACCCTAAGCCGTACCCTAAGCCTAACCCTAAGCCTAACCCTAACCCTAGGCTACCCTTGACTGCTTCTACCTCCAATAGATTTCCTAAGCACTAGTGTTTTAAGGAACAGCTTAAAAAGAGAATCCTAATGTGATTTCTTTATAATGTGTTTGTTCCTTATCTTATCCTAGTGTCTAAACTCTTCTCCATGGCTGGATCTCCAAATAATATGCCTTTACGTGCTAAGGGGTATCTAGAGTGTGGGATAGGTTTAATAACTACCCTAACCCTAACACGTACCCTAACCCTAACCCCTACCCTAACCCAAACACGTACCCTAATCCTAAACCGTACCCTAAACCGAGCCCTAACCCTAACACTAACCCTAACCCTAACCCTAACACATACCCTACGCCGTACCCGAAGCCCTCCCCGAACCCGTACCCTAAGCCGTACCCTAAGCCTAACCCTAAGCCTAACCATAACCCTAGGCTACCCTTGACTGCTTCTGCCTCCAATAGATTTCCTAAGCACTAGTGTTTTAAGGAACAGCTTAAAAAGAGAATCCTAATGTGATTTCTTTATAATGTGTGTGTTCCTTATCTTATCCTAGTGTCTAAATTCTTTTCAATGGCTGGACCTCCAAATAATATTCCTTTACGTGCTAAGGGGTATCTAGAGAGTGGGATAGGTTTAATAACTAACCTAACCCTAACACGTACCCTAACCCTAACCCCTACCCTAACCCTAAAACGTTCACTAATCCTAACCCGTACGCTAAACAGAGCCCTATCCCTAACTCTAACCCTAATCCTAACCCTAACCCATACCCTACGCCGTTCCCGAACCCCTCCCCGAACCCGTACCCTAAGCCGTACCCTAAGCCTAACCTTAAGCGTAACCCTAACCCTAGGCTACCCTTGACTGCTTCTGCCTCCAATAGGTTTCCTAAGCACTAGTGTTTTAAGGAACAGCTTAAAAAGAGAATCCTAATGTGATTCCTTTATAATGGGTGTGTTCCTTATCTTATCCTAGTATCTAAACACTTCTCCATGGCTGGAACCCAAATAATATTCCTTTAAGTGCTAAGGGGTATCTAGATAGTGGCATAGGTTTAATAACTACCCTAACGCTAACGCATACCCTAACCCTAACCCCTACCCTAACCCTAACACGTACCCTAATCCTAACCAATACCCTAAACCGAGCCCTAACCCTAACACTAACCCTAACCCTAACCCTAACACATACCCTACGCCGTACCCGAAGCCCTCCCCGAACCCGTACCCTAAGCCGTACCCTAAGCCTAACCCTAAGCCTAACCATAACCCTAGGCTACCCTTGACTGCTTCTGCCTACAATAGATTTCCTAAGCACTAGTGTTTTAAGGAACAACTTAAAAAGAGAATCGTAATGTGATTTCTTTATAATGGGTGTTTTCCTTATCTTATCCTAGTGTCTAAACTCTTCTCCATGGCTGGACCCCCAAATAATATTCTTTACGTGCTGAGGGGTATCTAGAGAGTGGGATAGGTTTAATAATTACCCTAACCCTAACACGTACCCTAACCCTAACCCCTACCCTAACCCTAACACGTACCCTAATCCTAAAGCGTATCCTAAAACGAGCCCTAACACTAACACTAACCCTAATCCTAACCCTAACCCATACCCTACGCCGTACCCGAAGCACTCCCCGTACCCGTACCCTAAGCAGTACCCTAAGCCTAACCCTAAGCCTAACCCTAACCCTAGGCTACCCTTGACTGCTTCTGCCTCCAATAGATTTCCTAAGCACTAGTGTTTTAAGGAACAGCTTAAAAAGAGAATCGTAATGTGATTTCGTTATAATGGGTGTGTTCCTTATCTTATCCTAGTGTCTAAACCCTTCTCCATGGCTGGACCCCCAAATAATATTCCTTTACGTGCTAAGGGGTATCTAGAGAGTGGGAGAGGTTTAATCACTACCCTAACCGTAATGCGTACCCTAACCCTAACCACAATCCTAACCCTAACACGTACCCTAATCCTAACCCGTACCCAAAACGGAGCCCTAACCCAAACACTAACCCAAACCCTAACCATAACCCATACCCTACGCCGTACCCGAACCCCTCCCCGAACCCGTACCCAAAGCCGTACCCTAAGCCTAACCATAAGCCTAACCCTAACCCTAGGCAACCCTTGACTGCTTCTGCCTCCAATAGATTTCCTAAGCATTAGTGGTTTAAGGAACAGCTTCAAAAGAGAATCCTAATGTGATTTCTTTATAATGTGTGTGTTCCTTATATTATCTTAGTGTCTAAACTCTTCTCCATGGCTGGACCCCCAAATAATATTCCTTCACGTGCTAAGGGGTATCTAGAGAATGGGATAGGTTTAATAACTACCCTAACCCTAACGCATACCCTAACCTTAACACCTACCCTAAACCTAACACGTACCCTAATCCTAAACCGTACCCAAGACCGAGCCCTAACCCTAACACTAACCGTAACGCTAACCCTAACCCATACCCTACGCCGTATCCGAAGCCCTCCCCGAATCCGTACCCTAAGCCGTACCCTAGGCCTAACCCTAAGGATAACCCTAACCCTAGGCTACCCTTGACTGCTTCTGCCTCCAATAGATTTCCTAAGCACTAGTGTTTTAAGGAACATCTTAAAAAGAGAATCCTAATGGGATTTCTTTATAATGTGTGTGTTCCTTATCTTATCCTAGTGTCTAAATTCTTCTCCATGGCTGGACCTCCAAATAATATTCCTTTACGTGCTAAGGGGTATCTAGAGAGTGGGATAGGTTTAATAACTACCCTAACCCTAACACGTACCCTAACCCTAACCACTACCCTAACCCTAACACGTACCCTAATCCTAAACCGTACCTTAAACCGAGCCCTAACCCTAACACTAACCCTAACCCTAAACCTAACCCATACCCTACGCCGTGCCCGAACCCCTACCCGAACCCATACCCTAAGCCGTACCCTAACCCTAACCCTATACCTAGGCTACCCTTGACTGCTTCTGCCTCCAATAGATTCCCTAAGCACTAGTGTTTTAAGGAACAGCTTAAAAAGAGAATCCTAATGTGATTTCTTTATAAAGGGTGTGTTCCTTATCTTAGCCTAGTGTCTAAACTCTTCTCCATGGCTGGACACCCAAATAATATTCCTTTACGTGCTAAGGGGTATCTAGAGAGTGGGATAGGTTTAATAACTACCCTAACCCTAATGCTTACCCTAACCCTAACCCCTACCCTAACCCTAACACGTACCCTAATCCTAACCCGTACACTAAACCGCGCCCTAACACTAACATTAACCCTTACACTAACCCTAACCCATACACTACACCGTACCCGAAGCCCTCCCCGAACCCGTACCGTAAGCCGTATCCTAAGCCTAACCTTAAGCCTAACCCGAACCCTAGCCTACCCTTGACTGCTTCTGCCTCCAATAGATTTCCTAAGCACTAGTGTTTTAAGGAACAGCTTAAAAAGAGAATCCTAATGTGATTTCTTTATAATGTGTGTGTTCCTTATCTTATCCTAGTGTCTAAACTCTTCTCCATGGCTGGACCTCCAAATAATATTCCTTTACGTGCTAAGGGGTATCTAGAGAGTGGGATAGGTTTAATAACTACCCTAACCCTAACGCGTACCCTAACCCTAACTCCTACCCTAACCCTAACACGTACCCTAATCCTAACCAATACCCTAAACCGTGCCCTAACCCCAACACTAACCCTAACCCTAACACTAACCCATAACCTTCGCCGCACCCGAAGCAATCCCCGAACCCGTACCCTAAGCCGTACCCTAAGCCTAACCCTAAGCCTAACCCTAACCCTAGGCTACCCTTGACTGCTTCTGCCTCCAATAGATTTCCTAAGCACTAGTGTTTTAAGGAACAGCATAAAAAGGGAATCCTAATGAGATTTCTTTATAATGGTTGTGTTCCTTATCTTATCCTAGTGTCTAAACTCTTCTCCATTGCTGGACCACCAAATAATATTCTTTACGTGCTAAAAGGTATCTAGAGAGTGGGATAGGATTAATAACTACCCTAACCCTAACACGTACCCTAACACTAACTCCTACCCTAAACCTAACACATACCCTAATCCTAAACCGTACCCTAAACCGAGCCCTAACCCTAACACTAACCCTAACCCTAACCCTAACCCATACCCTACGCCGTACCCGAAGCCCTCCCCAAACCCATACCCTAAGCAGTGCCCTAAGCCTAACCCTAAGCCTAACCCTAACCCTAGGCTAACCTTGACTGCTTCTGCCTCCAATAGATTTCCTAAGCACTAGTGTTTTAAGGAACAGCTTAAAAAGAGAATCCTAATGTGATTTCTTTATAATGTGTGTGTTCCTTATCTCATCCTAGTGTCTAAACTCTTCTCCATGGCTGGACCTCCAAATAATATTCCTTTACGTGCTAACGGGTATCTAGAGAGTGGGATAGGTTTAATAACTACCCTAACCCTAACGAGTACCCTAACCCTAAACCCTACCCTAACCCTAACACTTACCCTAAACCTAACCAATACCCTAAACGGAGCCCTAACCCTAACACTAACCCAAACCCTAACCCTAACCCATACCCTACGCCGTACCCGAACCCCTCCCCGAACCCGTACCCTAAGCCGTACCCTAAGCCTAACCCTAAGCCTAACCGTAACCCTAGGCTACCCTTGACTGCTTCTGCCTCCAATAGTTTTCCTAAGCACTAGTGTTTTAAGGAGCAGCTTAAAAAGAGAATCCTAATGTGATTTCTTTATAATGGGTGTGTTCCTTATCTTATCCTAGTGTCTAAACTCTTCTCCATGGCTGGATCCCCAAATAATATTCCTTTATGTGCTAAGGGGTATCTAGAGAGTGGGATAGGTTTAATAACTACCCTAATCCTAACGCGTACCCTAACCCTAACCCCTACCCTAACTCTAACACGTACCCTAAACCTAAACTGTACCCTAAACCGAGCCCTAACCCTAACACTAACCCTAACCCTAACACTAACCCATACCCTACGCCGTACCCGAAGCCCTCCCCGAACCCGTACCCTAAGCCGTACCCTTAGCCTAACCCTAAGCCTAACCCTAACACTAGGCTACCCTTGACTGCTTCTGCCCCCAATAGATTTCCTAAGCAATAGTGTTTTAAGGAACAGCTTAAAAAGAGAATCCTAATGTGATTTCTTTATAAAGGGTGTGTTCCTTATCTTAGCCTGGTGTCTAAACACTTCTCCATGGCTGGACCCCCAAATAATATTCCTTTACGTGCTAAGGGGTATCTAGAGAGTGGGATAGCTATAATAACTACCCTACCCCTAATGCGTACCCTAACCCTAACCCCTACCCTAACCCTAACACGTACCCTAATCCTAAGCCGTACACTAAACCGAGCCCTAACACTAACACTAACACTAACCCTAACCCTAACCCATACCCTACACCGGACCCGAAGCCCTCCCCGTACCCCTACCCTAAGCCGTACCCTAAGCCTAAGCCAAAGCCTAACACTAACCCTAGGCTACCCTTGACTGCTTCTGCGTCCAATAGATTGCCTAAGCACTAGTGTTTTAAGGAACAGCTTAAAAAGAGAATAGTAAAGTGATTTCGTTATAATGGGTGTGTTCCTTATCTTATCCTAGTGTCTAAACTCTTCTCCATGGCTGGACCCCCAAATAATATTCCTTTACGTGCTAAGGGTTATATAGAGAGTGGGAGAGGTTTAATCACTACCCTAACCCTAATGCGTACCCTAACCCTAACCACTATCCTAACCCTAACACGTACCCTAATCCTAACCCGTACCCAAAACGGAGCCCTATCCCTAACACTAACCCAAACCCTAACCATAACCCATACCCTACGCCGTACCCGAACCCCTCCCCGAACCCGTACCCTAAGCCGTAATCTAAGCCTAACCCTAAGCCTAACCCTAACCCTAGGCAACCCTTGACTGCTTCTTCCTCCAATAGATTTCCTAAGCATTAGTGGTTTAAGGAACAGCTTAAAAAGAGAATCCTAATGTGATTTCTTTATAATGTGTGTGTTCCTTATCTTATCCTAGTGTCTAAATTCTTTTCCATGGCTGGACCTCCAAATAATATTCCTTTACGTGCTAAGGGGTATCTAGAGAGTGGGATAGGTTTAATAACTACCCTAAACCTAACACGTACCCTAACCCTAACCACTACCCTAACCCTAACACGTACCCTAATCCTAAACCGTACCCTAAACCGAGCCCTAACCCTAACACTAACCCTAACCCTAACCCATACGCTACGCCGTGCCCGAACCCCTACCCGAACCCATACCCTAAGCCGTACCCTAACCCTAACCCTAACCCTAGGCTACCCGTGACTGCTTTTGCCTCCAATAGATTTCCTAAGCACTAGTGTTTTAAGGAACAGCTTAAAAAGAGAATCCTAATATGATTTCTGTAAAATGGGTGTGTTCCTTATCTTATCCTAGTGTCTAAGCTCTTCTCCATGGCTGGACCCCCAAATAATATTCCTTTACGTGCTAAGGGTATCTAGAGAGTGGGATAGGTTTAAAAACTAACTTAACACTAATGCGTACCCTAACCCTAACCCCTATCCTAACTCTAACCCATACCCTAAACCGAGCCCTAACCCTAACACCAACCCTAACCCTAACCCTAACCCATACCCTACGCCGTACCCGAAGCCCTCCCCGAAACCGTACCGTAAGACGTACCCTAAGCCTATCCCTAAGCCTAACCCTATCGCTAGGCTACCCTTGACTGCTTCTGCCTCCAATAGATTTCCTAAGCACTAGTGTTTTAAGGAACAGCTTAAAAAGAGAATCCTAATGTGATTTCTTTATAATGTGTTTGTTCCTTATCTTATCCTAGTGTCTAAACTCTTCTCCATGGCTGGATCTCCAAATAATATGCCTTTACGTGCTAAGGGGTATCTAGAGTGTGGGATAGGTTTAATAACTACCCTAACCCTAACACGTACCCTAACCCTAACCCCTACCCTAACCCAAACACGTACCCTAATCCTAAACCGTACCCTAAACCGAGCCCTAACCCTAACACTAACCCTAACCCTAACCCTAACACATACCCTACGCCGTACCCGAAGCCCTCCCCGAACCCGTACCCTAAGCCGTACCCTAAGCCTAACCCTAAGCCTAACCATAACCCTAGGCTACCCTTGACTGCTTCTGCCTCCAATAGATTTCCTAAGCACTAGTGTTTTAAGGAACAGCTTAAAAAGAGAATCCTAATGTGATTTCTTTATAATGTGTGTGTTCCTTATCTTATCCTAGTGTCTAAATTATTTTCCATGGCTGGACCTCCAAATAATATTCCTTTACGTGCTAAGGGGTATCTAGAGAGTGGGATAGGTTTAATAACTAACCTAACCCTAACACGTACCCTAACCCTAACCCCTACCCTAACCCTAAAACGTTCACTAATCCTAACCCGTACGCTAAACAGAGCCCTATCCCTAACTCTAACCCTAATCCTAACCCTAACCCATACCCTACGCCGTTCCCGAACCCCTCCCCGAACCCGTACCCTAAGCCGTACCCTAAGCCTAACCTTAAGCGTAACCCTAACCCTAGGCTACCCTTGACTGCTTCTGCCTCCAATAGGTTTCCTAAGCACTAGTGTTTTAAGGAACAGCTTAAAAAGAGAATCCTAATGTGATTCCTTTATAATGGGTGTATTCCTTATCTTATCCTAGTATCTAAACACTTCTCCATGGCTGGAACCCAAATAATATTCCTTTAAGTGCTAAGGGGTATCTAGATAGTGGGATAGGTTTAATAACTACCCTAACGCTAACGCATACCCTAACCCTAACCCCTACCCTAACCCTAACACATACCCTAATCCTAACCAATACCCTAAACCGAGCCCTAACCCTAACACTAACCCTAACACTAACCCTAACACTTACCCTATGCCGTACCCGTAGCCCTCCCCGAACCCGTACCCTATGCCGTACCCTAAGCCTAACCCTAAGCCTAACCCTAACCCTAGGCTACCCTTGACTGCTTCTGCCTACAATAGATTTCCTAAGCACTAGTGTTTTAAGGAACAACTTAAAAAGAGAATCGTAATGTGATTTCTTTATAATGGGTGTTTTCCTTATCTTATCCTAGTGTCTAAACTCTTCTCCATGGCTGGACCCCCAAATAATATTCTTTACGTGCTGAGGGGTATCTAGAGAGTGGGATAGGTTTAATAATTACCCTAACCCTAACACGTACCCTAACCCTAACCCCTACCCTAACCCTAACACGTACCCTAATCCTAAAGCGTATCCTAAAACGAGCCCTAACACTAACACTAACCCTAATCCTAACCCTAACCCATACCCTACGCCGTACCCGAAGCACTCCCCGTACCCGTACCCTAAGCAGTACCCTAAGCCTAACCCTAAGCCTAACCCTAACCCTAGGCTACCCTTGACTGCTTCTGCCTCCAATAGATTTCCTAAGCACTAGTGTTTTAAGGAACAGCTTAAAAAGAGAATCGTAATGTGATTTCGTTATAATGGGTGTGTTCCTTATCTTATCCTAGTGTCTAAACTCTTCTCCATGGCTGGACCCCCAAATAATATTCCTTTACGTGCTAAGGGGTATCTAGAGAGTGGGAGAGGTTTAATCACTACCCTAACCGTAATGCGTACCCTAACCCTAACCACAATCCTAACCCTAACACGTACCCTAATCCTAACCCGTACCCAAAACGGAGCCCTAACCCAAACACTAACCCAAACCCTAACCATAACCCATACCCTACGCCGTACCCGAACCCCTCCCCGAACCCGTACCCAAAGCCGTACCCTAAGCCTAACCATAAGCCTAACCCTAACCCTAGGCAACCCTTGACTGCTTCTGCCTCCAATAGATTTCCTAAGCATTAGTGGTTTAAGGAACAGCTTCAAAAGAGAATCCTAATGTGATTTCTTTATAATGTGTGTGTTCCTTATATTATCTTAGTGTCTAAACTCTTCTCCATGGCTGGACCCCCAAATAATATTCCTTCACGTGCTAAGGGGTATCTAGAGAATGGGATAGGTTTAATAACTACCCTAACCCTAACGCATACCCTAACCTTAACACCTACCCTAACCCTAACACGTACCCTAATCCTAAACCGTAACCAAGACCGAGCCCTAACCCTAACACTAACCGTAACGCTAACCCTAACCCATACCCTACGCCGTATCCGAAGCCCTCCCCGAATCCGTACCCTAAGCCGTACCCTAGGCCTAACCCTAAGGATAACCCTAACCCTAGGCTACCCTTGACTGCTTCTGCCTCCAATAGATTTCCTAAGCACTAGTGTTTTAAGGAACAGCTTAAAAAGAGAATCCTAATGTGATTTCTTTATAAAGGGTGTGTTCCTTATCTTAGCCTAGTGTCTAAACTCTTCTCCATGGCTGGACACCCAAATAATATTCCTTTACGTGCTAAGGGGTATCTAGAGAGTGGGATAGGTTTAATAACTACCCTAACCCTAATGCTTACCCTAACCCTAACCCCTACCCTAACCCTAACACGTACCCTAATCCTAACCCGTACACTAAACCGAGCCCTAACACTAACATTAACCCTTACACTAACCCTAACCCATACACTACACCGTACCCGAAGCCCTCCCCGAACCCGTACCGTAAGCCGTATCCTAAGCCTAACCTTAAGCCTAACCCGAACCCTAGCCTACCCTTGACTGCTTCTGCCTCCAATAGATTTCCTAAGCACTAGTGTTTTAAGGAACAGCTTAAAAAGAGAATCCTAATGTGATTTCTTTATAATGTGTGTGTTCCTTATCTTATCCTAGTGTCTAAACTCTTCTCCATGGCTGGACCTCCAAATAATATTCCTTTACGTGCTAAGGGGTATCTAGAGAGTGGGATAGGTTTAATAACTACCCTAAACCTAACGCGTACCCTAACCCTAACTCCTACCCTAACCCTAACACGTACCCTAATCCTAACCAATACCCTAAACCGAGCCCTAACCCCAACACTAACCCTAACCCTAACACTAACCCATAACCTTCGCCGCACCCGAAGCACTCCCCGAACCCGTACCCTAAGCCGTACCCTAAGCCTAACCCTAAGCCTAACCCTAACCCTAGGCTACCCTTGACTGCTTCTGCCTCCAATAGATTTCCTAAGCACTAGTGTTTTAAGGAACAGCATAAAAAGGGAATCCTAATGAGATTTCTTTATAATGGTTGTGTTCCTTATCTTATCCTAGTGTCTAAACTCTTCTCCATTGCTGGACCACCAAATAATATTCTTTACGTGCTAAAAGGTATCTAGAGAGTGGGATAGGATTAATAACTACCCTAACCCTAACACGTACCCTAACACTAACTCCTACCCTAAACCTAACACATACCCTAATCCTAAACCGTACCCTAAACCGAGCCCTAACCCTAACACTAACCCTAACCCTAACCCTAACCCATACCCTACGCCGTACCCGAAGCCCTCCCCAAACCCATACCCTAAGCAGTGCCCTAAGCCTAACCCTAAGCCTAACCCTAACCCTAGGCTAACCTTGACTGCTTCTGCCTCCAATAGATTTCCTAAGCACTAGTGTTTTAAGGAACAGCTTAAAAAGAGAATCCTAATGTGATTTCTTTATAATGTGTGTGTTCCTTATCTCATCCTAGTGTCTAAACTCTTCTCCATGGCTGGACCTCCAAATAATATTCCTTTACGTGCTAACGGGTATCTAGAGAGTGGGATAGGTTTAATAACTACCCTAACCCTAACGAGTACCCTAACCCTAAACCCTACCCTAACCCTAACACTTACCCTAATCCTAACCAATACCCTAAACGGAGCCCAACCCTAACACTAACCCAAACCCTAACCCTAACCCATACCCTACGCCGTACCCGAACCCCTCCCCGAACCCGTACCCTAAGCCGTACCCTAAGCCTAACCCTAAGCCTAACCCTAACCCTAGGCTACCCTTGACTGCTTCTGCCTCCAATAGTTTTCCTAAGCACTAGTGTTTTAAGGAGCAGCTTAAAAAGAGAATCCTAATGTGATTTCTTTATAATGGGTGTGTTCCTTATCTTATCCTAGTGTCTAAACTCTTCTCCATGGCTGGATCCCCAAATAATATTCCTTTATGTGCTAAGGGGTATCTAGAGAGTGGGATAGGTTTAATAACTACCCTAACCCTAACGCGTACCCTAACCCTAACCCCTACCCTACCTCTAACACGTACCCTAAACCTAAACTGTACCCTAAACCGAGCCCTAACCCTAACACTAACCCTAACCCTAACACTAACCCATACCCTACGCCGTACCCGAAGCCCTCCCCGAACCCGTACCCTAAGCCGTACCCTTAGCCTAACCCTAAGCCTAACCCTAACACTAGGCTACCCTTGACTGCTTCTGCCCCCAATAGATTTCCTAAGCAATAGTGTTTTAAGGAACAGCTTAAAAAGAGAATCCTAATGTGATTTCTTTATAAAGGGTGTGTTCCTTATCTTAGCCTGGTGTCTAAACACTTCTCCATGGCTGGACCCCCAAATAATATTCCTTTACGTGCTAAGGGGTATCTAGAGAGTGGGATAGCTTTAATAACTACCCTATCCCTAATGCGTACCCTAACCCTAACCCCTACCCTAACCCTAACACGTACCCTAATCCTAAGCCGTACACTAAACCGAGCCCTAACACTAACACTAACACTAACCCTAACCCTAACCCATACCCTACACCGGACCCGAAGCCCTCCCCGTACCCCTACCCTAAGCCGTACCCTAAGCCTAAGCCAAAGCCTAACACTAACCCTAGGCTACCCTTGACTGCTTCTGCGTCCAATAGATTGCCTAAGCACTAGTGTTTTAAGGAACAGCTTAAAAAGAGAATAGTAAAGTGATTTCGTTATAATGGGTGTGTTCCTTATCTTATCCTAGTGTCTAAACTCTTCTCCATGGCTGGACCCCCAAATAATATTCCTTTACGTGCTAAGGGTTATCTAGAGAGTGGGAGAGGTTTAATCACTACCCTAACCCTAATGCGTACCCTAACCCTAACCACTATCCTAACCCTAACACGTACCCTAATCCTAACCCGTACCCAAAACGGAGCCCTATCCCTAACACTAACCCAAACCCTAACCATAACCCATACCCTACGCCGTACCCGAACCCCTCCCCGAACCCGTACCCTAAGCCGTAATCTAAGCCTAACCCTAAGCCTAACCCTAACCCTAGGCAACCCTTGACTGCTTCTTCCTTCAATAGATTTCCTAAGCATTAGTGGTTTAAGGAACAGCTTAAAAAGAGAATCCTAATGTGATTTCTTTATAATGTGTGTGTTCCTTATATTATCTTAGTGTCTAAATTCTTCTCCATGCCTGGACCCCCAAATAATATTCCTTCACGTGCTAAGGGGCATCTAGAGAATGGGATAGGTTTAATAACTACCCTAACCCTAACGCATACCCTAACCCTAACACCTACCCTAACCCTAACACGTACCCTAATCCTAAACCTTACCCAAGACCGAGCCCTAACCCTAACACTAACCCTAACCCTAACCCTAACCCATACCCTACGCCGTATCCGAAGCCCTCCCCAAACCCGTACCCTAAGCCGTACCCTAGGCCTAACCCTAAGGATAACCCTAACCCTAGGCTACCCTTGACTGCTTCTGCCTCCAATAGATTTCCTAAGCACTAGTGTTTTAAGGACCAGCTTAAAAAGAGAATCCTAATGTGATTTCTTTATAATGGGTGTGTTCCTTATCTTATCCTAGTGTCTAAACTCTTCTCCATGGCTGGACCCCCAAATAATATTCCTTTCCGTGCTAAGGGTTATCTAGAGAGTGGAATAGGTTTAATAACTCCCCTAACCCTAACGCGTACCCTAAGCCTAACCCCTACCCTAACCCTAACACGTACCCTAATCCTAACCCGTACCCTAAACCGAGCCCTAACCCTAACACTAACCCTAATCCTAACCCTAACCCATACCCTACGCCGTACCCGAAGCCCTCCCCGAACCCGTACCCTAAGCCGTACCCTAACCCTAACCCTAACCATAGGCTACCCGTGACTGCTTTTGCCTCCAATAGATTTCCTAAGCACTAGTGTTTTAAGGAACAGCTTAAAAAGAGAATCCTAATATGATTTCTGTAAAATGGGTGTGTTCCTTATCTTATCCTAGTGTCTAAGCTCTTCTCCATGGCTGGACCCCCAAATAATATTCCTTTACGTGCTAAGGGTATCTAGAGAGTGGGATAGGTTTAAAAACTAACTTAACACTAATGCGTACCCTAACCCTAACCCCTATCCTAACTCTAACCCATACCCTAAACCGAGCCCTAACCCTAACACCAACCCTAACCCTAACCCTAACCCATACCTTACGCCGTACCCGAAGCCCTCCCCGAAACCGTACCGTAAGACGTACCCTAAGCCTATCCCTAAGCCTAACCCTATCGCTAGGCTACCCTTGACTGCTTCTGCCTACAATAGATTTCCTGAGCACTAGTGTTTTAAGGAACAGCTTAAAAAGAGAATCCTAATGTGATTTCTTTATAATGGGTGTGTTCCTTATCTTATCCTAGTGTCTAAACTCTTCTCCATGTCTGGACCCCCAAATAATATACCTTTACGTGCTAAGGGGTATCTAGAGAGTGGGATAGGTTTAATATCTACCCTAACCCTAACACGTACCCTAACCCTAACCCCTACCCTAACACTAACACGTACACTAATCCTAACCCGTACGCTAAACCGAGCCCTATCCCTAACTCTAACCCTAATCCTAACCCTAACCCATACCCTACGCCGTTCCCGAACCCCTACCCGAACCCATACCCAAAGCCGTACCCTAAGCGTAACCCTAAGAGTAACCCTAACCCTAGGCTACACTTGACTGCTTCTGCCTCCAATAGGTTTCCTAAGCACTAGTGTTTTAAGGAACAGCTTAAAAAGAGAATCCTAATGTGATGCCTTTATAATGGGTGTGTTCCTTATCTTATCCTAGTATCTAAACACTTCTCCATGGCTGGACCCCCAAATAATATTCCTTTACGTGCTAAGGGTTCTCTAGATAGTGGGATAGGTTTAATAACTACCCTAACGCTAACGCATACCCTAACCCTAACCCCTACCCTAACACTAACACATACCCTAATCCTAACCAATACCCTAAACCGAGCCCTAACCCTAACACTAACCCTAACACTAACCCTAACACTTACCCTATGCCATACCCGAAGCCCTCCCCGAACCCGTACCCTATGTCGTACCCTAAGCCTAACCCTAAGCCTAACCCTAACCCTAGGCTACACTTGACTGCTTCTGCCTACAATAGATTTCCTAAGCACTAGTGTTTTAAGGAACAGCTTAAAAAGAGAATCGTAATGTGATTTCGTTATAATGGGTGTGTTCCTTATCTTATCCTAGTGTCTAAACTCTTCTCCATGGCTGGACCCCCAAATAATATTCTTTACGTGCTGAGGGGTATCTAGAGTGTGGGATAGGTTTAATAATTACCCTAACCCTAACACGTACCCTAACCCTAACCCCTACCCTAACCCTAACACGTACCCTAATCCTAAACCGTAACCTAAAACGAGCCCTAACACTAACACTAACCCTAACCCTAAACCTAACCCATACCCTACGCCGTAACCGAAGCACTCCCCGTACCCGTACCCTAAGCAGTACCCTAAGCCTAACCCTAAGCCTAACCCTAACCCTAGACTACCCTTGACTGCTTCTGCCTCCAGTAGATTTCCTAAGCACTAGTGTTTTAAGGAACAGCTTAAAAAGAGAATCGTAATGTGATTTCGTTATAATGGGTGTGTTCCTTATCTTATCCTAGTGTCTAAACTCTTCTCCATGGCTGGACCCCCAAATAATATTCCTTTACGTGCTAAGGGGTATCTAGAGAGTGGGAGAGGTTTAATAACTACCCTAACCCTAACACGTACCCTAACCCTAACCACTACCCTATCCCTAACACATACCCTAATCCTAAACCGTACCCTAAACCGAGCCCTAACCCTAACACTAACACTAACCCTAACCCTAACCCATACGCTACGCCGTGCCCGAACCCCTAGCCGAACCCATACCCTAAGCCGTACCCTAACCCTAACCCTAACCCTAGGCTACCCGTGACTGCTTCTGCCTCCAATAGATTTCCTAAGCACTAGTGTTTTAAGGAACAGCTTAAAAAGAGAATCCTAATATGATTTCTGTAAAATGGGTGTGTTCCTTATCTTATCCTAGTGTCTAAGCTCTTCTCCATGGCTGGACCCCCAAATAATATTCCTTTACGTGATAAGGGTATCTAGAGAGTGGGATAGGTTTAAAAACTAACCTAACCCTAATGCGTACCCTAACCCTTACCCCTATCCTAACTCTAACCCGTACCCTAAACCGAGCCCTAACCCTAACACCAACCCTAACCCTAACCCTAACCCATAACATTCGCCGCACCCGAAGCACTCCCCAAACCCATACCCTAAGCCGTACCCTAAGCCTAACCCTAAGCCTAACCCTAACCCTAGGCTACCCTTGACTGCTTCTGCCTCCAATAGATTTCCTAAGCACTAGTGCTTTAAGGAACAGCATAAAAAGGGAATCCTAATGAGATTTCTTTATAATGGTTGTGTTCCTTATCTTATCCTAGTGTCTAAACTCTTCTCCATGGCTGGACCACCAAATAATATTCTTTACGTGCTAAGGGGTATCTAGAGAGTGGGATAGGATTAATAACTACCCTAACCCTAACACGTACCCTAACACTAACTCCTACCCTAACCCTAACACATACCCTAATCCTAAACCGTACCCTAAACCGAGCCCTAACCCTAACACTAACCCTAACCCTAACCCTAACCCATACCCTACGCCGTACCCGAAGCCCTCCCCAAACCCGTACCCTAAACAGTGCCCTAAGCCTAACCCTAACCCTAGGCTAAACTTGACTGCTTCTGCCTCCAATAGATTTCCTAAGCACTAGTGTTTTAAAGAACAGCATAAAAAGTGAATCCTAATGTGATTTCTTTATAATGGGTTTGTTCCTTATCTTATCCTAGTGTCTAAAGTCTTCTCCATGGGTGGACCCCCAAATAATTTTCCTTTATGTGCTAAGGGGTATCTAGAGAGTGGGATAGGTTTAATAACTACCCTAACCCTAACGCGTACCCTAACCCTAACCCCTACCCTAACCCTAACACGTACCCTAATCCTAAACCGTACCCTAAACCGAGCCCTAACCCTAACAATAACCCAAACTCTAACACTAACCCATACCCTACGCCGTACACGAAGCCTTCCCCGAACCCGTACCCTAAGCCGTACCCTAAGCCTAACCCTAAGCCTAACCCTAACCCTAGACTACCCTTGACTGCTTCTGCCTCCAATAGATTTCCTAAGCACTAGTGTTTTAAGGAACAGCTTAAAAAGAGCATCCTAATGTGATTTCTTTATAATGTGTGTGTTCCTTATCTTATCCTAGTGTCTAAACTCTTCTCCATGGCTGGACCTCCAAATAATATTCCTTTACGTGCTAAGGGGTATCTAGAGAGTGGGATAGGTTTAATAACTACCCTAACCCTAACGAGTACCTTAACCCTAAACCCTACCCTAACCCTAACACGTACCCTAATCCTAACCAATACCCTAAACGGAGCCCTAACCCTAACACTAACCCAAACCCTAACCCTAACCCTTACCCTACGCCGTACCCTAACCCCTCCCCGAACCCGTACCCTAAGCCGTACCCTAAGCCTAACCCTAAGCCTAACCATAACCCTAGGCTACCCTTGACTGCTTCTGCCTCCAATAATTTTCCTACGCACTAGTGTTTTAAGGAGCAGCTTAAAAAGAGAATCCCAATGTGGTTTCTTTATAATGGGTGTGTTCCTTATCTTATCCTAGTGTCTAAACTCTTCTCCATGGCTGGACCCCCAAATAATATTCCTTTACGTGCTAAGGGGTATCTAGAGAGTGGGATAGGTTTAATAACTACCCTAACCCTAACGCGTACCCTAACCCTAACCCCTACCCTAACCCTAACACGTACCCTAAACCTAAACTCTACCCTAAACCGAGCCCTAACCCTAACACTAACCCTAACCCTAACACTAACCCATACCCTACGCCGTACCCGAAGCCCTCCCCAAACCCGTACCCTAAGCCGTACCCTTAGCCTAACCCTAAGCCTAACACTAACACTAGGCTACCCTTGACTGCTTCTGCCCCCAATAGATTTCCTAAGCAATAGTGTTTTAAGGAACAGCTTTAAAAGAGAATCCTAATGTGATTTCTTTATAAAGGGTGTGTTCCTTGTCTTAGCCTAGTGTCTAAACTCTTCTCCATGGCTGGACCCGCAAATAATATTCCTTTACGTGCTAAGGTGTATCTAGAGAGTGGGATAGGTTTAATAACTACCCTATCCCTAATGCGTACCCTAACCCTAACCACTACCCTAACCCTAACACGTACCCTAATCCTAAGCCGTACACTAAACCGAGCCCTAACACTAACACTAACACTAACCCTAACCCTAACCCACACCCTACACCGTACCCGAAGCCCTCCCCGTACCCCTACCCTAAGCCGTACCCTAAGCCTAAGCCAAAGCCTAACACTAACGCTAGGCTACCCTTGACTGCTTCTGCCTCCAATAGATTGCCTAAGCACTAGTGTTTTAAGGAACAGCTTAAAAAGAGAATCGTAATGTGATTTCGTTATAATGGGTGTGTTCCTTATCTTTTCCTAGTGTCTAAACTCTTCACCATGCTGGACCCCCAAATAATATTCCTTTACGTGCTAAGGGGTATCTAGAGAGTGGGAGAGGCTTAATCACTAACCTAACCCTAATGCGTACCCTAACCCTAACCACTATCCTAACCCTAACACGTACCCTAATCCTAACCCGTACCCAAAACGGAGCCCTAACCCTAACACTAACTCAAACCCTAACCATAACCCATACCCTACGCCGTACCCGAACCCCTCCCCGAACCCGTACCCTAAGCCGTACCCTAAGCCTAACCCTAAGCCTAACCCTAACCCTAGGCAACCCTTGACTGCTTCTGCCTCCAATAGATTTCCTAAGCATTAGTGGTTTAAGGAACAGCTTAAAAAGAGAATCCTAATGTGATTTCTTTATAATGTGTGTGTTCCTTATATTATCTTAGTGTCTAAACTCTTCTCCATGCCTGGACCCCCAAATAATATTCCTTCACGTGCTAAGGGGTATCTAGAGAATGGGATAGGTTTAATAACTACCCTAACCCTAACGCATACCCTAACCCTAACACCTACCCTAACCCTAACACGTACCCTAATCCTAAACCGTACCCAAGACCGAGCCCTAACCCTAACACTAACCCTAACCCTAACCCTAACCCATACCCTACGCCGTATCCGAAGCCCTCCCCAAACCCGTACCCTAAGCCGTACCCTAGGCCTAACCCTAAGGATAACCCTAACCATAGGCTACCCTTGACTGCTTCTGCCTCCAATAGATTTCCTAAGCACTAGTGTTTTAAGGAACAGCTTAAAAAGAGAATCCTAATGTGATTGCTTTATAATGTGTGTGTTCCTTATATTATCTTAGTGTCTAAACTCTTCTCCATGGCTGGACCCCCAAATAATATTCCTTTACGTGCTAAGGGGTATCTAGAGAGTGGGATAGGTTTAATAATTACCCTAACCCTAACACGTACCCTAACCCTAACCCCTACCCTAACCCTAACACGTACCCTAATCCTAAACCGTAACCTAAACCGAGACCGAACCCTAACACTAACCCTAACCCTAACCCTAACCCATACCCTACGCCGTACACGAAGCCCTCCCCGAACCTGTACCCTAAGCCGTACGCTAACCCTAACCCTAAGCCTAACCCTAACCCTAGGCTACCCTTGACTGCTTTTGCCTCCAATAGATTTCCTAAGCACTAGTGTTTTAAGGAAGAGCTTAAAAAGAGAATCCTAATGTGATTTCTTTATAATGGGTGTGTTCCTTATCTTATCCTAGTGTCTAAACTCTTCTCCATGGCTGGACCCCCAAATAATATTCCTTTACGTGCTAAGGGGTATCTAGAGAGTGGGAGAGGTTTAATAACTACCCTAAACTTAATGCGTACCCTTACCCTAACCACTACCCTAACCCTAACACGTACACTAATCCTAACCCGTACCCTAAACGGAGCCCTAACCCTAACACTAACCCAAACCCTAACCCTAACCCATACCCTACGCCATACCCGAACCCCTCCCCGAACCCGTACCCTAAGCCGTACCCTAAGCCTAACCCAGGCCTAACCGTAACCCTAGGCTACCCTTGACTGCTTCTGCCTCCTATAGATTTCCTAAGAACTAGTGTTTTAAGGAACAGCTTAAAAAGAGAATCCTAATGTGATTTCTTTAAAAAGGGTGTGTTCCTTATCTTACCCTAGTGTCTAAACTCTTTTCCATGGCTGGACCCCCAAAAAATATTCCTTTACGTGCTAAGGGGTATCTAGACTGTGGGATAAGTTTAATAACCCTAACCCTAACACGTATCCTAACCCTAACCCCTACCCTAACCCTAACACGTACCCTAATCCTAAACCGTACCCTAAACCGAGCCCTAACCCTAACACTAACCCTAACCCTAACCGTAACCCATACCCTACGCTGTGCACGAACCCCTCCCCGAACCCATACCCTAAGCCGTACCCTAACCCTAACCATAAGCCTAACCCTAACCCTAGGCTACCTTAGACTGCTTCTGCCTCCAATAGATTTCCTAAGCACTAGTGTTTTACGGAAAAGCTTAAAAAGAGAATCCTAAAGTGATTTCTTTATAATGGGTGTGTTCCTTATCTTATCCTAGTGTCTAAACTCTTCTCCATGGCTGGACCACAAATAATATTCCTTTACGTGCTAAGGTGTATCTAGAGAGTGGGATAGGTTTAATAACTACCCTAACTCTAACGCGTACCCTAACCCTAACCCCTACCCTAACCCTAACACGTACCCTAATCCTAAACCGTACCCTAAACCGAGCCCTAACTCTAACACTAACCCTAACACTAACCCTAACCCATACCCTACGCCGTATCCGAAACCCTCCCCGAACCCGTACCCTAAGCCGTACCCTAAGCCTAAGCCTAAGCCTAACACTACCCCTTGGCTACCCTTGACTGCTTCTGCCTCCAATAGATTGCCTAAGCACTAGTGTTTTAAGGAACAGCTTAAAAAGAGAATCCTAATGTGATTTCTTTATAATGTGTGTCTTCCTTATCTTATCCTAGTGTCTAAAATCTTCACCATGGCTGGATCCCCAAATAATATTCCTTTACGTGCTAAGGGGTATCTAGAGAGTGGGATAGGTTTAATAACCCTAAACCTAACACATACCCTAAACCTAACCCCTACCCTAACCCTAACACTAACCCTAACCCTAACCCTAACCCATACACTACGCCGTGCCCGAACCCCTCCCCGAACCCATAACCTAAGCCGTACCCTAACCCTAACCCTAAGCCTAACCCTAACCCTAGGCTACCCTTGACTGCTTCTGCCTCCAATAGATTTCCTAAGCACTAGTGTTTTAAGGAACAGCTTAAAAAGAGAATCCTAATGTGATTTCTTTATAAAGGGTGTGTTCCTTATCTTAGCCTAGTGTCTAAACTCTTCTCCATGGCTGGACACCCAAATAATATTCCTTTACGTGCTAAGGGGTATCTAGAGAGTGGGGTAGGTTTAATAACTACCCTAACCCTAATACGTACCCTAACCCTAACCCCTACCTTAACCCTAACGCGTACCCTAATCCTAACCCGTACACTAAACCGAGCCCTAACACTAACATTAACCCTAACACTAACCCAAACCCTCACACTAACCCATACCCTATGCCGTACCCGAAGCCTTCCCCGAACCAGTACCCGAAGCCGTACCCTAAGCCTAACCTTAAGGCTAACCCTAACCCTAGACTACCCTTGACTGCTTCTGCCTCCAATAGATTTCCTAAGCAATAGTGTTTTAAGGAACAGCTTAAAAAGAGTATCCTAATGTGATTTCTTTATAATGTGTGTGTTCCTTATCTTATCCTAGTGTCTAAACTCTTCTCCATGGCTGGATCCCCAAATAATATTCCTTTACGTGCTAAGGGGTAGCTAGACAGTGGGATAGGTTTAATAACCCTAACCCTAACACGTATCCTAACCCTAACCCCTACCCTAACACTAACACGTACCCTAATCCTAACCCGTACCCTAAACCGATCCCTAACCCTAACCCTAACCCTAAACCATACCATACGCCGTACCCGAAGCCCTCCCCGAAACCATACCCTAAGACGTACCCTAAGCCTAACCCTAAGCCTATCCCTAACCCTAGGCTACCCTTGACTGCTTCTGCCTCCAATAGATTTCCTAAGCATTACTCTTTTAAGGAACAGCTTAAAAGGAGAATCCTAATGTGATTTCTTTATAATGGGTGTGTTCCTTATCTTATCCTAGTGTCTAAACTCTTCTCCATGGCTGGACCCCCAAATAATATTCCTTTACGTGCTAAGGGGTATCTAGAGAGTGGGATAGGTTTAATAACTACCCTAACCCTAACACGTTCCCTAACCCTAACCCCTAACCTAACCCAAACGCGTACCCTAACCCTAACCCCTACCCTAACCCTAACACGTACCCTAATCTTAACCGTACCCTAAATCGAGCCCTAACCCTAACACTAACCCTAACCCTAACCCTAACACATACCCTATGCCGTACCCGAAGCCTTCCCCGAACCCGTACCCTAAGCCGTACCCTAAGACTAACCCTAAGCCTAACCCTAACCCTAGGCTACCCTTGACTGCTTCTGCCTCCAATAGATTTCCTAAGCACTAGTGTTTTAAGGAACAGCTTAAAAAGAGAATCCTAATGTGATTTCTTTATAATGTGTGTGTTCCTTATCTTATCCTAGTGTCTAAATTCTTTTCCATGGCTGGACCTCCAAATAATATTCCTTTACGTGCTAAGGGGTATCTAGAGAGTGGGATAGGTTTAATAACTACCCTAACCCTAACACGTACCCTAACCCTAACCCCTACCCTAACCCTAACACGTACCCTAATCCTAAACCGTACCCTAAACCGAGCCCTAACCCTAACACTAACCCTAACCCTAATCCTAACCCATACGCTACGCCGTGCCCGAACCCCTACCCTAACCCATACCCTAAGCCGTACCCTAACCTAACCCTAACCCTAGGCTACCCTTGACTGCTTCTGCCTCCAATAGATTTCCTAAGCACTAGTGTTTTAAGGAACAGCTTAAAAAGAGAATCCTAATGTGATTTCTGTAAAATGGGTGTGTTCCTTATCTTATCCTAGTGTCTAAACTCTTCTCCATGGCTGGACCCCCAAATAATATTCCTTTACATGCTAACGGGTATCTAGAGAGTGGGATAGGTTTAATAACTACCCTAACCCTAACACGTACCCTAATCCTAACCCCTACCCTAACCCTAACACGTACCCTAATCCTAACCCGTACCCTAAACCGAGCCCTAACCCTAACACTAACCCTAACCCTAACCCTAACCCATACCCTACGCCGTACCCGATGCCCTCCCCGAACCCGTACCCTAAGCCGTACCCTAAGCCTAAACCTAAGCCTAACCCTAACCCTAGGCTACCCTTGATTGCTTCTGCCTCCAATAGATTTCCTAAGCACTAGTGTTTTAAGGAAAAGCTTAAAAAGAGAATCCTAATGTGATTTCTTTATAATGTGTGTGTTCCTTATCTTATCCTAGTGTCTAAACTCTTCTCCATGGCTGGACCCCCAAATAATATTCCTTTACGTGCTAAGGGGTATCTAGAGAGTGGGATAGGTTTAATATCTACCCTAACCCTAATACGTACCCTAACCCTAACCCCTACCCTAACCCTAACACGTACCCTAATCCTAACCAATACCCTAAACCGAGCCCTAACCCTAACACTAACCCTAACACTAACCCTAACACTTACCCTATGCCGTACCCGAAGCCCTCCCCAAACCCGTACCCTCAGCCGTACCCTAAGCCGTACCCTAAGCCTAAACCTAACCCTAGGCTACCCTTGACTGCTTCTGCCTCCAATAGATTTCCTAAGCACTAGTGTTTTAAGGAAGAGCTTAAAAAGAGAATCCTAATGTGATTTCTTTATAATGGGTGTGTTCCTTATCTTATCCTAGTGTCTAAACTCTTCTCCATGGCTGGACCACCAAATAATATTCCTTTACGTGCTAAGGGGTATCTAGAGAGTGGGATAGGTTTAATAACTCCCCTAACCCTAACGCGTACACTAACCCTAACCCCTACCCTAACCCTAACACGTACCCTAATCCTAAACCGTACCCTAAACCGAGCCCTATCCCTAACACTAACCGTAATCCTAACCCTAACCCATACCCTACGCCGTACCCGAACCCCTCCCCGAACCCGTACCCAAAGCCATACCCTAAGCATAACCCTAACCCTACGCTACCCTTGACTGCTTCTGCCTCCAATAGGTTTCCTAAGCACTAGTGTTTTAAGGAACAGCTTAAAAAGAGAATCCTAATGTGATTTCTTTATAATGGGTGTGTTCCTTATCTTATCCTAGTGTCTAAACTCTTCTCCATGGCTGGAACCCCAAATAATATTCCTTTACGTGCTAATGTGTATCTAGAGAGTATGATAGGTTCAATAACTACCCTAACCCTAACACGTAACCTAACCCTAACCCCTACCCTAACCCTAACACGTACCCTAACCCTAACCCCTACCCTAACCCGAACGCGTACCCTAACCCTAACGCCTACCCTAACCCTAGCACGTACACTAATCCTAACCCGTACCCTAAACTGAGCCCAAACCCTAAGACTAACCCAAACCCTAACCCTAACCCATACCCTACGCCGTACCCGAAGCCCTCACCGAACCCGTACCCTAAACCGTAACCTAAGCCTAACCCTAAGCCTAACCCTAACCCTAGGCTACCCTTGACTGCTTCTGCCTCCAATAGATTTCCTAGGCACTAGTGTTTTAAGGAACAGCTTAAAAAGAGAATCCTAATGTGATTTCTTTATAATGGGTGTGTTCCTTATCTTATCCTAGTGTCTAAACTCTTCTCCATGGCTGGACTCCCAAATAATATTCCTTTACGTGCTCAGGGGTATCTAGAGAGTGGGATAGGTTTAATAACCACCCTAACGCTAACGCGTACCCTAACCCTAACCCCTACCCTAACCCTAACACGTACCCTAATCCTAAACCGTACCCTAAACCGAGACCTAATCGTAACACTAACCCTAACCCTAACCCTAACCCATACCCTACGCCATACCCGAAGCCCTCCCCGAACCTGTACCCTAAGCCGTACCCTAACCCTAACCCTAAGCCTAACCCTAACCCTAGGCTACCCTTGACTGCTTCTGCCTCCAATAGATTTCCTAAGCACTAGTGTTTTAAGGAACAGCTTAAAAAGAGAATCCTAATGTGATTTCTTTATAATGGGTGTGTTCCTTATCTTATCCTAGTGTCTAAACTCTTCTCCATGGCTGGACCCCCAAATAATATTCCTTTATGTGCTAATGTGTATCTAGAGAGTATGATAGGTTCAATAACTACCCTAACCCTAACACGTAACCTAACCCTAACCCCTACCCTAACCCTAACGCGTACCCTTACCCTAACCCCTACCCTAACACTAACATGTACCGTAATCCTAACCCATACCCTAAATCGAGCCCTAACCCTAACACTAAACCTAATCCTAACCCTAACCCATACCCTACGCCGTACCCGAACCCCTCCCCGAACCCGTACCCTAAGCCGTACACTAAGCCTAACCCTAAGCCTAACCCTTACCCTAGGCTACCCTTGACTGCTTCTGCCTCCAATAGGTTTCCTAAGCACTAGTGTTTTAAGGAACAGCTTAAAAAGAGAATTCTAATGAGATTTGTTTATAATGGGTGTTTTCCTTATCTTATCCTAGTATCTAAACTCTTCTCCCTGGCTGGACCCCCAAATAATATTCCTTTACGTGCTAAGGGGTATCTAGAGAGTGGGATAGGTTTAATAACTACCCTAACCCTAACGCGTACCCTAACCCTAACCCCTACCCTAACCCTAACACGTACCCTAATCCTAAACCGTACCCTAAAGCGAGCCCTAACCCTAAGACTAACCCTAACCCTAACCCATACCCTACGCCGTACCCGAAGCCCACCCTGAACCCGAACCCTAAGCCGTATCCTAAGCCTAAGCCTAAGCCTAACTCTAACCCTAGGCTACCCTTGACTGCTTCTACCTCCAATAGATTTCCTAAGCACTAGTGTTTTTAGGAACAGCTTAAAAAGAGAATCCTAATGTGATTTCTTTATAATGGGTGTGTTCCTTATCTTATCCTAGTGTCTAAACTCTTCTCCATGGCTGGACCTCCAAATAATATTCCTTTACGTGCTAAGGGGTATCTAGAGAGTGGGATAGGTTTAATAACTACCCTAAACCTAACACGTACCCTAACCCTAACCCCTACCGTAACCCTAACACGTACCCTAATACTAAACCGTACCCTAAACCGAGCCCTAACCCTAACACTAACCCTAAACCTAACCCATACCCTACGCCGTACCCGAAGCCCTCCCCGAACCCGTACCCTAAGCTATACCCTTAGCCTAACCCTAAGCCTAACCCTAACACTAGGCTACCCTTGACTGCTTCTGCCCCCAATAGATTTCCTAAGCAATAGTGTTTTAGGGAACAGCTTAAAAAGAGAATCCTAATGTGATTTCTTTATAAAGGGTGTGTTCCTTATCTTATCCTAGTGTCTAAAATCTTCTCCATGGCTGGATCCCCAAATAATATTCCTTTAAGTGCTAAGGGGTATCTAGAGAGTGGGATAGGTTTAATAACCCTAACCCTAACACGTACCCTAACCCTAACCCCTACCCTAACCCTAACACGTACCCTAATCCTAAACCGTACCCTAAACCGAGCCCTGACCCTAACACTAACCCTAATCCTAACCCTAACCCATACCCTACGCCGTACCCGAAGCCCTCCCCGAACCCGTACCCTAAGCCGTACCCTAACCCTAACCCTAAGCCTAACACTAACCCTAGGCTACCTTTGACTGCTTCTGCCTCCAATAGATTTTCTAAGCACTAGTGTTTTAAGGAACAGCTTAAAAAGAGAATCCTAATGTGATTTCTTTATAATGGGTGTGTTCCTTATCTTATCCTAGTGTCTAAACTCTTCTCCATGGCTGGACCCCCAAATAAAATACTTTACGTGCTAAGGGGTATCTAGGGAGTGCGATAGGTTTAATAACTACCCTAACCCTAACACGTACCATAACCGTAACCCCTACCCTAACCCTAACACGTTCCCTAATCCTAAACCGTAACCTAAACCGAGCCCTAACCCTAACACTAAGCCTAACCCTAACCCTAACCCATACCCTACGCCGTACCCGAAGCCCTCCCCGAACCCGTACCCTAAGCAGTACCCTAGGCCTAACCCTAAGGATAACCCTAACCCTAGGCTACCCTTGACTGCTTCTGCCTCCTATAGATTTCCTAAGAACTAGTGTTTTAAGGAACAGCTTAAAAAGAGAATCCTAATGTGATTTCTTTAAAAAGGGTGTGTTCCTTATCTTACCCTAGTGTCTAAACTCTTCTCCATGGCTGGACCCCCAAAAAATATTCCTTTACGTGCTAAGGGGTATCTAGACTGTGGGATAAGTTTAATAACCCTAACCCTAACACGTATCCTAACCCTAACCCCTACCCTAACCCTAACACGTACCCTAATCCTAAACCGTACCCTAAACCGAGCCCTAACCCTAACACTAACCCTAACCCTAACCGTAACCCATACCCTACGCCGTGCACGAACCCCTCCCCGAACCCATACCCTAAGCCGTACCCTAACCCTAACCATAAGCCTAACCCTAACCCTAGGCTACCTTAGACTGCTTCTGCCTCCAATAGATTTCCTAAGCACTAGTGTTTTACGGAAAAGCTTAAAAAGAGAATCCTAAAGTGATTTCTTTATAATGGGTGTGTTCCTTATCTTATCCTAGTGTCTAAACTCTTCTCCATGGCTGGACCACAAATAATATTCCTTTACGTGCTAAGGTGTATCTAGAGAGTGGGATAGGTTTAATAACTACCCTAACTCTAACGCGTACCCTAACCCTAACCCCTACCCTAACCCTAACACGTACCCTAATCCTAAACCGTACCCTAAACCGAGCCCTAACTCTAACACTAACCCTAACACTAACCCTAAACCATACCCTACGCCGTATCCGAAACCCTCCCCGAACCCGTACCCTAAGCCGTACCCTAAGCCTAAGCCTAAGCCTAACACTACCCCTTGGCTACCCTTGACTGCTTCTGCCTCCAATAGATTGCCTAAGCACTAGTGTTTTAAGGAACAGCTTAAAAAGAGAATCCTAATGTGATTTCTTTATAATGTGTGTCTTCCTTATCTTATCCTAGTGTCTAAAATCTTCACCATGGCTGGATCCCCAAATAATATTCCTTTACGTGCTAAGGGGTATCTAGAGAGTGGGATAGGTTTAATAACCCTAAACCTAACACATACCCTAAACCTAACCCCTACCCTAACCCTAACACTAACCCTAACCCTAACCCTAACCCATACACTTCGCCGTGCCCGAACCCCTCCCCGAACCCATAACCTAAGCCGTACCCTAACCCTAACCCTAAGCCTAACCCTAACCCTAGGCTACCCTTGACTGCTTCTGCCTCCAATAGATTTCCTAAGCACTAGTGTTTTAAGGAACAGCTTAAAAAGAGAATCCTAATGTGATTACTTTATAAAGGGTGTGTTCCTTATCTTATCCTAGTGTCTAAACTCTTCTCCATGGCTGGACACCCAAATAATATTCCTTTACGTGCTAAGGGGTATCTAGAGAGTGGGGTAGGTTTAATAACTACCCTAACCCTAATACGTACCCTAACCCTAACCCCTACCTTAACCCTAACACGTACCCTAATCCTAACCCGTACACTAAACCGAGCCCTAACACTAACATTAACCCTAACACTAACCCAAACCCTCACACTAACCCATACCCTACGCCGTACCCGAAGCCTTCCCCGAACCAGTACCCGAAGCCGTACCCTAAGCCTAACCTTAAGGCTAACCCTAACCCTAGACTACCCTTGACTGCTTCTGCCTCCAATAGATTTCCTAAGCACTAGTGTTTTAAGGAACAGCTTAAAAAGAGAATCCTAATGTGATTTCTTTATAATGTGTGTGTTCCTTATCTTATACTAGTGTCTAAACTCTTCTCCATGGCTGGATCTCCAAATAATATTCCTTTACGTGCTAAGGGGTATCTAGAGAGTGGGATAGGTGTAATAATTACCCTAACCCTAACGCGTACCCTAACCCTAACTCCTACCCTAACCCTAACACGTGCCCTAATCCTAACCAATACCCTAAACCGAGCCCTAACTCCAACACTAACCCTAACCCTAACCCTAAACCATAACCTTCGTCGCACCCGAAGCACTCCCCGAAACCATACCCTAAGACGTACCCTAAGCCTAACCCTAAGCCTATCCCTAACCCTAGGCTACCCTTGACTGCTTCTGCCTCCAATAGATTTCCTAAGCATTACTCTTTTAAGGAACAGCTTAAAAGGAGAATCCTAATGTGATTTCTTTATAATGGGTGTGTTCCTTATCTTATCCTAGTGTCTAAACTCTTCTCCATGGCTGAACCCCCAAATAATATTCCTTTACGTGCTAAGGGGTATCTAGAGAGTGGGATAGGTTTAATAACTACCCTAACCCTAACACGTACCCTAACCCTAACCCCTAACCTAACCCAAACGCGTACCCTAACCCTAACCCCTACCCTAACCCTAACACGTACCCTAATCTTAACCGTACCCTAAATCGAGCCCTAACCCTAACACTAACCCTAACCCTAACCCTAACACATACCCTATACCGTACCCGAAGCCTTCCCCGAACCCGTACCCTAAGCCGTACCCTAAGACTAACCCTAAGCCTAACCCTAACCCTAGGCTACCCTTGACTGCTTCTGCCTCCAATAGATTTCCTAAGCACTAGTGTCTTAAGGAACAGCTTAAAAAGAGAATCCTAATGTGATTTCTTTATAATGTGTGTGTTCCTTATCTTATCCTAGTGTCTAAATTCTTTTCCATGGCTGGACCTCCAAATAATATTCCTTTACGTGCTAAGGGGTATCTAGAGAGTGGGATAGGTTTAATAACTACCCTAATCCTAACACGTACCCTAATCCTAACCCCTACCCTAACCCTAACACGTACCCTAATCCTAACCCGTACCCTAAACCGAGCCCTAACCCTAACACTAACCCTAACCCTAACCCTAACCCATACCCTACGCCGTACCCGATGCCCTCCCCGAACCCGTACCCTAAGCCGTACCCTAAGCCTAAACCTAAGCCTAACCCTAACCCTAGGCTACCCTTGACTGCTTCTGCCTCCAATAGATTTCCTAAGCACTAGTGTTTTAAGGAAAAGCTTAAAAAGAGAATCCTAATGTGATTTCTTTATAATGTGTGTGTTCCTTATCTTATCCTAGTGTCTAAACTCTTCTCCATGGCTGGACCCCCAAATAATATTCCTTTACATGCTAAGGGGTATCTAGAGAGTGGGATAGGTTTAATATCTACCCTAACCCTAATACGTACCCTAACCCTAACCCCTACCCTAACCCTAACACGTACCCTAATCCTAACCAATACCCTAAACCGAGCCCTAACCCTAACCCTAACCCTAACCCTAACCCTAACCCTAACCCTAACCCTAACCCTAACCCTAAGCCTAACCCTAACCCTAGGATACCCTTGACTGCTTCTACCTCCAATAGATTTCCTAAGCACTAGTGTTTTTAGGAACAGCTTAAAAAGAGAATCCTAATGTGATTTCTTTATAATGGGTGTGTTCCTTATCTTATCCTAGTGTCTAAACTCTTCTCCATGGCTGGACCTCCAAATAATATTCCTTTACGTGCTAAGGGGTATCTAGAGAGTGGGATAGGTTTAATAACTACCCTAACCCTAACACGTACCCTAACCCTAACCCCTACCGTAACCCTAACACGTACCCTAATACTAAACCGTACCCTAAACCGAGCCCTAACCCTAACACTAACCCTAACACTAACCCTAACACATACCCTACGCCGTACCCGAAGCCCTCCCCGAACCCGTACCCTAAGCCGTACCCTAAGCCTAACCCTAAGCCTAACCCTAACCCTAGGCTACCCTTGACTGCTTCTGCCTCCAATAGATTTCCTAAGCACTAGTGTTTTAAGGAACAGCTTAAAAAGAGAATCCTAATGTGATTTCTTTATAATGGGTGTGTTCCTTATCTTATCCTAGTGTCTAAAGTCTTCTCCATGGCTGGACCCCCAAATAATATTCCTTTACGTGCTAATGTGTATCTAGAGAGTATGATAGGTTCAATAACTACCCTAACCCTAACACGTAACCTAACCCTAACCCCTACCCTAACCCTAACGCGTACCCTAACCCTAACCCCTACCCTAACACTAACATGTACCGTAATCCTAACCCATACCCTAAATCGAGCCCTAACCCTAACACTGAACCTAATCCTAACCCTAACCCATACCCTACGCCGTACCCGAATCCCTCCCCGAACCCGTACCCTAAGCCGTACGCTAACCCTAACCCTAAGCCTAACCCTAACCCTAGGCTACCCTTGACTGCTTCTGCCTCCAATAGATTTCCTAAGCACTAGTGTTTTAAGGAACAGCTTAAAAAGAGAATCCTAATGTGATTTCTTTATAATGGGTGTGTTCCTTATCTTATCTTAGTGTCTAAACTCTTCTCCACGGCTGGACCTCCAAATAATATTCCTTTACGTGCTAAGGGGTATCTAGAGAGTGGGGTAGGTTTAATAACTACCCTAACGCTAACGCGTACCCTAACCCTAACCCCTACCCTAACCCTAACACGTACCCTAATCCTAACCAATACCCTAAACCGAGCCCTAAGCCTAAAACTAACCCTAATCCTAACCCTAACCCATACCCTACGCCGTACCCGAAGCCCTCCCCGAACCCGTACCCTAAGCCCTAACCTAAGCCTAACCCTAAGCCTAAACCTAACCCTAGGCTACCCTTGACTGCTTCTGCCTCCAATAGATTTCCTAAGCACTAGTGTTTTAAGGAAGAGCTTAAAAAGAGAATCCTAATGTGATTTCTTTGCAATGTGTGTGTTCCTTCTCTTATCCTAGTGGCTAAACTCTTATCCATGGCTGAACCTCCAAATAATATTCCTTTACGTGCTACGGGGTATCTAGAGAGTGGGATAGGTTTAATAACTACCCTAACCCTAACGCGTACCCTAACCCTAACCCTTACCCTAACCCTAACACGTACCCTAAACCTAACCAATACCCTAAACCGAGCCCTAACCCTAAAACTAACCCTAACACTAACCCTAACCCATACCCTACGCCGTACCCGAAGCCCTCCACGAACCCGTACCCTAAACCCTACCCTAAGCCTAACCCTAAGCCTAAACCTAACCCTAGGCTACCCTTGACTGCTTCTGCCTCCAATAGAATTCCTAAGCACTAGTGTTTTAACGAAGAGCTTAAAAAGAGAATCCTAATGTGATTTCTTTATAATGTGTGTGTTCCTTATATTATCTTAGTGTCTAAACTATTCTCCATGGCTGGACCCCCAAATAATATTCCTTTACGTGCTAATGTGTATCTAGAGAGTATGATAGGTTTAATAACTACCCTAACACTAACAGGTACCCTAACCCTAACCCCTGCCCTAACCCTAACACGTACCCTACCCCTAACGCATACCCTAACCCTAACACGTACCCTAATCCTAACCCGTACCCAAAACGGAGCCCTAACCCAAACACTAACCCAAATCCTAACCATAACCCATACCCTACGCCGTACCCGAACCCCTCCCCGAACCCGTACCCTAAGCCGTACCCTAAGCCTAACCCTAAGCCTAACCCTAACCCTAGGCAACCCTTGACTGCTTCTGCATCCAATAGATTTGCTAAGCATTAGTGGTTTAAGGAACAGCTTCAAAAGAGAATCCTAATGTGATTTCTTTATAATGTGTGTGTTCCTTATATTATCTTAGTGTCTAAACTCTTCTCCATGGCTGGACCCCCAAATAATATTCCTTCACGTGCTAAGGGGTATCTAGAGAATGGGATAGGTTTAATAACTAGCCTAACCCTAACGCATACCCTAACCTTAACACCTACCCTAACCCTAACAAGTACCCTAATCCTAAACCGTACCCAAGACCGAGCCCTAACCCTAACACTAAACCTAACCCTAACCCTAACCCATACCCTACGCCGTATCCGAAGCCCTCCCCGAACCCGTACCCTAAGCCTACCCTAGGCCTAACCCTAAGGATAACCCTAACCCTAGGCTACCCTTGACTGCTTCTGCCTCCAATAGATTTCCTAAGCACTAGTGTTTTAAGGAACATCTTAAAAAGAGAATCCTAATCGGATTTCTTTATAATGTGTGTGTTCCTTATCTTATCCTAGTGTCTAAATTCTTCTCCATGGCTGGACCTCCAAATAATATTCCTTTACGTGCTAAGGGGTATCTAGAGAGTGGGATAGGTTTAATAACTACCCTAACCCTAACACGTACCCTAACCCTAACCCCTACCCTAACCCTAACACGTACCCTAATCCTAAACCGTACCCTAAACCGAGCCCTAACCCTAACACTAACCCTAACCCTAACCCTAACCCATACCCTACGCCGCACCCGAAGCCCTCCCTGAACCCGTACCCTAAGCAGTGCCCTAAGCCTAACCCTAAGCCTAACCCTAACCCTAGGCTACCCTTGACAGCTTCTGCCTCCAATAGATTTCCTAAGCACTAGTGTTTTAAAGAACAGCTTAAAAAGAGAATCCTAATGTGATTTCTTTATAATGGGGGTGTTCCTTATCTTATCCTATTGTCTAAAGTCTTCTCCATGGCTGGAACCCCAAATAATATTCCTTTACGTGCTCAGGGGTATCTAGAGAGTGGGATAGGTTTAATAACTACCCTAACCCTAACGCGTACCCTAACCCTAACTCCTACCCTAACCCTAACACGTACCCTAATCCTAACCAATACCCTAAACCGAGCCCTAACCCCAACACTAACCCTAACCCTAACCCTAACCCATAACCTTCGCCGCACCCGAAGCACTCCCCGAACCCGTACCCTAAGCCGTACCCTAAGCCTAACCCTAAGCCTAACCCTATCCCTAGGCTACCCTTGACTGCTTCTGCCTCCAATAGATTTCCTAAGCACTAGTGTTTTAAGGAACAGCATAAAAAGGGAATCCTAATGAGATTTCTTTATAATGGTTGTGTTCCTTATCTTATCCTACTGTCTAAACACTTCTCCATGGCTGGACCACCAAATAATATTCTTTACGTGCTAAGGGGTATCTAGAGAGTGGGATAGGTTTAATAACTACCCTAACCCTAACGCGTACCCTAACCCTAACCCCTACCCTAACCCTAACACGTACCCTAAACCTAAACTGTACCCTAAACCGAGCCCTAACCCTAACACTAACCCTAACCCTAACACTAACCCATACCCTACGCCGTACCCGAAGCCCTCCCCGAACCCGTACCCTAAGCTATACCCTTAGCCTAACCCTAAGCCTAACCCTAACACTAGGCTACCCTTGACTGCTTCTGCCCCCAATAGATTTCCTAAGCAATAGTGTTTTAGGGAACAGCTTAAAAAGAGAATCCTAATGTGATTTCTTTATAAAGGGTGTGTTCCTTATCTTATCCTAGTGTCTAAAATCTTCTCCATGGCTGGATCCCCAAATAATATTCCTTTAAGTGCTAAGGGGTATCTAGAGAGTGGGATAGGTTTAATAACCCTAACCCTAACACGTACCCTAACCCTAACCCCTATCCTAACCCTAACACGTACCCTAATCCTAAACCGTACCCTAAACCGAGCCCTGACCCTAACACTAACCCTAATCCTAACCCTAACCCATACCCTACGCCATGCCCTAACCCCTCCCCGAACCCATACCCTAAGCCGTACCCTAACCCTAACCCTAAGCCTAACCCTAACCCTGGGCTATCCTTGACTGCTTCTGCCTCCAATAGATTGCCTAAGCACTAGTGTTTTAAGGAACAGCTTAAAAAGAGAATCCTAATGTGATTTCTTTATAATGTGTGTCTTCCTTATCTTATCCTAGTGTCTAAAATCTTCTCCTTGGCTGGATCCCCAAATAATATTCCTTTAAGTGCTAAGGGGTATCTAGAGAGTGGGATAGGTTTAATAACCCTAACCCTAACACATACCCTAACCCTAACCCCTACCCTAACCCTAACACGTACCCTAATCCTAAACCGTACCCTAAACCGAGCCCTAACCCTAACACTAACCCTAACCCTAAACATAACCCATACCCTACGCCGTGCCCGAACCCCTCCCCGAACCCATAACCTAAGCCGTACCCTAACCCTAACCCTATGCCTAACCCCTCCCCGAACCCGTACCGTAAGCCGTACCCTAAGCCTAACCCTAAGCCTAACACTAACCCTAGGCTACCCTTGACTGCTTCTGCCTCCAATAGATTTCCTAAGCACTAGTGTTTTAAGGAGCAGCTTAAAAAGAGAATCCTAATGTGATTTCTTTATAATGGGTGTGTTCCTTATCTTATCATAGTGTCTAAACTCTTCTCCATGGCTGGACCCCCAAATAATATTCCTTTACGTGCTAAGGGGTATCTAGAGAGTGGGATAGGTTTAATAACTACCCTAACCCTAAGGCGTACCCTAACACTAACCCCTACCCTAACCCTAACACGTACCCTAAACCTAAACTGTACCCTAAACCGAGCCCTAACCCTAACACTAACCCTAACCCTAACACTAACCCATACCCTACGCCGTACCCGAAGCCCTCCCCGAACCCGTACCATAAGCTGTACCCTTAGCCTAACCCTAAGCCTAACCCTAACACTAGGCTACCCTTGACTGCTTCTGCTCCCAATAGATTTCCTAAGCAACAATGTTTTAAGGAACAGCTTAAAAAGAGAATCCTAATGTGATTTCTTTATAAAGGGTGTGTTCCTTATCTTAGCCTAGTGTCTAAACTCTTCTCAATGGCTGGACCCCCAAATAATATTCCTTTACGTGCTAAGGGGTATCTAGAGAGTGGGATAGGTTTAATAACTACCCTAACCCTAATGCGTACCCTAACCCTAACCCTACCCTAACCCTAACACGTAACCTAATCCTAAGCCGTACACTAAACCGAGCCCTAACACTAACACTAACCCTAACCCTAACCCTAACCCATACCCTACGCCGCACCCGAATCCCTCCCCGAACCCGTACCCTAAGCCGTACCCTAAGCCTAACCCTAAGCCTAACCCTAACCCTAGGCTACCCTTGACTGCTTCTGCCTCCAATAGATTTCCTAAGCACTAATGTTTTAAGGAACAGCATAAAAAGAGAATCCTAATGTGATTTCTTTATAATGTGTGTCTTCCTTATCTTATCCTAGTGTCTAAAATCTTCACCATGGCTGGATCCCCAAATAATATTCCTTTACGTGCTAAGGGGTATCTGGAGAGTGGGATAGGTTTAATAACCCTAAATCTAACACATACCCTAACCCTAACCCCTACCCTAACCCTAACACGTACCCTAATCCTAAACCGTACCCTTAACCGAGCCCTAACCCTAACACTAACCCTAACCCTAACCCTAACCCATACCCTACGCCGTACCCGAACCCCTCCCCGAACCCATAACCGAAGCCGTACCCTAAACCTAACCCTAAGCCTAACCCTAACCCTAGGCTACCCTTGACTGCTTCTGCCTCCAATAGATTTCCTAAGCACTAGTGTTTTAAGGAACAGCTTAAAAAGAGAATCCTAATGTGATTTCTTTATAAAGGGTGTGTTCCTTATCTTAGCCTAGTGTCTAAACTCTTCTCCATGGCTGGACCCCCAAATAATATTCCTTTACGTGGTAAGGGGTATCTAGAGAGTGGGATAGGTTTAATAACTACCCTAACCCTAAGGCGTACCCTAACCCTAACCCCTACCCTAACCCTAACACGTACCCTAATCCTAACCCGTACACTAAACCGAGCCCTAACACTAACATTAACCCTAACACTAACCCTAACCCATACCCTACACCGTACCCGAAGCCCTCCCCGAACCCATACCCTAAGCCGTATCCTAAGCCTAACCTTAAGCCTAACCCTAACCCTAGCCTACCCATGACTGCTTCTGCCTCCAATAGATTTCCTAAGCACTAGTGTTTTAAGGAACATCTTAAAAAGAGAATCCTAATGTGATTTCTTTATAATGTGTGTGTTCCTTATCTTATCCTAGTGTCTAAACTCTTCTCCATGGCTGGACCTCCAAATAATATTCCTTTACGTGCTAAGGGGTATCTAGAGAGTGGGATAGTTTTAATAACTACACTAACCCTAACGCGTACCCTAACCCTAACCCCTACCCTAACCCTAACACGTACCCTAATCCTAAACAATACCCTAAACCGGGCCCTAACCCCAACACTAACCCTAAACCTAACCCTAACCCATACCCTACGCCGCACCCGAAGCCCTCCCCGAACCCATACCCTAAGCCGTACCCTAAGCCTAACCCTAAGCCTAACCCTAACCCTAGGCTACCCTTGACTGCTTCTGCCTCCAATAGATTTCCTAAGCACTAGTGTTTTAAGGAACAGCATAGAAAGAGAATACTAATGTGATTTCTTTATAATGGTTCTGTTCCTTATCTTATCCTAGTGTCTAAACTCTTCTCCATGGCTGGACCACCAAATAATATTCTTTACGTGCTAAGGGGTATCTAGAGAGTGGGATAGGTTTAATAAGTACCGTAACCCTAATGCGTACCCTAACCCTAACCCCTACCCTAACCCTAACACGTACCCTAATCCTAAGCAGTACACTAAACCGAGCCCTAACACTAACATTAACCCTAACTCTAAACCTAACCCATACCCTACACCGTACCCAAAGCCCTCCCCGAAACCGTACCGTAAGCCGTATCCTAAGCCTAACCTTAAGCCTAACCCTAACCCTAGCCTACCCTTGACTGCTTCTACCTCCAATAGATTTCCTAAGCACTAGTGTTTTAAGGAACAGCTTAAAAAGAGAATCCTAATGTGATTTCTTTATAATGTGTGTGTTCCTTATCTTATCCTAGTGTCTAAACTCTTCTCCATGGCTGGACCTCCAAATAATATTCCTTTACGTGCTTAGGGGTATCTAGAGAGTGGGATAGGTTTAATAACTACCCTAACCCTAATGCATACCATAACCCTAACCCCTACCCTAACCCTAACACGTACCCTAATCCTAAACCGTACCCTAAACCGAGCCCTAACCCTAACACTAACACAAACCCTAACACTAACAAATACCCTACGCCGTACACGAAGCCTTCCCCGAACCCGTACCCTAAGCCGTACCCTAAGCCTAACCCTAAGCCTAACCCTAACCCTAGACTACCCTTGACTGATTCTGCCTCCAATCGATTTCCTAAGCACTAGTGTTTTAAGGAAAAGCTTAAAAAGAGAATCCTAATGTGATTTCTTTATAATGTGTGTCTTCCTTATCTTATCCTAGTGTCTAAAATCTTCACCATGGGTGGATCCCCAAATAATATTCCTTTACGTGCTAAGGGGTATCTGGAGAGTGGGATAGGTATAATAACCCTAAACCTAACACATACCCTAACCCTAACCCCTACCCTAACCCTAACACGTACCCTAATCCTAACCAAAACCCTGAACCGAGCCCTAACCCAAACCCTAAACCGAGAGCTAACCCCAACTCTAACCCTAACCCTAACCCTAACCCATACCCTACGCCGTATCCGAACCCCTCCCCGAACCCGTACCCTAAGCCGTACCCTAAGCCTAACCCTAAGCCTAACCCTAACCCTAGGCTACCCTTGACTGCTTCTGCCTCCAATAGATTTCCTAAGCACTAGTGTTTTAAGGAGCAGCTTAAAAAGAGAATCCTAATGTGATTTCTTTATAATGGGTGTGTTCCTTATCTTATCCTAGTGTCTAAACTCTTCTCCATGGCTGGACATCCAAATAATATTCCTTTACGTGCTAAGGGGTATCTAGAGAGTGGGATAGGTTTGATAACTACCCTAACCCGAATGCGTACCCTAACCCTAACCCCTACCCTAACCCTAACACGTAACCTAATCCTAAGCCGTACACTAAACAGAGCCCTAACACTAACACTAACCCTAACCCTAACCCTAACCCATACCCTACACCTTACCCGAAGCCCTCCCCGAACCCGTACACTAAGCCGTACCCTAAGCCTAACCCTAAGCCTAACACTAACCCTAGGCTACCCTTGACTGCTTCTGCCTCCAATAGATTTCCTAAGCACTACTGTTTTAAGGAACAGCTTAAAAAGAGAATCCTAATGTGATTTCTTTATAATGGGTGTGTTCGTTATCTTATCCTAGTGTCTAAACTCTTCTCCATGGCTGGATCCCCAAATAATATTCCTCTAAGTGCTAAGGGGTATCTAGAGAGTGGGATAGGTTTAATAACTACCCTAACCCTAACGCGTACCCTAACCCTAACCCCTACCCTAACCCTAACACGTACCCTAATCCTAACCAAAACCCTAAACCGGGCCCTAACCCCAACACTAACCCTAACCCTAACCCTAACCCATACCATACGCCGCACCCGAAGCCCTCCCCGAACCCGTACCCTAAGCCGTACCCTAAGCCTAACCCTAAGCCTAACCCAAACCCTAGGCTACCCTTGACTGCTTCTGCCTCCTATAGATTTCCTAAGCACTAATGTTTTAAGGAACAGCATAAAAAGAGAATGCTAATGTGATTTCTTTATAATGGTTGTGTTCCTTATCTTATCCTAGTGTCTAAACTCTTCTCCATGGCTGGACCACCAAATAATATTCTTTATGTGCTAAGGGGTATCTAGAGAGTGGGATAGGCTTAATAACTACCCTAACCCTAACACGTACCCTAACCCTAACCCCTACCCTAACCCTAACACGTACCCTAATCCTAAACCGTACCCTAAACCGAGCCCTAACCCTAACACTAACCCTAACCCTAACCCTAACCCATACCCTACGCCGTGCCCGAACCCCTCCCCGAACCCATAACCTAAGCCGTACCCTAACCCTGACCCTAAGCCTAACCCTAACCCTAGGCTACCCTTGACTGCTTCTGCCTCCAATAGATTTCCTAAGCACTAGTGTTTTAAGGAACAGCTTAAAAAGAGAATCCTAATGTGATTTCTTTATAAAGGCTGTGTTCCTTATCTTAGCCTAGTGTCTAAACTCTTCTCCATGGCTGGACCCACAAATAATATTCCTTTACGTGCTAAGGGGTATCCAGAGAGTGGGATAGGTTTAATAACTACCGTAACCCTAATGCGTACCCTAACCCTAACCCCTACCCTAACCCTAACACGTACCCTAATCCTAAGCAGTACACTAAACCGAGCCCTAACATTAACATTAACCCTAACCCTAAACCTAACCCATACCCTACACCGTACCCGAAGCCCTCCCCGAACCCGTACCGTAAGCCGTATCCTAAGCCTAACCTTATGCCTAACCCTAACCCTAGCCTACCCTTGACTGCTTCTACCTCCAATAGATTTCCTAAGCACTAGTGTTTTAAGGAACAGCTTAAAAAGAGAATCCTAATGTGATTTCTTTATAATGTGTGTGTTCTTTATCTTATCCTAGTGTCTAAACTCTTCTCCATGGCTGGACCTCCAAATAATATTCCTTTACGTGCTAAGGGGTATCTAGACATTGGGATAGGTTTAATAACCCTAACCCTAACACGTATCCTAACCCTAACCCCTACCCTAACACTAACACGTACCCTAATCCTAAACCGTACCCTAAACCGAGCCCTAACCCTAACACTAAACCTAACCCTAACCGTAACCCATACCCTACTCCGTGCCCGAACCCCTCCCCGAACCCATACAATAAGCCGTACCCTAAACCTAACCATAAGCCTAACCCTAACCCTAGGCTGCCCTTGACTGCTTCTGCCTCCAATAGATTTCCTAAGCACTAGTGTTTTACGGAAGAGCTTAAAAAGAGAATCCTAATGAGATTTCTTTATAATGGGTGTGTTCCTTATTTTATCATATTGTCTAAACTCTTCTCCTTGGCTGGACCTCCAAATAATATTCCTTTACGTGCTAAGGGGTATCTAGAGAGTGGGATAGGTTTAATAACTACCCTAACTCTAACGCGTACCCTAACCCTAACCCCTACCCTAACCCTAACACGTACCCTAATCCTAACCCGTACCCTAAACCGAGCCCTAACCCTAACACTAACCCTAATCCTAACCCTAACCCATACCCTACGCCGTACCCGAACCCCTCCCCGAACCCGTACCCTAAGCCATACCCTAAGCCTAACCCTAAACCTAGGCTACCCTTGACTGCTTCTGCGTCCAATAGGTTTCCTAAGCACTAGTGTTTTAAGGAACAGCTTAAAAAGAGAATCCTAATGTGATTTCTTTATAATGGTGTGTTCCTTATCTTATCCTAGTGTCTAAACTCTTCTCCATGGCTGGACCCCCAAATAATATTCTTTACGTGCTAAGGGGTATCTAGAGAGTGGGATAGGTTTAATAATTACCCTAACCCTAACACGTACCCTAACCCTAACCCCTAACCTAACCCTAACACGTACCCTAATCCTAACCCGTACCCTAAACCGAGCCCTAACCCTAACACTAACCCTAACCCTAACCCATAACCTACGACGTACGCGAAGCCCTCCCCAAACCCGTACCCTAAGCCGTACCCTTAGCCTACACCTAAGCCTAACCCTAACACTAGGCTACCCTTGACTGCTTCTGCCTCCAATAGATTTCCTAAGCACAAGTGTTTTAAGGAACAGCTTAAAAAGAGAATCCTAATGTGATTTCTTTATAATGGGTGTGTTCCTTATCTTATCCTAGTGTCTAAACTCTTCTCCATGGCTGGACCCCCAAATAATATTTCTTTACATGCTAAGGGGTATCTAGAGAGTGGGATAGGTTTAATAACTAATCTAAACCTAATGCGTACCCTAACCCTTACCCCTATCCTAACTCTAACACGTACCCTAATCCTAACCCGTACCCTAAACCGATCCCTAATCCTAACCCTAAACCTAAACCATACCATACGCCGTACCCGAAGCCCTCCCCGAAACCGTACCCTAAGACGTACCCTAAGCCTAACCCTAAGCCTATCCCTAACCCTAGGCTACCCTTGACTGCTTCTGCCTCCAATAGATTTCCTAAGCACTACTGTTTTAAGGAACAGCTTAAAAAGAGAATCCTAATGTGATTTCTTTATAATGGGTGTGTTCCTTATCTTATCCTAGTGTCTAAACTCTTCTCCATGGCTGGACCCCCAAATAATATTCCTTTACGTGCTAAGGTTATCTAGAGAGTGGGATAGGTTTAATAACTAACCTAACCCTAATGTGTACCCTAACCCTTACCCCTATCCTAACTCTAACACGTACCCTAATCCTAAACCGTACCCTAAACCGAGCCCTAACCCTAACACTAACCCTAACCCTAACCCTAACCCATACCCTACGCCGTACCAGAAGCCCTCCCCGAAACAGTACCGTAAGACGTACCCTAAGCCAAACCATAAGCCTAACCCTAACCCTAGGCTACCCTTGACTGCTTCTGCCTCCAATAGGTTTCCTAAGCACTAGTGTTTTAAGGAACAGCTTAAAAAGAGAATCCTAATGTGATTTCTTTATAATGGTTTGTTCCTTATTTTATCCTAGTATCTAAACACTTCTCCATGGCAGGACCCCCAAATAATATTCATTTACGTGCTAAGGGGTATCTAGACAGTGGGATAGGTTTAATCACTACCGTAACCCTAACACGTACATTAACCCTAACACGTACCCTAATCCTAACACGTACCCTAAACCGAGCCCTAACCCTAACACTAACCCTAACCCTAACCCTAACCCATACCCTACAACGTACCCGAAGCCCTCCCCAAACCCGTACCCTAAGCCGTACCCTAAACCTAACCCTAAGCCTAACCCTAACCCTAGGCTACCTTTGACTGCCTCTGCCTCCAATAGATTTCCCAAGCACTAGTGTTTTAAGGAACAGCTTAAAAAGAGAATCCTAATGTGATTTCTTTATAATGGGTGTGTTCCTTATCTTATCCTAGTGTCTAAACTCTTCTCCATGGCTGGACCCCCAAATAATATACTTTACGTGCTAAGGGGTATCTAGAGAGTGGGATAGGTTTAATAACTACCCTAACACAACACGTACCCTAACCGTAACCCCTACCCTAAACCTAACACGTACCCTAATCCTAAACCGTAACTAATCCGAGCCCTAACCCTAACACTAAACCTAACCCTAACCCTAACCCATACCCTACGCCGTACCCGAAGCCCTCCCCGAACCCGTACCCTAAGCAGTACCCTAGGCCTAACCCTAAGGATAACCCTAACCCTAGGCTACCCTTGACTGCTTCTGCCTCCAATAGATTTCCTAAGCACTAGTGTTTTAAGGAACAGCTTAAAAAGAGAATCCTAAAGTGATTTATTTGTAATGGGTGTGTTCCTTATCTTATCCTAGTGTCTAAACTCTTCTCCAGGGCTGGACCCCCAAATAATATTCCTTTACGTGCTATGGGTTATCTAGAGAGTGGGATAGGTTTAATAACTACCCTAACCCTAACACGTACATTAACCCTAACCCCTACCCTAACCCTAACACGTACCTTAAACCTAAACCGTACCCTAAACCGAGCCCTATCCCTAACACTAACCCTAACCCTAATCCTAAACCATACCCTACGCCATACCCGAAGCCCTCCCCGAACCCGTACCCTAAGACGTACCCTAAGCCTAACCCTAAGCCTAACCCTAACCCTAGGCTACCCTTGACTGCTTCTGCCTGCTATAGATTTCCTAAGCACTAGTGTTTTAAGGAACAGCTTAAAAAGAGAATCCTAATGTGATTTCTTTAAAAAGGGTGTGTTCCTTATCTTACCCTAGTGTCTAAACTCTTCTCCATGGCTGGACCTCCAAAAAATATACCTTTACGTGCTAAGGGGTATCTAGAGAGTGGGATAGGTTTAATAACTACCCTAACCCTAATGCGTAACCTAACCCTAACCCCTACCCTAACCCTAACACGTACCCTTTTCTAAGCCGTACACTAAACCGAGCACTAACACTAATACTAACCCTAACCCTAACCCTAACCCATACCCTACACCGTACCCGAAGCCCTCCCCGAACCCGTACCCTAAGCCGTACACTAAGCCTAACCCTAAGCCTAACCCTAACACTAGGCTACCCTTGACTGCTTCTGCCTCCAATAGATTTCCTAAGCAATAGTATTTTAAGGAACAGCTTAAAAAGAGTATCCTAATGTGATTTCTTTATAATGGGTGTGTTCCTTATCTTATCCTAGTGTCTAAACTCTTCTCCATGGCTGGATCCCCAAATAATATTCCTTTACGTGCTAAGGGGTATCTAGACAGTGGGATAGGTTTAATAACCCTAACCCTAACACGTATCCTAACCCTAACCCCTACCCTAACACTAACACGTACCCTAATCCTAAACCGTACCCTAAACCGAGCCCTAACCCTAACACTAACCCTAACACTAACCGTAACCCATACCCTACTCCGTGCCCGAACCCCTCCCCGAACCCATACAATAAGCCGTACCCTAAACCTAACCATAAGCCTAACCCTAACCCTAGGCTGCCCTTGACTGCTTCTGCCTCCAATAGATTTCCTAAGCACTAGTGTTTTACGGAAGAGCTTAAAAAGAGAATCCTAATGTGATTTCTTTATAATGGGTGTGTTCCTTATTTTATCATAGTGTCTAAACTCTTCTCCATGGCTGGACCTCCAAATAATATTCCTTTACGTGCTAAGGGGTATCTAGAGAGTGGGATAGGTTTAATAACTACCCTAACTCTAACGCGTACCCTAACCCTAACCCCTACCCTAACCCTAACACGTACCCTAATCCTAACCCGTACCCTAAACCGAGCCCTAACCCTAACACTAACCCTAATCCTAACCCTAACCCATACCCTACGCCGTACCCGAACCCCTCCCCGAACCCGTACCCTAAGCCGTACCCTAAGCCTAACCCTAACCCTAGGCTACCCTTGACTGCTTCTGCGTCCAATAGGTTTCCTAAGCACTAGTGTTTTAAGGAACAGCTTAAAAAGAGAATCCTAATGTGATTTCTTTATAATGGTGTGTTCCTTATCTTATCCTAGTGTCTAAACTCTTCTCCATGGCTGGACCCCCAAATAATATTCTTTATGTGCTAAGGGGTATCTAGAGAGTGGGATAGGTTTAATAATTACCCTAACCCTAACACGTACCCTAATCCTAAACCGTACCCTAAACCGAGCCCTAACCCTAACACTAACCCTAACCCTAACCCATAACCTACGACGTACACGAAGCCCTCCCCGAAACCGTACCCTAAGCCGTACCCTTAGCCTACCCCTAAGCCTAACCCTAACACTAGGCTACCCTTGACTGCTTCTGCCTCCAATAGATTTCCTAAGCACAAGTGTTTTAAGGAACAGCTTAAAAAGAGAATCCTAATGTGATTTATTTATAATGGGTGTGTTCCTTATCTTATCCTAGTGTCTAAACTCTTCTCCATGGCTGGACCCCCAATTAATATTTCTTTACATGCTAAGGGGTATCTAGAGAGTGGGATAGGTTTAATAACTAATCTAAACCTAATGCGTACCCTAACCCTTACCCCTATCCTAACTCTAACACGTACCCTAATCCTAACCCGTACCCTAAACCGATCCCTAACCCTAACCCTAAACCTAAACCATACCATACGCCGTACCCGAAGCCCTCCCCGAAACCGTACCCTAAGACGTACCCTAAGCCTAACCCTAAGCCTATCCCTAACCCTAGGCTACCCTTGAGTGCTTCTGCCTCCAATAGATTTCCTAAGCACTACTGTTTTAAGGAACAGCTTAAAAAGAGAATCCTAATGTGATTTCTTTATAATGGGTGTGTTCCTTATCTTATCCTAGTGTCTAAACTCTTCTCCATGGCTGGACCCCCAAATAATATTCCTTTACGTGCTAAGGTTATCTAGAGAGTGGGATAGGTTTAATAACTAATCTAACCCTAATGCGTACCCTAACCCTTACCCCTATCCTAACTCTAACACGTACCCTAATCCTAACCCGTACCCTAAACCGAGCCCTAACCCTAACACTAACCCTAACCCTAACCCTAACCCATACCCTACACCGTACCCGAAGCCCTCCCCGTACCCGTACCCTAAGCAGTACCCTAGGCCTAACCCTAAGGATAACCCTAACCCTAGGCTACCCTTGACTGCTTCTGCCTCCAATAGATTTCCTAAGCACTAGTGTTTTAAGGAACAGCTTAAAAAGAGAATCCTAATGTGATTTCTTTATAATGGGTGTGTTCCTTATCTTATCCTAGTGTCTAAACTCTTCTCCATGGCTGGACCCCCAAATAATATTCCTTTACGTGCTAAGGGGTAACTAGAGAGTGGGATAGGTTTAATAACTACCCTAATCCTAACCCGTACCCTAACCCTAACCCCTAACCTAACCCTAACGCGTACCCTAACCCTAACCCCTACCCTAACCCTAACACGTACCCTAATCCTAACCCGTACCCTAAACCGAGCCCTAACCCTAACACTAACCCTAACCCTAACCCTAACCCATACCCTACGCCGTACCCGAAGCCCTCTCCGAACCCGTACCCTAAGACGTACGCTAACCTTAACCCTAAGCCTAACCCTAACCCTAGGCTACCCTTGACTGCTTCTGCCTCCAATAGATTTCCTAAGCACTAGTGTTTTAAGGAACAGCTTAAAAAGAGAATCCTAATGTGATTTCTTTATAATGGGTGTGTTCCTTATCCTATCTTAGTGTCTAAACTCTTCTCCATGGCTGGACCTCCAAATAATATTCCTTTACGTGCTAAGGGGTATCTAGAGAGTGGGGTAGGTTTAATAACTACCCTAACGCTAACGTGTAACCTAACCCTAACCCCTACCCTAACCCTAACACGTACCCTAATACTAACCAATACCCTAAACCGAGGCCTAACCCTAAAACTAACCCTAATCCTAACCCTAACCCATACCCTACGCCGTACCCGAAGCCCTCCCCGAACCCGTACCCTAAGCCCTACCCTAAGCCTAACCCTAAGCCTAAACCTAACCCTAGGCTACCCTTGACTGCTTCTGCCTCCAATAGATTTCCTAAGCACTAGTGTTTTAAGGAAGAGCTTAAAAAGAGAATCCTAATGTGATTTCTTTACAATGTGTGTGTTCCTTATCTTATCCTAGTGTCTAAACTCTTATCCATGGCTGAACCTCCAAATAATATTCCTTTACGTGCTACGGGGTATCTAGAGAGTGGGATAGGTTTAATAACTAACCTAACCCTAACGCGTACCCTAACCCTAACCCCTACCCTAACCCTAACACGTACCCTAAACCTAAACAATACCCTAAACCGAGCCCTAACCCTAACACTAACCCTAACGCTAACCCTAACCCATACCCTACGCCGTACCCGAAGCCCTCCCCGAACCCGTACCCTAAGCAGTACCCTAAGCCTAAATCTAAGCCTAACAATAACCCTAGGCTACCCTTGACTGCTTCTGCCTCCAATAGATTTCCTAAGTACTAGTGTTTTAAGCAACAGCTTAAGAAGAGAATCCTAATGTGATTTCTTTATAATGGGTGTGTTCCTTATCTTATCTTAGTGTCTAAACTCTTCTCCATGGCTGGACATCCAAATAATATTCCTTTACGTGCTAAGGTGTATCTAGAGAGTGGGATAGGTTTAATAACTACCCTAAATCCAACACGTAACGTAACCCTAACCCCTGCCCTAACCCTAACACGTACCCTAACCCTAACCCCTAACCTAACCCTAACACGTACCCTAATCCTAAACCGTACCCTAAACCGAGCCCTAACCCTAACACTAACCCTAACCCTAACCCATAACCTACGACGTACGCGAAGCCCTCCCCGAACCCGTACCCTAAGCCGTACCCTTAGCCTAACCCTAAGCCTAACCCTAACACTAGGCTACCCTTGACTGCTTCTGCCTCCAATAGATTTCCTAAGCACAAGTGTTTTAAGGAACAGCTTAAAAAGAGAATCCTAATGTGATTTCTTTATAATGGGTGTGTTCCTTATCTTATCCTAGTGTCTAAACTCTTCTCCATGGCTGGACCCCCAAATAATATTTCTTTACATGCTAAGGGGTATCTAGAGAGTGGGATAGGTTTAATAACTAATCTAAACCTAATGCGTACCCTAACCCTTACCCCTATCCTAACTCTAACACGTACCCTAATCCTAACCCGTACCCTAAACCGATCCCTAACCCTAACCCTAAACCTAAACCATACTATACGCCGTACCCGAAGCCCTCCCCGAAACCGTACCCTAAGACGTACCCTAAGCCTAACCCTAAGCCTATCCCTAACCCTAGGCTACCCTTGACTGCTTCTGCCTCCAATAGATTTCCTAAGCACTACTGTTTTAAGGAACAGCTTAAAAAGAGAATCCTAATGTGATTTCTTTATAATGGGTGTGTTCCTTATCTTATCCTAGTGTCTAAACTCTTCTCCATGGCTGGACCCCCAAATAATATTCCTTTACGTGCTAAGGTTATCTAGAGAGTGGGATAGGTTTAATAACTAACCTAACCCTAATGCGTACCCTAACCCTTACCCCTATCCTAAACCTAACACTAACCCTAACCCTAACCCTAACCCATACCCTACGCCGTACCAGAAGCCCTCCCCGAAACAGTACCGTAAGACGTACCCTAAGCCAAACCATAAGCCTAACCCTAACCCTAGGCTACCCTTGACTGCTTCTGCCTCCAATAGGTTTCCTAAGCACTAGTGTTTTAAGGAACAGCTTAAAAAGAGAATCCTAATGTGATTTCTTTATAATGGTTTGTTCCTTATTTTATCCTAGTATCTAAACACTTCTCCATGGCAGTACCCCCAAATAATATTCCTTTACGTGCTAAGGGGTATCTAGAGAGTGGGATAGGTTTAATCACTACCGTAACCCTAACACGTACATTAACCCTAACACGTACCCTAATCCTAACACGTACCCTAAACCGAGCCCTAACCCTAACACTAACCCTAACCCTAACCCTAACCCATACCCTACACCGTACCCGAAGCCCTCCCCAAACCCGTACCCTAAGCCGTACCCTAAACCTAACCCTAAGCCTAACCCTAACCCTAGGCTACCTTTGACTGCTTCTGCCTCCAATAGATTTCCTAAGCACTAGTGTTTTAAGGAACAGCTTAAAAAGAGAATCCTAATGTGATTTCTTTATAATGGGTGTGTTCCTTATCTTATCCTAGTGTCTAAACTCTTCTCCATGGCTGGACCCCCAAATAATATACTTTACGTGCTAAGGGGTATCTAGAGAGTGGGATAGGTTTAATAACTACCCTAACACAACACGTACCCTAACCATAACCCCTACACTAAACCTAACACGTACCCTAATCCTAAACCGTAACTAAACCGAGCCCTAACCCTAACACTAAGCCTAACCCTAACCCTAACCCATACCCTACGCCGTACCCGAAGCCCTCCCCGAACCCGTACCCTAAGCAGTACCCTAGGCCTAACCCTAAGGATAACCCTAACCCTAGGCTACCCTTGACTGCTTCTGCCTCCAATAGATTTCCTAAGCACTAGTGTTTTAAGGAACAGCTTAAAAAGAGAATCCTAAAGTGATTTATTTGTAATGTGTGTGTTCCTTATCTTATCCTAGTGTCTAAACTCTTCTCCATGGCTGGACATCCAAATAATATTCCTTTACGTGCTAAGGGGTATCTAGACAGTGGGATAGGTTTAATAACCCTAACCCTAACACGTATCCTAACCCTAACCCCTACCCTAACACTAACACGTACCCTAATCCTAAACCGTACCCTAAACCGAGCCCTAACCCTAACACTAACCCTAACCCTAACCGTAACCCATACCCTACTCCGTGCCCGAACCCCTCCCCGAACCCATACAATAAGCCGTACCCTAAACCTAACCATAAGCCTAACCCTAACCCTAGGCTGCCCTTGACTCCTTCTGCCTCCAATAGATTTCCTAAGCACTAGTGTTTTACGGAAGAGCTTAAAAAGAGAATCCTAAGGTGATTTCTTTATAATGGGTGTGTTCCTTATTTTATCATAGTGTCTAAACTCTTCTCCATGGCTGGACCTCCAAATAATATTCCTTTACGTGCTAAGGGGTATCTAGAGAGTGGGATAGGTTTAATAACTACCCTAACTCTAACGCGTACCCTAACCCTAACCCCTACCCTAACCCTAACACGTATCCTAATCCTAACCCGTACCCTAAACCGAGCCCTAACCCTAACACTAACCCTAATCCTAACCCTAACCCATACCCTACGCCGTACCCGAACCCCTCCCCGAACCCGTACCCTAAGCCGTACCCTAAGCCTAACCCTAACCCTAGGCTACCCTTGACTGCTTCTGCGTCCAATAGGTTTCCTAAGCACTAGTGTTTTAAGGAACAGCTTAAAAAGAGAATCCTAATGTGATTTCTTTATAATGGTGTGTTCCTTATCTTATCCTAGTGTCTAAACTCTTCTCCATGGCTGGACCCCCAAATAATATTCTTTACGTGCTAAGGGGTATCTAGAGAGTGGGATAGGTTTAATAATTACCCTAACCCTAACACGTACCCTAACCCTAACCCCTAACTTAACCCTAACACGTACTCTAATCCTAAACCGTACCCTAAACCGAGCCCTAACCCTAACACTAACCCTAACCCTAACCCATAACCTACGACGTACGCGAAGCCCTCCCCGAACCCGTACCCTAAGCCGTACCCTTAGCCTACCCCTAAGCCTAACCCTAACACTAGGCTACCCTTGACTGCTTCTGCCTCCAATAGATTTCCTAAGCACAAGTGTTTTAAGGAACAGCTTAAAAAGAGAATCCTAATGTGATTTCTTTATAATGGGTGTGTTCCTTATCTTATCCTAGTGTCTAAACTCTTCTCCATGGCTGGACCCCCAAATAATATTTCTTTACATGCTAAGGGGTATCTAGAGAGTGGGATAGGTTTAATAACTAATCTAAACCTAATGCGTACCCTAACCCTTACTCCTATCCTAACTCTAACACGTACCCTAATCCTAACCCGTACCCTAAACCGATCCCTAACCCTAACCCTAAACCTAAACCATACCATACGCCGTACCCGAAGCCCTCCCCGAAACCGTACCCTAAGACGTACCCTAAGCCTAACCCTAAGCCTATCCCTAACCCTAGGCTACCCTTGACTGCTTCTGCCTCCAATAGATTTCCTAAGCACTACTGTTTTAAGGAACAGCTTAAAAAGAGAATCCTAATGTGATTTCTTTATAATGGGTGTGTTCCTTATCTTATCCTAGTGTCTAAACTCTTCTCCATGGCTGGACCCCCAAATAATATTCCTTTACGTGCTAAGGTTATCTAGAGAGTGGGATAGGTTTAATAACTAACCTAACCCTAATGCGTACCCTAACCCTTATCCCTATCCTAACTCTAACACGTACCCTAATCCTAACCCGTACCCTAAACCGAGCCCTAACCCTAACACTAACCCTAACCCTAACCCTAACCCATACCCTACGCCGTACCAGAAGCCCTCCCCGAAACAGTACCGTAAGACGTACCCTAAGCCAAACCATAAGCCTAACCCTAACCCTAGGCTACCCTTGACTGCTTCTGCCTCCAATAGGTTTCCTAAGCACTAGTGTTTTAAGGAACAGCTTAAAAAGAGAATCCTAATGTGATTTCTTTATAATGGTTTGTTCCTTATTTTAAACTAGTATCTAAACACTTCTCCATGGCAGGACCCCCAAATAATATTCATTTACGTGCTAAGGGGTATCTAGAGAGTGGGATAGGTTTAATCACTACCGTAACCCTAACACGTACATTAACCCTAACACGTACCCTAATCCTAACACGTACCCTAAACCGAGCCCTAACCCTAACATTAACCCTAACCCTAACCCTAACCCATACCCTACGCCGTACCCGAAGCCCTCTCCGAACCCGTACCCTAAGCCGTACGCTAACCTTAACCCTAAGCCTAACCCTAACCCTAGGCTACCCTTGACTGCTTCTGCCTCCAATAGATTTCCTAAGCACTAGTGTTTTAAGGAACAGCTTAAAAAGAGAATCCTAATGTGATTTCTTTATAATGGGTGTGTTCCTTATCCTATCTTAGTGTCTAAACTCTTCTCCATGGCTGGACCTCCAAATAATATTCCTTTACGTGCTAAGGGGTATCTAGAGAGTGGGGTAGGTTTAATAACTACCCTAACGCTAACGTGTAACCTAACCCTAACCCCTACCCTAACCCTAACACGTACCCTAATACTAACCAATACCCTAAACCGAGGCCTAACCCTAAAACTAACCCTAATCCTAACCCTAACCCATACCCTACGCCGTACCCGAAGCCCTCCCCGAACCCGTACCCTAAGCCCTACCCTAACCCTAACCCTAAGCCTAAACCTAACCCTAGGCTACCCTTGACTGCTTCTGCCTCCAATAGATTTCCTAAGCACTAGTGTTTTAAGGAAGAGCTTAAAAAGAGAATCCTAATGTGATTTCTTTACAATGTGTGTGGTCCTTATCTTATCCTAGTGTCTAAACTCTTATCCATGGCTGAACCTCCAAATAATATTCCTTTACGTGCTACGGGGTATCTAGAGAGTGGGATAGGTTTAATAACTAACCTAACCCTAACGCATACCCTAACCCTAACCCCTACCCTAACCCTAACACGTACCCTAAACCTAACCAATACCCTAAACCGAGCCCTAACCCTAACACTAACCCTAACGCTAACCCTAACCCATACCCTACGCCGTATCCGAATCCCTCCCCGAACCCGTACCCTAAGCAGTACCCTAAGCCTAAATCTAAGCCTAACAATAACCCTAGGCTACCCTTGACTGCTTCTGCCTCCAATAGATTTCCTAAGCACTAGTGTTTTAAGCAACAGCTTAAGAAGAGAATCCTAATGTGATTTCTTTATAATGGGTGTGTTCCTTATCTTATCTTAGTGTCTAAACTCTTCTGCATGGCTGGACATCCAAATAATATTCCTTTACGTGCTAAGGTGTATCTAGAGAGTGGGATAGGTTTAATAACTACCCTAAATCTAACACGTAACGTAACCCTAACCCCTGCCCTAACCCTAACACGTACCCTAACCCTAACGCCTACCCTAACCCTAACACGTACCCTAATCCTAACCCGTACCCTAAACTGAGCCCTAACCCTAACACTATCCCAAACCCTAACCCTAACCCATACCCTACGCCGTACCCGAACCCATCCCACAAACCATACCCTAAGCCGTACCTTAAGCCTAACCCTAAGCCTAACCCTAACCCTAGGCTACCCTTGACTGCTTCTGCCTCCAATAGATTTCCTAAGGACTAGTGTTTAAGGAACAGCTTAAAAAGAGAATCCTAATGTGATTTCTTTATAATGGGTGTCTTCCTTATATTATCGTAGTGTCTAACCTCTTCTCCATGGCTGGACCCCCAAATAATATTCCTTTACGTGCTAAGGGGTATCTAGAGAGTGGGATAAGTTTAATAACTAACCTAACCCTAACGCGTACCCTAACCCTAACCCCTACCCTAACCCTAACACGAACCCTAATCTTAACCGTACCCTAAATCGAGCCCTAACCCTAACACTAACCCTAACCCTAACCCTAACACATACCCTACGCCGTACCCGAAGCCTTCCCCGAACCCGTACCCTAAGCCGTACCCTAAGCCTAACCCTAAGCCTAACCCTAACCCTAGGCTACCCTTGACTGCTTCTGCCTCCAATAGATTTCCTAAGCACTAGTGTTTTAAGGAACAGCTTAAAAAGAGAATCCTAATGTGATTTCTTTATAATGTGTGTGTTCCTTATCTTATCCTTGTGTCTAAACTCTTCTCCATGGCTGAACCTCCAAATAATATTCCTTTACGTGCTAAGGGGTATCTAGAGAGAGGGATAGGTTTAATAACTACCCTAACTCTAACGCGTACCCTATCCCTAACCCCTACCCTAACCCTAACACGTACCCTAATCCTAACCCGTACCCTAAACCGAGCCCTAACCCTAACACTAACACTAACCCTAACCCTAACCCATAACCTACAACGTACGCGAAGCCCTCCCCGAACCCGTACCCTAAGCCGTACCCTTAGCCTAACCCTAAGCCTAACCCTAACACTAGGCTACCCTTGACTGCTTCTGCCTCCAATAGATTTCCTAAGCACAAGTGTTTTAAGGAACAGCTTAAAAAGAGAATCCTAATGTGATTTCTTTATAATGGGTGTGTTCCTTATCTTATCCTAGTGTCTAAACTCTTCTCCATGGCTGGACCCCCAAATAATATTTCTTTACATGCCAAGGGGTATCTAGAGAGTGGGATAGGTTTAATAACTAATCTAAACCTAATGCGTACCCTAACCCTTACCCCTATCCTAACTCTAACACGTACCCTAATCCTAACCCGTACCCTAAACCGATCCCTAACCCTAACCCTAAACCTAAACCATACCATACGCCGTACCCGAAGCCCTCCCCGAAACCGTACCCTAAGACGTACCCTAAGCCTAACCCTAAGCCTATCCCTAACCCTAGGCTACCCTTGACTGCTTCTGCCTCCAATAGACTTCCTAAGCACTACTGTTTTAAGGAACAGCTTAAAAAGAGAATCCTAATGTGATTTCTTTATAATGGGTGTGTTCCTTATCTTATCCTAGTGTCTAAACTCTTCTCCATGGCTGGACCCCCAAATAATATTCCTTTACGTGCTAAGGTTATCTAGAGAGTGGGATAGGTTTAATAACTAACCTAACCCTAATGCGTACCCTAACCCTTACCCCTATCCTAACCCTAACACTAACCCTAACCCTAACCCTAACCCATACCCTACGCCGTACCAGAAGCCCTCCCCGAAACAGTACCGTAAGACGTACCCTAAGCCAAACCATAAGCCTAACCCTAACCCTAGGCTACCCTTGACTGCTTCTGCCTCCAATAGGTTTCCTAAGCACTAGTGTTTTAAGGAACAGCTTAAAAAGAGAATCCTAATGTGATTTCTTTATAATGGTTTGTCCCTTATTTTATCCTAGTATCTAAACACTTCTCCATGGCAGGACCCCCAAATAATATTCATTTACGTGCTAAGGGGTATCTAGAGAGTGGGATAGGTTTAATCACTACCGTAACCCTAACACGTACATTAACCCTAACACGTACCCTAATCCTAACACGTACCCTAAACCGAGCCCTAACCCTAACACTAACCCTAACCCTAACCCTAACCCATACCCTACACCGTACCCGAAGCCCTCCCCAAACCCGTACCCTAAGCCGTACCCTAAACCTAACCCTAAGCCTAACCCTAACCCTAGGCTACCTTTGACTGCTTCTGCCTCCAATAGATTTCCTAAGCACTAGTGTTTTAAGGAACAGCTTAAAAAGAGAATCCTAATGTGATTTCTTTATAATGGGTGTGTTCCTTATCTTATCTTAGTGTCTAAACTCTTCTCCATGGCTGGACATCCAAATAATATTCCTTTACGTGCTAAGGTGTATCTAGAGAGTGGGATAGGTTTAATAACTACCCTAAATCTAACACGTAACGTAACCCTAACCCCTGCCCTAACCCTAACACGTACCCTAACCCTAACGCCTACCCTAACCCTAACACGTACCCTAATCCTAACCCGTACCCTAAACTGAGCCCTAACCCTAACACTAACCCAAACCCTAACCCTAACCCATACCCTACGCCGTACCCGAACCCATCCCACAAACCGTACCCTAAGCCGTACCCTAAGCCTAACCCTAAGCCTAACCCTAACCCTAGGCTACCCTTGACTGCTTCTGCCTCCAATAGATTTCCTAAGGACTAGTGTTTAAGGAACAGCTTAAAAAGAGAATCCTAATGTGATTTCTTTATAATGGGTGTCTTCCTTATATTATCGTAGTGTCTAAACTCTTCTCCATGGCTGGACCCCCAAATAATATTCCTTTACGTGCTAAGGGGTATCTAGAGAGTGGGATAGGTTTAATAACTACCCTAACTCTAACGCGTACCCTATCCCTAACCCCTACCCTAACCCTAACACGTACCCTAATCCTAACCCGTACCCTAAACCGAGCCCTAACCCTAACACTAACCCTAATCCTAACCCTAACCCATACCCTACGCCGTACCCGAACCCCTCCCCGAACCCGTACCCTAAGCCGTACCCTAAGCCTAACCCTAACCCTAGGCTACCCTTGACTGCTTCTGCGTCCAATAGGTTTCCTAAGCACTAGTGTTTTAAGGAACAGCTTAAAAAGAGAATCCTAATGTGATTTCTTTATAATGGTGTGTTCCTTATCTTATCCTAGTGTCTAAACTCTTCTCCATGGCTGGACCCCCAAATAATATTCTTTACGTGCTAAGGGGTATCTAGAGAGTGGGATAGGTTTAATAATTACCCTAACCCTAACACGTACCCTAACCCTAACCCCTAACCTAACCCTAACACGTACCCTAATCCTAAACCGTACCCTAAACCGAGCCCTAACCCTAACACTAACCCTAACCCTAACCCATAACCTACGACGTACGCGAAGCCCTCCCCGAACCCGTACCCTAAGCCGTACCCTTAGCCTAACCCTAAGCCTAACCCTAACACTAGGCTACCCTTGACTGCTTCTGCCTCCAATAGTTTTCCTAAGCACAAGTGTTTTAAGGAACAGCTTAAAAAGAGGATCCTAATGTGATTTCTTTATAATGGGTGTGTTCCTTATCTTATCCTAGTGTCTAAACTCTTCTCCATGGCTGGACCCCCAAATAATATTTCTTTACATGCTAAGGGGTATCTAGAGAGTGGGATAGGTTTAATAACTAATCTAAACCTAATGCGTACCCTAACCCTTACCCCTATCCTAACTCTAACACGTACCCTAATCCTAACCCGTACCCTAAACCGATCCCTAACCCTAACCCTAAACCTAAACCATACCATACGCCGTACCCGAAGCCCTCCCCGAAACCGTACCCTAAGACGTACCCTAAGCCTAACCCTAAGCCTATCCCTAACCCTAGGCTACCCTTGACTGCTTCTGCCTCCAATAGATTTCCTAAGCACTACTGTTTTAAGGAACAGCTTAAAAAGAGAATCCTAATGTGATTTCTTTATAATGGGTGTGTTCCTTATCTTATCCTAGTGTCTAAACTCTTCTCCATGGCTGGACCCCCAAATAATATTCCTTTACGTGCTAAGGTTATCTAGAGAGTGGGATAGGTTTAATAACTAACCTAACCCTAATGCGTACCCTAACCCTTACCCCTATCCTAACCCTAACACTAACCCTAACCCTAACCCTAACCCATACCCTACGCCGTACCAGAAGCCCTCCCCGAAACAGTACCGTAAGACGTACCCTAAGCCAAACCATAAGCCTAACCCTAACCCTAGGCTACCCTTGACTGCTTCTGCCTCCAATAGGTTTCCTAAGCACTAGTGTTTTAAGGAACAGCTTAAAAAGAGAATCCTAATGTGATTTCTTTATAATGGTTTGTTCCTTATTTTATCCTAGTATCTAAACACTTCTCCATGGCAGGACCCCCAAATAATATTCATTTACGTGCTAAGGGGTATCTAGAGAGTGGGATAGGTTTAATCACTACCGTAACCCTAACACGTACATTAACCCTAACACGTACCCTAATCCTAACACGTACCCTAAACCGAGCCCTAACCCTAACACTAACCCTAACCCTAACCCTAACCCATACCCTACACCGTACCCGAAGCCCTCCCCAAACCCGTACCCTAAGCCGTACCCTAAACCTAACCCTAAGCCTAACCCTAACCCTAGGCTACCTTTGACTGCTTCTGCCTCCAATAGATTTCCTAAGCACTAGTGTTTTAAGGAACAGCTTAAAAAGAGAATCCTAATGTGATTTCTTTATAATGGGTGTGTTCCTTATCTTATCTTAGTGTCTAAACTCTTCTCCATGGCTGGACATCCAAATAATATTCCTTTACGTGCTAAGGTGTATCTAGAGAGTGGGATAGGTTTAATAACTACCCTAAATCTAACACGTAACGTAACCCTAACCCCTGCCCTAACCCTAACACGTACCCTAACCCTAACGCCTACCCTAACCCTAACACGTACCCTAATCCTAACCCGTACCCTAAACTGAGCCCTAACCCTAACACTAACCCAAACCCTAACCCTAACCCATACCCTACGCCGTACCCGAACCCATCCCACAAACCGTACCCTAAGCCGTACCCTAAGCCTAACCCTAAGCCTAACCCTAACCCTAGGCTACCCTTGACTGCTTCTGCCTCCAATAGATTTCCTAAGGACTAGTGTTTAAGGAACAGCTTAAAAAGAGAATCCTAATGTGATTTCTTTATAATGGGTGTCTTCCTTATATTATCGTAGTGTCTAAACTCTTCTCCATGGCTGGACCCCCAAATAATATTCCTTTACGTGCTAAGGGGTATCTAGAGAGTGGGATAAGTTTAATAACTAACCTAACCCTAACGCGTACCCTAACCCTAACCCCTACCCTAACCCTAACACGTACCCTAATCTTAACCGTACCCTAAATCGAGCCCTAACCCTAACACTAACCCTAACCCTAACCCTAACACATACCCTACGCCGTACCCGAAGCCTTCCCCGAACCCGTACCCTAAGCCGTACCCTAAGCCTAACCCTAAGCCTAACCCTAATCCTAGGCTACCCTTGACTGCTTCTGCCTCCAATAGATTTCCTAAGCACTAGTGTTTTAAGGAACAGCTAAAAAGAGAATCCTAAAGTGATTTATTTGTAATGGGTGTGTTCCTTATCTTATCCTAGTGTCTAAACTCTTCTCCAGGGCTGGACCCCCAAATAATATTCCTTTACGTGCTATGGGTTATCTAGAGAGTGGGATAGGTTTAATAACTACCCTAACCCTAACACGTACATTAACCCTAACCCCTACCCTAACCCTAACACGTACCTTAAACCTAAACCGTACCCTAAACCGAGCCCTATCCCTAACACTAACCCTAACCCTAATCCTAACCCATACCCTACGCCATACCCGAAGCCCTCCCCGAACCCGTACCCTAAGACGTACCCTAAGCCTAACCCTAAGCCTAACCCTAACCCTAGGCTACCCTTGACTGCTTCTGCCTCCTATAGATTTCCTAAGCACTAGTGTTTTAAGGAACAGCTTAAAAAGAGAATCCTAATGTGATTTCTTTAAAAAGGGTGTGTTCCTTATCTTACCCTAGTGTCTAAACTCTTCTCCATGGCTGGACCCCCAAAAAATATACCTTTACGTGCTAAGGGGTATCTAGAGAGTGGGATAGGTTTAATAACTACCCTAACCCTAATGCGTAACCTAACCCTAACCCCTACCCTAACCATAACACGTACCCTTTTCTAAGCCGTACACTAAACCGAGCACTAACACTAATACTAACATTAACCCTAACCCTAACCCATACCCTACAGCGTACCCGAAGCCCTCCCCGAACCCGTACCCTAAGCCGTACACTAAGCCTAATCCTAAGCCTAACCCTAACACTAGGCTACCCTTGACTGCTTCTGCCTCCAATAGATTTCCTAAGCAATAGTATTTTAAGGAACAGCTTAAAAAGAGTATCCTAATGTGATTTCTTTATAATGGGTGTGTTCCTTATCTTATCCTAGTGTCTAAACTCTTCTCCATGGCTGGATCCCCAAATAATATTCCTTTACGTGCTAAGGGGTATCTAGACACTGGGATAGGTTTAATAACCCTAACCCTAACACGTATCCTAACCCTAACCCCTACCCTAACACTAACACGTACCCTAATCCTAAACCGTACCCTAAACCGAGCCCTAACCCTAACACTAACCCTAACCCTAACCGTAACCCATACCCTACTCCGTGCCCGAACCCCTCCCCGAACCCATAAAATAAGCCGTACCCTAAACCTAACCATAAGCCTAACCCTAACCCTAGGCTGCCCTTGACTGCTTCTGCCTCCAATAGATTTCCTAAGCACTAGTGTTTTACGGAAGAGCTTAAAAAGAGAATCCTAATGTGATTTCTTTATAATGGGTGTGTTCCTTATTTTATCATAGTGTCTAAACTCTTCTCCATGGCTGGACCTCCAAATAATATTCCTTTACGTGCTAAGGGGTATCTAGAGAGTGGGATAGGTTTAATAACTACCCTAACTCTAACGCGTACCCTAACCCTAACCCCTACCCTAACCCTAACACGTACCCTAATCCTAACCCGTACCCTAAACCGAGCCCTAACCCTAACACTAACCCTAATCCTAACCCTAACCCATACCCTACGCCGTACCCGAACCCCTCCCCGAACCCGTACCCTAAGCCGTACCCTAAGCCTAACCCTAACCCTAGGCTACCCTTGACTGCTTCTGCGTCCAATAGGTTTCCTAAGCACTAGTGTTTTAAGGAACAGCTTAAAAAGAGAATCCTAATGTGATTTCTTTATAATGGTGTGTTCCTTATCTTATCCTAGTGTCTAAACTCTTCTCCATGGCTGGACCCCCAAATAATATTCTTTACGTGCTAAGGGGTATCTAGAGAGTGGGATAGGTTTAATAATTACCCTAACCCTAACACGTACCCTAACCCTAACCCCTAACCTAACCCTAACACGTACCCTAATCCTAAACCGTACCCTAAACCGAGCCCTAACCCTAACACTAACCCTAACCCTAACCCATAACCTACGACGTACGCGAAGCCCTCCCCGAACCCGTACCCTAAGCCGTACCCTTAGCCTACCCCTAAGCCTAACCCTAACACTAGGCTACCCTTGACTGCTTCTGCCTCCAATAGATTTCCTAAGCACAAGTGTTTTAAGGAACAGCTTAAAAAGAGAATCCTAATGTGATTTCTTTATAATGGGTGTGTTCCTTATCTTATCCTAGTGTCTAAACTCTTCTCCATGGCTGGACCCCCAAATAATATTTCTTTACATGCTAAGGGGTATCTAGAGAGTGGGATAGGTTTAATAACTAATCTAAACCTAATGCGTACCCTAACCCTTACCCCTATCCTAACTCTAACACGTACCCTAATCCTAACCCGTACCCTAAACCGATCCCTAACCCTAACCCTAAACCTAAACCATACCATACGCCGTACCCGAAGCCCTCCCCGAAACCGTACCCTAAGACGTACCCTAAGCCTAACCCTAAGCCTAACCCTAACCCTAGGCTACCCTTGACTGCTTCTGCCTCCTATAGATTTCCTAAGCACTAGTGTTTTAAGGAACAGCTTAAAAAGAGAATCCTAATGTGATTTCTTTAAAAAGGGTGTGTTCCTTATCTTACCCTAGTGTCTAAACTCTTCTCCATGGCTGGACCCCCAAAAAATATACCTTTACGTGCTAAGGGGTATCTAGAGAGTGGGATAGGTTTAATAACTACCCTAACCCTAATGCGTAACCTAACCCTAACCCCTACCCTAACCCTAACACGTACCCTTTTCTAAGCCGTACACTAAACCGAGCACTAACACTAATACTAACCCTAACCCTAACCCTAACCCATACCCTACACCGTACCCGAAGCCCTCCCCGAACCCGTACCCTAAGCCGTACACTAAGCCTAACCCTAAGCCTAACCCTAACACTAGGCTACCCTTGACTGCTTCTGCCTCCAATAGATTTCCTAAGCAATAGTATTTTAAGGAACAGCTTAAAAAGAGTATCCTAATGTGATTTCTTTATAATGGGTGTGTTCCTTATCTTATCCTAGTGTCTAAACTCTTCTCCATGGCTGGATCCCCAAATAATATTCCTTTACGTGCTAAGGGGTATCTAGACAGTGGGATAGGTTTAATAACCCTAACCCTAACACGTATCCTAACCCTAACCCCTACCCTAACACTAACACGTACCCTAATCCTAAACCGTACCCTAAACCGAGCCCTAACCCTAACACTAACCCTAACCCTAACCGTAACCCATACCCTACTCCGTGCCCGAACCCCTCCCCGAACCCATACAATAAGCCGTACCCTAAACCTAACCATAAGCCTAACCCTAACCCTAGGCTGCCCTTGACTGCTTCTGCCTCCAATAGATTTCCTAAGCACTAGTGTTTTACGGAAGAGCTTAAAAAGAGAATCCTAATGTGATTTCTTTATAATGGGTGTGTTCCTTATCTTACCCTAGTGTCTAAACTCTTCTCCATGGCTGGACCTCCAAATAATATTCCTTTACGTGCTAAGGGGTATCTAGAGAGTGGGATAGGTTTAATAACTACCCTAACTCTAACGCGTACCCTAACCCTAACCCCTACCCTAACCCTAACACGTACCCTAATCCTAACCCGTACCCTAAACCGAGCCCTAACCCTAACACTAACCCTAATCCTAACCCTAACCCATACCCTACGCCGTACCCGAACCCCTCCCCGAACCCGTACCCTAAGCCGTACCCTAAGCCTAACCCTAACCCTAGGCTACCCTTGACTGCTTCTGCGTCCAATAGGTTTCCTAAGCACTAGTGTTTTAAGGAACAGCTTAAAAAGAGAATCCTAATGTGATTTCTTTATAATGGTGTGTTCCTTATCTTATCCTAGTGTCTAAACTCTTCTCCATGGCTGGACCCCCAAATAATATTCTTTACGTGCTAAGGGGTATCTAGAGAGTGGGATAGGTTTAATAATTACCCTAACCCTAACACGTACCCTAACCCTAACCCCTAACCTAACCCTAACACGTACCCTAATCCTAAACCGTACCCTAAACCGAGCCCTAACCCTAACACTAACCCTAAACCTAACCCATAACCTACGACGTACGCGAAGCCCTCCCCGAACCCGTACCCTAAGCCGTACTCTTAGCCTACCCCTAAGCCTAACCCTAACACTAGGCTACCCTTGACTGCTTCTGCCTCCAATAGATTTCCTAAGCACAAGTGTTTTAAGGAACAGCTTAAAAAGAGAATCCTAATGTGATTTCTTTATAATGGGTGTGTTCCTTATCTTATCCTAGTGTCTAAACTCTTCTCCATGGCTGGACCCCCAAATAATATTTCTTTACATGCTAAGGGGTATCTAGAGAGTGGGATAGGTTTAATAACTAATCTAAACCTAATGCGTACCCTAACCCTTACCCCTATCCTAACTCTAACACGTACCCTAATCCTAACCCGTACCCTAAACCGAGCCCTAACCCTAACACTAACCCTAACACTAACCCTAACCCATACCCTACGCCGTACCAGAAGCCCTCCCCGAAACAGTACCGTAAGACGTACCCTAAGCCAAACCATAAGCCTAACCCTAACCCTAGGCTACCCTTGACTGCTTCTGCCTCCAATAGGTTTCCTAAGCACTAGTGTTTTAAGGAACAGCTTAAAAAGAGAATCCTAATGTGATTTCTTTATAATCGTTTGTTCCTTATTTTATCCTAGTATTTAAACACTTCTCCATGGCAGGACCCCCAAATAATATTCATTTACGTGCTAAGGGGTATCTAGAGAGTGGGATAGGTTTAATCACTACCGTAACCCTAACACGTACATTAACCCTAACACGTACCCTAATCCTAACACGTACCCTAAACCGAGCCCTAACCCTAACACTAACCCTAACCCTAACCCTAACCCATACCCTACACCGTACCCGAAGCCCTCCCCAAACCCGTACCCTAAGCCTTACCCTAAACCTAACCCTAAGCCTAACCCTAACCCTAGGCTACCTTTGACTGCTTCTGCCTCCAATAGATTTCCTAAGCACTAGTGTTTTAAGGAACAGCTTAAAAAGAGAATCCTAATGTGATTTCTTTATAATGGGTGTGTTCCTTATCTTATCCTAGTGTCTAAACTCTTCTCCATGGCTGGACCCCCAAATAATATACTTTACGTGCTAAGGGGTATCTAGAGAGTGGGATAGGTTTAATAACTACCCTAACACAACACGTACCCTAACCGTAACCCCTACCCTAAACCTAACACGTACCCTAATCCTAAACCGTAACTAATCCGAGCCCTAACCCTAACACTAAGCCTAACCCTAACCCTAACCCATACCCTACGCCGTAACCGAAGCCCTCCCCGAACCCGTACCCTAAGCAGTACCCTAGGCCTAACCCTAAGGATAACCCTAACCCTAGGCTACCCTTGACTGCTTCTGCCTCCAATAGATTTCCTAAGCACTAGTGTTTTAAGGAACAGCTTAAAAAGAGAATCCTAAAGTGATTTATTTGTAATGGGTGTGTTCCTTATCTTATCCTAGTGTCTAAACTCTTCTCCAGGGCTGGACCCCCAAATAATATTCCTTTACGTGCTATGGGTTATCTAGAGAGTGGGATAGGTTTAATAACTACCCTAACCCTAACACGTACATTAACCCTAACCCCTACCCTAACCCTAACACGTACCTTAAACCTAAACCGTACCCTAAACCGAGCCCTATCCCTAACACTAACCCTAACCCTAATCCTAACCCATACCCTACGCCATACCCGAAGCCATCCCCGAACCCGTACCCTAAGACGTACCCTACGCCTAACCCTAAGCCTAACCCTAACCCTAGGCTACCCTTGACTGCTTCTGCCTCCTATAGATTTCCTAAGCACTAGTGTTTTAAGGAACAGCTTAAAAAGAGAATCCTAATGTGATTTCTTTAAAAAGGGTGTGTTCCTTATCTTACCCTAGTGTCTAAACTCTTCTCCATGGCTGGACCCCCAAAAAATATACCTTTACGTGCTAAGGGGTATCTAGAGAGTGGGATAGGTTTAATAACTACCCTAACCCTAATGCGTAACCTAACCCTAACCCCTACCCTAACCCTAACACGTACCCTTTTCTAAGCCGTACACTAAACCGAGCACTAACACTAATACTAACCCTAACCCTAACCCTAACCCATACCCTACACCGTACCCGAAGCCCTCCGCGAACCCGTACCCTAAGCCGTACACTAAGCCTAACCCTAAGCCTAACCCTAACACTAGGCTACCCTTGACTGCTTCTGCCTCCAATAGATTTCCTAAGCAATAGTATTTTAAGGAACAGCTTAAAAAGAGTATCCTAATGTGATTTCTTTATAATGGGTGTGTTCCTTATCTTATCCTATTGTCTAAACTCTTCTCCATGGCTGGACCCCCAAATAATATACTTTACGTGCTAAGGGGTATCTAGAGAGTGGGATAGGTTTAATAACTACCCTAACACAACACGTACCCTAACCGTATCCCCTACCCTAAACCTAACACGTACCCTAATCCTAAACCGTAACTAATCCGAGCCCTAACCCTAACACTAAGCCTAACGCTAACCCTAACCCATACCCTACGCCGTACCCGAAGCCCTCCCCGAACCCGTACCCTAAGCAGTACCCTAGGCCTAACCCTAAGGATAACCCTAACCCTAGGCTACCCTTGACTGCTTCTGCCTCCAATAGATTTCCTAAGCACTAGTGTTTTAAGGAACAGCTTAAAAAGAGAATCGTAATGTGATTTCTTTATAATGGGTGTGTTCCTTATCTTATCCTAGTGTCTAAACTCTTCTCCATGGCTGGACCCCCAAATAATATTTCTTTACATGCTAAGGGGTATCTAGAGAGTGGGATAGGTTTAATAACTAATCTAAACCTAATGCGTACCCTAACCCTTACCCCTATCCTAACTCTAACACGTACCCTAATCCTAACCCGTACCCTAAACCGATCCCTAACCCTAACCGTAAACCTAAACCATACCATACGCCGTACCCGAAGCCCTCCCCGAAACCGTACCCTAAGACGTACCCTAAGCCTAACCCTAAGCCTATCCCTAACCCTAGGCTACCCTTGACTGCTTCTGCCTCCAATAGATTTCCTAAGCACTACTGTTTTAAGGAACAGCTTAAAAAGAGAATCCTAATGTGATTTCTTTATAATGGGTGTGTTCCTTATCTTATCCTAGTGTCTAAACTCTTCTCCATGGCTGGACCCCCAAATAATATTCCTTTACGTGCTAAGGGGTATCTAGAGAGTGGGATAGGTTTAATAACTACCCTAACCCTAACACGTAACCTAACTCTAACACCTAACCTAACCCTAACGCGTACCCTAACCCTAACCCCTACCCTAACCCTAACACGTACCCTAATCCTAACCCGTACCCTAAACCGAGCCCTAACCCTAACACTAACCCTAACCCTAACCCTAACCCATACCCTACGCCGTACCCGAAGCCCTCCCCTAACCCGTACCCTAAGCCGTACGCTAACCTTAACCCTAATCCTAACCCTAACCCTAGGCTACCCTTGACTGCTTCTGCCTCCAATAGATTTCCTAAGCACTAGTGTTTTAAGGAACAGCTTAAAAAGAGAATCCTAATGTGATTTCTTTATAATGGGTGTGTTCCTTATCCTATCTTAGTGTCTAAACTGTTCTCCATGGCTGGACCTCCAAATAATATTCCTTTACGTGCTAAGGGGTATCTAGAGAGTGGGGTAGGTTTAATAACTACCCTAACGCTAACGTGTAACCTAACCCTAACCCCTACCCTATCCCTAACACGTACCCTAATCCTAACCAATACCCTAAACCGAGGCCTAACCCTACAACTAACCCTAATCCTAACCCTAACCCATACCCTACGCCGTACCCGAAGCCCTCCCCGAACCCGTACCCTAAGCCCTACCCTAAGCCTAACCCTAAGCCTAAACCTAACCCTAGGCTACCCTTGACTGCTTCTGCCTCCAATAGATTTCCTAAGCACTAGTGTTTTAAGGAACAGCTTAAAAAGAGAATCCTAATGTGATTTCTTTATAATGTGTGTGTTCCTTATCTTATCCTTGTGTCTAAACTCTTCTCCATGGCTGGACCTCCAAATAATATTCCTTTACGTGCTAAGGGGTATCTAGAGAGTGGGATAGGTTTAATAACTACCCTAACTCTAACGCGTACCCTATCCCTAACCCCTACCCTAACCCTAACACGTAGCCTAATCCTAACCCGTACCCTAAACCGAGCCCTAACCCTAACACTAACCCTAATCCTAACACTAACCCATACCCTACGCCGTACCCGAACCCGTACCCTAAGCCGTACCCTAAGCCTAACCCTAACCCTAGGCTACCCTTGACTGCTTCTGCATCCAATAGGTTTCCTAGGCACTAGTGTTTTAAGGAACAGCTTAAAAAGAGAATCCTAATGTGATTTCTTTATAATGGTGTGTTCCTTATCTTATCCTAGTGTCTAAACTCTTCTCCATGGCTGGACCCCCAAATAATATTCTTTACGTGCTAAGGGGTATCTAGAGAGTGGGATAGGTTTAATAATTACCCTAACCCTAACACGTACCCTAACCCTAACCCCTAACCTAATCCTAACACGTACCCTAATCCTAAACCGTACCCTAAACCGAGCCCTAACCCTAACACTAACCCTAACCCTAACCCATAACCTACGACGTACGCGAAGCCCTCCCCGAACCCGTACCCTAAGCCGTACCCTTAGCCTAACCCTAAGACTAACCCTAACACTAGGCTACCCTTGACTGCTTCTGCCTCCAATAGATTTCCTAAGCACTAGTGTTTTAAGGAAGAGCTTAAAAAGAGAATCCTAATGTGATTTCTTTACAATGTGTGTGTTCCTTATCTTATCCTAGTGTCTAAACTCTTATCCATGGCTGAACCTCCAAATAATATTCCTTTACGTGCTACGGGGTATCTAGAGAGTGGGATAGGTTTAATAACTAACCTAACCCTAACGCGTACCCTAACCCTAACCCCTACCCTAAACCTAACACGTACCCTAAACCTAACCAATACCCTAAACCGAGCCCTAACCCTAACACTAACCCTAACGCTAACCCTAACCCATGCCCTACGCCGTACCCGAAGCCCTCCCCGAACCCGTACCCTAAGCAGTACCCTAAGCCTAAATCTAAGCCTAACAATAACCCTAGGCTACCCTTGACTACTTCTGCCTCCAATAGATTTCCTAAGCACTAGTGTTTTAAGCAACAGCTTAAGAAGAGAATCCTAATGTGATTTCTTTATAATGGGTGTGTTCCTTATCTTATCTTAGTGTCTAAACTCTTCTCCATGGCTGGACATCCAAATAATATTCCTTTACGTGCTAAGGTGTATCTAGAGAGTGGGATAGGTTTAATAACTACCCTAACTCTAACACGTAACGTAACCCTAACCCCTGCCCTAACCCTAACACGTACCCTAACCGTAACGCCTACCCTAACCCTAACACGTACCCTAATCCTAACCCGTACCCTAAACCGACCCCTAACCCTAACACTAACCCTAATCCTAACCCTAACCCATACCCTACGCCGTACCCGAACCCCTCCCCGAACCCGTACCCTAAGCCGTACCCTAAGCCTAACCCTAACCATAGGCTACCCTTGACTGCTTCTGCGCCCAATAGGTTTCCTAAGCACTAGTGTTTTAAGGAACAGCTTAAAAAGAGAATCCTAATGTGATTTCTTTATAATGGTGTGTTCCTTATCTTATCCTAGTGTCTAAACTCTTCTCCATGGCTGGACCCCCAAATAATATTCTTTACGTGCTAAGGGGTATCTAGAGAGTGGGATAGGTTTAATAATTACCCTAACCCTAACACGTACCCTAACCCTAACCCCTAACCTAATCCTAACACGTACCCTAATCCTAAACCGTACCCTAAACCGAGCCCTAACCCTAACACTAACCCTAACCCTAACCCATAACCTACGACGTACGCGAAGCCCTCCCCGAACCCGTACCCTAAGCCGTACCCTTAGCCTAACCCTAAGCCTAACCCTAACACTAGGCTACCCTTGACTGCTTCTGCCTCCAATAGATTTCCTAAGCACAAGTGTTTTAAGGAACAGCTTAAAAAGAGAATCCTAATGTGATTTCTTTATAATGGGTGTGTTCCTTATCTTATCCTAGTGTCTAAACTCTTCTCCATGGCTGGACCCCCAAATAATATTTCTTTACATGCTAAGGGGTATCTAGAGAGTGGGATAGGTTTAATAACTAATCTAAACCTAATGCGTACCCTAACCCTTACCCCTATCCTAACTCTAACACGTACCCTAATCCTAACCCGTACCATAAACCGAGCCCTAACCCTAACACTAACCCTAACCCTAACCCTAACCCATACCCTACGCCGTACCAGAAGCCCTCCCCGAAACAGTACCGTAAGACGTACCCTAAGCCAAACCATAAGCCTAACCCTAACCCTAGGCTACCCTTGACTGCTTCTGCACCCAAAGGTTTCCTAAGCACTAGTGTTTTAAGGAACAGCTTAAAAAGAGAATCCTAATGTGATTTCTTTATAATGGTTTGTTCCTTATTTTATCCTAGTATCTAAACACTTCTCCATGGCAGGACCCCCAAATAATATTCATTTACGTGCTAAGGGGTATCTAGAGAGTGGGATAGGTTTAATCACTACCGTAACCCTAACACGTACATTAACCCTAACACGTACCCTAATCCTAACACGTACCCTAAACCGAGCCCTAACCCTAACACTAACCCTAACCCTAACCCTAACCCATACCCTACACCGTACCCGAAGCCCTCCCCAAACCCGTACCCTAAGCCGTACACTAAACCTAACCCTAAGCCTAACCCTAACCCTAGGCTACCTTTGACTGCTTCTGCCTCCAATAGATTTCCTAAGCACTAGTGTTTTAAGGAACAGCTTAAAAAGAGAATCCTAATGTGATTTCTTTATAATGGGTGTGTTCCTTATCTTATCCTAGTGTCTAAACTCTTCTCCATGGCTGGACCCCCAAATAATATACTTTACGTGCTAAGGGGTATCTAGAGAGTGGGATAGGTTTAATAACTACCCTAACACAACACGTACCCTAACCGTAACCCCTACCCTAAACCTAACACGTACCCTAATCCTAAACCGTAACTAAACCGAGCCCTAACCCTAACACTAAGCCTAACCCTAACCCTAACCCATACACTACGCCGTACCCGAAGCCCTCCTCGAACCCGTACCCTAAGCAGTACCCTAGGCCTAACCCTAAGGATAACCCTAACCCTAGGCTACCCTTGACTGCTTCTGCCTCCAATAGATTTCCTAAGCACTAGTGTTTTAAGGAACAGCTTAAAAAGAGAATCCTAAAGTGATTTATTTGTAATGGGTGTGTTCCTTATCTTATCCTAGTGTCTAAACTCTTCTCCAGGGCTGGACCCCCAAATAATATTTCTTTACGTGCTATGGGTTATTTAGAGAGTGGGATAGGTTTAACAACTACCCTAACCCTAACACGTACATTAACCCTAACCCCTACCCTAACCCTAACACGTACCTTAAACCTAAACCGTACCCTAAACCGAGCCCTATCCCTAACACTAACCCTAACCCTAATCCTAACCCATACCCTACGCCATACCCGAAGCCCTCCCCGAACCCGTACCCTAAGACGTACCCTAAGCCTAACCCTAAGCCTAACCCTAACCCTAGGCTACCCTTGACTGCTTCTGCCTCCTATAGATTTCCTAAGCACTAGTGTTTTAAGGAACAGCTTAAAAAGAGAATCCTAATGTGATTTCTTTAAAAAGGGTGTGTTCCTTATCTTACCCTAGTGTCTAAACTCTTCTCCATGGCTGGACCCCCAAAAAATATACCTTTACGTGCTAAGGGGTATCTAGAGAGTGGGATAGGTTTAATAACTACCCTAAACCTAATGCGTAACCTAACCCTAACCCCTACCCTAACCCTAACACGTACCCTTTTCTAAGCCGTACACTAAACCGAGCTCTAACACTAATACTAACCCTAACCCTAACCCTAACCCATACCCTACACCGTACCCGAAGCCCTCCCCGAACCCGTACCCTAAGCCGTACACTAAGCCTAACCCTAAGCCTAACCCTAACGCTAGGCTACCCTTGACTGCTTCTGCCTCCAATAGATTTCCTAAGCAATAGTATTTTAAGGAACAGCTTAAAAACAGTATCCTAATGTGATTTCTTTATAATGGGTGTGTTCCTTATCTTATCCTAGTGTCTAAACTCTTCTCCATGGCTGGATCCCCAAATAATATTCCTTTACGTGCTAAGGGGTATCTAGACAGTGGGATAGGTTTAATAATTTCCCTAACCCTAACACGTACCCTAACCCTAACCCCTAACCTAACCCTAACACGTACCCTAATCCTAAACCGTACCCTAAACCGAGCCCTAACCCTAACACTAACCCTAACCCTAACCCATAACCTACGACGTACGCGAAGCCCTCCCCGAACCCGTACCCTAAGCCGTACCCTTAGCCTAACCCTAAGCCTAACCCTAACACTAGGCTACCCTTGACTGCTTCTGCCTCCAATAGATTTCCTAAGCACAAGTGTTTTAAGGAACAGCTTAAAAAGAGAATCCTAATGTGATTTCTTTATAATGGGTGTGTTCCTTATCTTATCCTAGTGTCTAAACTCTTCTCCATGGCTGGACCCCCAAATAATATTTCTTTACATGCTAAGGGGTATCTAGAGAGTGGGATAGGTTTAATAACTAATCTAAACCTAATGCGTACCCTAACCCTTACCCCTATCCTAACTCTAACACGTACCCTAATCCTAACCCATACCCTAAACCGATCCCTAACCCTAACCCTAAACCTAAACCATACCATACGCCGTACCCGAAGCCCTCCCCGAAACCGTACCCTAAGACGTACCCTAAGCCTAACGCTAAGCCTATCCCTAACCCTAGGCTACCCTTGACTGTTTCTGCCTCCAATAGATTTCCTAAGCACTACTGTTTTAAGGAACAGCTTAAAAAGAGAATTCTAATGTGATTTCTTTATAATGGGTGTGTTCCTTATCTTATCCTAGTGTCTAAACTCTTCTCCATGGCTGGACCCCCAAATAATATTCTTTTACGTGCTAAGGTTATCTAGAGAGAGGGATAGGTTTAATAACTAACCTAACCCTAATGCGTACCCTAACCCTTACCCCTATCCTAACTCTAACACGTACCCTAATCCTAACCCGTACCCTAAACCGAGCCCTAACCCTAACACTAACCCTAACCCTAACCCTAACCCATACCCTACGCCGTACCAGAAGCCCTCCCCGAAACAGTACCGTAAGACGTACCCTAAGCCAAACCATAAGCCTAACCCTAACCCTAGGCTACCCTTGACTGCTTCTGCCTCCAATAGGTTTCCTAAGCACTAGTGTTTTAAGGAACAGCTTAAAAAGAGAATCCTAATGTGATTTCTTTATAATGGTTTGTTCCTTATTTTATCCTAGTATCTAAACACTTCTCCATGGCAGGACCCCCAAATAATATTCATTTACGTGCTAAGGGGTATCTAGAGAGTGGGATAGGTTTAATCACTACCGTAACCCTAACACGTACATTAACCCTAACACGTACCCTAATCCTAACACGTACCCTAAACCGAGCCCTAACCCTAACATTAACCCTAACCCTAACCCTAACCCATACCCTACACCGTACCCGAAGCCCTCCCCAAACCCGTACCCTAAGCCGTAACCTAAACCTAACCCTAAGCCTAACCCTAACCCTAGGCTACCTTTGACTGCTTCTGCCTCCAATAGATTTCCTAAGCACTAGTGTTTTAAGGAACAGCTTAAAAAGAGAATCCTAATGTGATTTCTTTAAAAAGGGTGTGTTCCTTATCTTACCCTAGTGTCTAAACTCTTCTCCATGGCTGGACACCCAAAAAATATACCTTTACGTGCTAAGGGGTATCTAGAGAGTGGGATAGGTTTAATAACTACCCTAACACAACACGTACCCTAACCGTAACCCCTACCCTAAACCTAACACGTACCCTTTTCTAAGCCGTACACTAAACCGAGCACTAACACTAATACTAACCCTAACCCTAACCCTAACCCATACCCTACACCGTACCCGAAGCCCTCCCCGAACCCGTACCCTAAGCCGTACACTAAGCCTAACCCTAAGCCTAACCCTAACACTAGGCTACCCTTGACTGCTTCTGCCTCCAATAGATTTCCTAAGCAATAGTATTTTAAGGAACAGCTTAAAAAGAGTATCCTAATGTGATTTCTTTATAATGGGTGTGTTCCTTATCTTATCCTAGTGTCTAAACTCTTCTCCATGGCTGGATCCCCAAATAATATTCCTTTACGTGCTAAGGGGTATCTAGACAGTGGGATAGGTTTAATAACCCTAACCTTAACACGTATCATAACCCTAACCCCTACCCTAACACTAACACGTACCCTAATCCTAAACCGTACCCTAAACCGAGCCCTAACCCTAACACTAACCCTAACCCTAACCGTAACCCATACCCTACTCCGTGCCCGAACCCCTCCCCGAACCCATACAATAAGCCGTACCCTAAACCTAACCATAAGCCTAACCCTAACCCTAGGCTGCCCTTGACTGCTTCTGCCTCCAATAGATTTCCTAAGCACTAGTGTTTTACGGAAGAGCTTAAAAAGAGAATCCTAATGTGATTTCTTTATAATGGGTGTGTTCCTTATTTTATCATAGTGTCTAAACTCTTCTCCATGGCTGGACCTCCAAATAATATTCCTTTACGTGCTAAGGGGTATCTAGAGAGTGGGATAGGTTTAATAACTACCCTAACTCTAACGCGTACCCTAACCCTAACCCCTACCCTAACCCTAACACGTACCCTAATCCTAACCCGTACCCTAAACCGAGCCCTAACCCTAACACTAACCCTAATCCTAACCCTAACCCATACCCTACGCCGTACCCGAACCCCTCCCCGAACCAGTACCCTAAGCCTAAACCTAACCCTAGGCTACCCTTGACTGCTTCTGCGTCCAATAGGTTTCCTAAGCACTAGTGTTTTAAGGAACAGCTTAAAAAGAGAATCCTAATGTGATTTCTTTATAATGGTGTGTTCCTTATCTTATCCTAGTGTCTAAACTCTTCTCCATGGCTGGACCCCCAAATAATATTCTTTACGTGCTAAGGGGTATCTTGAGAGTGGGATAGGTTTAATAATTACCCTAACCCTAACACGTACCCTAACCCTAACCCCTAACCTAACCCTAACACGTACCCTAATCCTAAACCGTACCCTAAACCGAGCCCTAACCCTAACACTAACCCTAACCCTAACCCATAACCTACGACGTACGCGAAGCCCTCCCCGAACCCGTACCCTAAGCCGTACCCTAAGCCTAACCCTAAGCCTAACCCTAACACTAGGCTACCCTTGACTGCTTCTGCCTCCAATAGATTTCCTAAGCACAAGTGTTTTAAGGAACAGCTTAAAAAGAGAATCCTAATGTGATTTCTTTATAATGGGTGTGTTCCTTATCTTATCCTAGTGTCTAAACTCTTCTCCATGGCTGGACCCCCAAATAATATTTCTTTACATGCTAAGGGGTATCTAGAGAGTGGGATAGGTTTAATAACTAATCTAAACCTAATGCGTTCCCTAACCCTTACCCCTATCCTAACTCTAACACGTACCCTAATCCTAACCCGTACCCTAAACCGATCCCTAACCCTAACCCTAAACCTAAACCATACCATACGCCGTACCCGAAGCCCTCCCCGAAACCGTACCCTAAGACGTACCCTAAGCCTAACCCTAAGCCTATCCCTAACCCTAGGCTACCCTTGACTGCTTGTGCCTCCAATAGATTTCCTAAGCACTACTGTTTTTAGGAACAGCTAAAAAAGAGAATCCTAATGTGATTTCTTTATAATGGGTGTGTTCCTTATCTTATCCTAGTGTCTAAACTCTTCTCCATGGCTGGACCCCCAAATAATATTCCTTTACGTGCTAAGGTTATCTAGAGAGTGGGATAGGTTTAATAACTAACCTAACCCTAATGCGTACCCTAACCCTTACACCTATCCTAACTCTAACACGTACCCTAATCCTAACCCGTACCCTAAACCGAGCCCTAACCCTAACACTAACCCTAACCCTAACCCTAACCCATACCCTACGCCGTACCAGAAGCCCTCCCCGAAACAGTACCGTAAGACGTACCCTAAGCCAAACCATAAGCCTAACCCAAACCCTAGGCTACCCTTGACTGCTTCTGCCTCCAATAGGTTTCCTAAGCACTAGTGTTTTAAGGAACAGCTTAAAAAGAGAATCCTAATGTGATTTCTTTAAAAAGGGTGTGTTCCTTATCTTACCCTAGTGTCTAAACTCTTCTCCATGGCTGGACCCCCAAAAAATATACCTTTACGTGCTAAGGGGTATCTAGAGAGTGGGATAGGTTTAATAACTACCCTAACCCTAATGCGTAACCTAACCCTAACCCCTACCCTAACCCTAACACGTACCCTTTTCTAAGCCGTACACTAAACCGAGCACTAACACTAATACTAACCCTAACCCTAACCCTAACCCATACCCTACACCGTACCCGAAGCCCTCCCCGAACACGTACCCTAAGCCGTACACTAAGCCTAACCCTAAGCCTAACCCTAACGCTAGGCTACCCTTGACTGCTTCTGCCTCCAATAGATTTCCTAAGCAATAGTATTTTAAGGAACAGCTTAAAAAGAGTATCCTAATGTGATTTCTTTATAATGGGTGTGTTTCTTATCTTATCCTAGTGTCTAAACTCTTCTCCATGGCTGGATCCCCAAATAATATTCCTTTACGTGCTAAGGGGTATCTAGACAGTGGGATAGGTTTAATAACCCTAACCCTAACACGTATCCTAACCCTAACCCCTACCCTAACACTAACACGTACCCTACTCCTAAACCGTACCCTAAACCGAGCCCTAACCCTAACACTAACCCTAACCCTAACCGTAACCCATACCCTACTCCGTGCCCGAACCCCTCCCCGAACCCATACAATAAGCCGTACCCTAAACCTAACCATAAGCTTAACCCTAACCCTAGGCTGCCCTTGACTGCTTCTGCCTCCAATAGATTTCCTAAGCACTAGTGTTTTACGGAAGAGCTTAAAAAGAGAATCCTAATGTGATTTCTTTATAATGGGTGTGTTCCTTATTTTATCATAGTGTCTAAACTCGTCTCCATGGCTGGACCTCCAAATAATATTCCTTTACGTGCTAAGGGGAATCTAGAGAGTGGGATAGGTTTAATAACTACCCTAACTCTAACGCGTACCCTAACCCTAACCCCTACCCTAACCCTAACACGTACCCTAATCCTAACCCGTACCCTAAACCGAGCCCTAACCCTAACACTAACCCTAATCCTAACCCTAACCCATACCCTACGCCGTACCCGAACCCCTCCCCGAACCCGTACCCTAAGCCGTACACTAAGCCTAACCCTAACCCTAGGCTACCCTTGACTGCTTCTGCGTCCAATAGGTTTCCTAAGCACTAGTGTTTTAAGGAACAGCTTAAAAAGAGAATCCTAATGTGATTTCTTTATAATGGTGTGTTCCTTATCTTATCCTAGTGTCTAAACTCTTCTCCATGGCTGGACCCCCAAATAATATTCTTTACGTGCTAAGGGGTATCTAGAGAGTGGGATAGCTTTAATAATTATCCTAACCCTAACACGTACCCTAACCCTAACCCCTAACCTAACCCTAACACGTACCCTAATCCTAAACCGTACCCTAAACCGAGCCCTAACCCTAACACTAACCCTAACCCTAACCCATAACCTACGACGTACGCGAAGCCCTCCCCGAACCCGTACCCTAAGCCGTACCCTAAGCCTAACCCTAAGCCTAACCCTAACACTAGGCTACCCTTGACTGCTTCTGCCTCCAATAGATTTCCTAAGCACAAGTGTTTTAAGGAACAGCTTAAAAAGAGAATCCTAATGTGATTTCTTTATAATGGGTGTGTTCCTTATCTTATCCTAGTGTCTAAACTCTTCTCCATGGCTGGACCCCCAAATAATATTTCTTTACATGCTAAGGGGTATCTAGAGAGTGGGATAGGTTTAATAACTAATCTAAACCTAATGCGTACCCTAACCCTTACCCCTATCCTAACTCTAACACGTACCCTAATCCTAACCCGTACCCTAAACCGATCCCTAACCCTAACCCTAAACCTAAACCATACCATACGCCGTACCCGAAGCCCTCCCCGAAACCGTACCCTAAGACGTACCCTAAGCCTAACCCTAAGCCTATCCCTAACCCTAGGCTACCCTTGACTGCTTGTGCCTCCAATAGATTTCCTAAGCACTACTGTTTTAAGGAACAGCTAAAAAAGAGAATCCTAATGTGATTTCTTTATAATGGGTGTGTTCCTTATCTTATCCTAGTGTCTAAACTCTTCTCCATGGCTGGACCCCCAAATAATATTCCTTTACGTGCTAAGGTTATCTAGAGAGTGGGATAGGTTTAATAACTAACCTAACCCTAATGCGTACCCTAACCCTTACCCCTATCCTAACTCTAACACGTACCCTAATCCTAACCCGTACCCTAAACCGAGCCCTAACCCTAACACTAACCCTAACCCTAACCCTAACCCATACCCTACGCCGTACCAGAAGCCCTCCCCGAAACAGTACCGTAAGACGTACCCTAAGCCAAACCATAAGCCTAACCCTAACCCTAGGCTACCCTTGACTGCTTCTGCCTCCAATAGGTTTCCTAAGCACTAGTGTTTTAAGGAACAGCTTAAAAAGAGAATCCTAATGTGATTTCTTTATAATGGTTTGTTCCTTATTTTATCCTAGTATCTAAACACTTCTCCATGGCCGGACCCCCAAATAATATTCATTTACGTGCTAAGGGGTATCTAGAGAGTGGGATAGGTTTAATCACTACCGTAACCCTAACACGTACATTAACCCTAACACGTACCGTAATCCTAAGACGTACCCTAAACCGAGCCCTAACCCTAACACTAACCCTAACCCTAACCCTAACCCATACCCTACACCGTACCCGAAGCCCTCCCCAAACCCGTACCCTAAGCCGTACCCTAAACCTAACCCTAAGCCTAACCCTAACCCTAGGCTACCTTTGACTGCTTCTGCCTCCAATAGATTTCCTAAGCACTAGTGTTTTAAGGAACAGCTTAAAAAGAGAATCCTAATGTGATTTCTTTATAATGGGTGTGTTCCTTATCTTATCCTAGTGTCTAAACTCTTCTCCATAGCTGGACCCCCAAATAATATACTTTACGTGCTAAGGGGTATCTAGAGAGTGGGATAGGTTTAATAACTACCCTAACACAACACGTACCCTAACCGTAACCCCTACCCTAAACCTAACACGTACCATAATTCTAAACCGTAACTAAATCGAGCCCTAACCCTAACACTAAGCCTAACCCTAACCCTAACCCATACCCTACGCCGTACCCGAAGCCCTACCCGAACCCGTACCCTAAGCAGTACCCTAGGCCTAACCCTAAGGATAACCCTAACCCTAGGCTACCCTTGACTGCTTCTGCCTCCAATAGATTTCCTAAGCACTAGTGTTTTAAGGAACAGCTTAAAAAGAGAATCCTAAAGTGATTTATTTGTAATGGGTGTGTTCCTTATCTTATCCTAGTGTCTAAACTCTTCTCCAGGGCTGGACCCCCAAATAATATTCCTTTACGTGCTATGGGTTATCTAGAGAGTGGGATAGGTTTAACAACTACCCTAACCCTAACACGTACATTAACCCTAACCCCTACCCTAACCCTAACACGTACCTTAAACCTAAACCGTACCCTAAACCGAGCCCTATCCCTAACACTAACCCTAAACCTAATCCTAACCCATACCCTACGCCATACCCGAAGCCCTCCCCGAACCCGTACCCTAAGACGTACCCTAAGCCTAACCCTAAGCCTAACCCTAACCCTAGGCTACCCTTGACTGCTTCTGCCTCCTATAGATTTCCTAAGCACTAGTGTTTTAAGGAACAGCTTAAAAAGAGAATCCTAATGTGATTTCTTTAAAAAGGGTGTGTTCCTTATCTTACCCTAGTGTCTAAACTCTTCTCCATGGCTGGACCCCCAAAAAATATACCTTTACGTGCTAAGGGGTATCTAGAGAGTGGGATAGGTTTAATAACTACCCTAACCCTAATGCGTAACCTAACCCTAACCCCTACCGTAACCCTAACACGTACCCTTTTCTAAGCCGTACACTAAACCGAGCACTAACACTAATACTAACCCTAACCCTAACCCTAACCCATACCCTACACCGTACCCGAAGCCCTCCCCGAACCCGTACCCTAAGCCGTACACTAAGCCTAACCCTAAGCCTAACCCTAACGCTAGGCTACCCTTGACTGCTTCTGCCTCCAATAGATTTCCTAAGCAATAGTATTTTAAGGAACAGCTTAAAAAGAGTATCCTAATGTGATTTCTTTATAATGGGTGTGTTCCTTATCTTATCCTAGTGTCTAAACTCTTCTCCATGGCTGGATCCCCAAATAATATTCCTTTACGTGCTAAGGGGTATCTAGACAGTGGGATAGGTTTAATAACCCTAACCCTAACACGTATCCTAACCCTAACCCCTACCCTAACCCTAACACGTACCCTAATCCTAAACCGTACCCTAAACCGAGCCCTAACCCTAACACTAACCCTAACCCTAACCGTAACCCATACCCTACTCCGTGCCCGAACCCCTCCCCGAACCCATACAATAAGCCGTACCCTAAACCTAACCATAAGCCTAACCCTAACCCTAGGCTGCCCTTGACTGCTTCTGCCTCCAATAGATTTCCTAAGCACTAGTGTTTTACGGAAGAGCTTAAAAAGAGAATCCTAATGTGATTTCTTTATAATGGGTGTGTTCCTTATTTTATCATAGTGTCTAAACTCTTCTCCATGGCTGGACCTCCAAATAATATTCCTTTACGTGCTAAGGGGAATCTAGAGAGTGGGATAGGTTTAATAACTACCCTAACTCTAACGAGTACCCTAACCCTAACCCCTACCCTAACCCTAACACGTACCCTAATCCTAACCCGTACCCTAAACCGAGCCCTAACCCTAACACTAACCCTAATCCTAACCCTAACCCATACCCTACGCCGTACCCGAACCCCTCCCCGAACCCGTACCCTAAGCCGTACCCTAAGCCTAACCCTAACCCTAGGCTACCCTTGACTGCTTCTGCATCCAATAGGTTTCCTAAGCACTAGTGTTTTAAGGAACAGCTTAAAAAGAGAATCCTAATGTGATTTCTTTATAATGGTGTGTTCCTTATCTTATCCTAGTGTCTAAACTCTTCTCCATGGCTGGACCCCCAAATAATATTCTTTACGTGATAAGGGGTATCTAGAGAGTGGGATAGGTTTAATAATTACCCTAACCCTAACACGTACCCTAACCCTAACCCCTAACCTAACCCTAACACGTACCCTAATCCTAAACCGTACCCTAAACCGAGCCCTAACCCTAACACTAACCCTAACCCTAACCCATAACCTACGACGTACGCGAAGCCCTCCCCGAACCCGTACCCTAAGCCGTACCCTAAGCCTAACCCTAAGCCTAACCCTAACACTAGGCTACCCTTGACTGCTTCTGCCTCCAATAGATTTCCTAAGCACAAGTGTTTTAAGGAACAGCTTAAAAAGAGAATCCTAATGTGATTTCTTTATAATGGGTGTGTTCCTTATCTTATCCTAGTGTCTAAACTCTTCTCCATGGCTGGACCCCCAAATAATATTTCTTTACATGCTAAGGGGTATCTAGAGAGTGGGATAGGTTTAATAACTAATCTAAACCTAATGCGTACCCTAACCCTTACCCCTATCCTAACTCTAACACGTACCCTAATCCTAACCCGTACCCTAAACCGATCCCTAACCCTAACCCTAAACCTAAACCATACCATACGCCGTACCCGAAGCCCTCCCCGAAACCGTACCCTAAGACGTACCCTAAGCCTAACCCTAAGCCTATCCCTAACCCTAGGCTACCCTTGACTGCTTGTGCCTCCAATAGATTTCCTAAGCACTACTGTTTTAAGGAACAGCTTAAAAAGAGAATCCTAATGTGATTTCTTTATAATGGGTGTGTTCCTTATCTTATCCTAGTGTCTAAACTCTTCTCCATGGCTGGACCCCCAAATAATATTCCTTTACGTGCTAAGGTTATCTAGAGAGTGGGATAGGTTTAATAACTAACCTAACCCTAATGCGTACCCTAACCCTTACCCCTATCCTAACTCTAACACGTACCCTAATCCTAACCCGTACCCTAAACCGAGCCCTAACCCTAACACTAACCCTAACCCTAACCCTAACCCATACCCTACGCCGTACCAGAAGCCCTCCCCGAAACAGTACCGTAAGACGTACCCTAAGCCAAACCATAAGCCTAACCCTAACCCTAGGCTACCCTTGACTGCTTCTGCCTCCAATAGGTTTCCTAAGCACTAGTGTTTTAAGGAACAGCTTAAAAAGAGAATCCTAATGTGATTTCTTTATAATGGTTTGTTCCTTATTTTATCCTAGTATCTAAACACTTCTCCATGGCCGGACCCCCAAATAATATTCATTTACGTGCTAAGGGGTATCTAGAGAGTGGGATAGGTTTAATCACTACCGTAACCCTAACACGTACATTAACCCTAACACGTACCGTAATCCTAAGACGTACCCTAAACCGAGCCCTAACCCTAACACTAACCCTAACCCTAACCCTAACCCATACCCTACACCGTACCCGAAGCCCTCCCCAAACCCGTACCCTAAGCCGTACCCTAAACCTAACCCTAAGCCTAACCCTAACCCTAGGCTACCTTTGACTGCTTCTGCCTCCAATAGATTTCCTAAGCACTAGTGTTTTAAGGAACAGCTTAAAAAGAGAATCCTAATGTGATTTCTTTATAATGGGTGTGTTCCTTATCTTATCCTAGTGTCTAAACTCTTCTCCATAGCTGGACCCCCAAATAATATACTTTACGTGCTAAGGGGTATCTAGAGAGTGGGATAGGTTTAATAACTACCCTAACACAACACGTACCCTAACCGTAACCCCTACCCTAAACCTAACACGTACCATAATTCTAAACCGTAACTAAATCGAGCCCTAACCCTAACACTAAGCCTAACCCTAACCCTAACCCATACCCTACGCCGTACCCGAAGCCCTACCCGAACCCGTACCCTAAGCAGTACCCTAGGCCTAACCCTAAGGATAACCCTAACCCTAGGCTACCCTTGACTGCTTCTGCCTCCAATAGATTTCCTAAGCACTAGTGTTTTAAGGAACAGCTTAAAAAGAGAATCCTAAAGTGATTTATTTGTAATGGGTGTGTTCCTTATCTTATCCTAGTGTCTAAACTCTTCTCCAGGGCTGGACCCCCAAATAATATTCCTTTACGTGCTATGGGTTATCTAGAGAGTGGGATAGGTTTAACAACTACCCTAACCCTAACACGTACATTAACCCTAACCCCTACCCTAACCCTAACACGTACCTTAAACCTAATCCGTACCCTAAACCGAGCCCTATCCCTAACACTAACCCTAAACCTAATCCTAACCCATACCCTACGCCATACCCGAAGCCCTCCCCGAACCCGTACCCTAAGACGTACCCTAAGCCTAACCCTAAGCCTAACCCTAACCCTAGGCTACCCTTGACTGCTTCTGCCTCCTATAGATTTCCTAAGCACTAGTGTTTTAAGGAACAGCTTAAAAAGAGAATCCTAATGTGATTTCTTTAAAAAGGGTGTGTTCCTTATCTTACCCTAGTGTCTAAACTCTTCTCCATGGCTGGACCCCCAAAAAATATACCTTTACGTGCTAAGGGGTATCTAGAGAGTGGGATAGGTTTAATAACTACCCTAACCCTAATGCGTAACCTAACCCTAACCCCTACCCTAACCCTAACACGTACCCTTTTCTAAGCCGTACACTAAACCGAGCACTAACACTAATACTAACCCTAACCCTAACCCTAACCCATACCCTACACCGTACCCGAAGCCCTCCCCGAACCCGTACCCTAAGCCGTACACTAAGCCTAACCCTAAGCCTAACCCTAACGCTAGGCTACCCTTGACTGCTTCTGCCTCCAATAGATTTCCTAAGCAATAGTATTTTAAGGAACAGCTTAAAAAGAGTATCCTAATGTGATTTCTTTATAATGGGTGTGTTCCTTATCTTATCCTAGTGTCTAAACTCTTCTCCATGGCTGGATCCCCAAATAATATTCCTTTACGTGCTAAGGGGTATCTAGACAGTGGGATAGGTTTAATAACCCTAACCCTAACACGTATCCTAACCCTAACCCCTACCCTAACACTAACACGTACCCTACTCCTAAACCGTACCCTAAACCGAGCCCTAACCCTAACACTAACCCTAACCCTAACCGTAACCCATACCCTACTCCGTGCCCGAACCCCTCCCCGAACCCATACAATAAGCCGTACCCTAAACCTAACCATAAGCCTAACCCTAACCCTAGGCTGCCCTTGACTGCTTCTGCCTCCAATAGATTTCCTAAGCACTAGTGTTTTACGGAAGAGCTTAAAAAGAGAATCCTAATGTGATTTCTTTATAATGGGTGTGTTCCTTATTTTATCATAGTGTCTAAACTCTTCTCCATGGCTGGACCTCCAAATAATATTCCTTTACGTGCTAAGGGGAATCTAGAGAGTGGGATAGGTTTAATAACTACCCTAACTCTAACGAGTACCCTAACCCTAACCCCTACCCTAACCCTAACACGTACCCTAATCCTAACCCGTACCCTAAACCGAGCCCTAACCCTAACACTAACCCTAATCCTAACCCTAACCCATACCCTACGCCGTACCCGAACCCCTCCCCGAACCCGTACCCTAAGCCGTACCCTAAGCCTAACCCTAACCCTAGGCTACCCTTGACTGCTTCTGCGTCCAATAGGTTTCCTAAGCACTAGTGTTTTAAGGAACAGCTTAAAAAGAGAATCCTAATGTGATTTCTTTATAATGGTGTGTTCCTTATCTTATCCTAGTGTCTAAACTCTTCTCTATGGCTGGACCCCCAAATAATATTCTTTACGTGATAAGGGGTATCTAGAGAGTGGGATAGGTTTAATAATTACCCTAACCCTAACACGTACCCTAACCCTAACCCCTAACCTAACCCTAACACGTACCCTAATCCTAAACCGTACCCTAAACCGAGCCCTAACCCTAACACTAACCCTAACCCTAACCCATAACCTACGACGTACGCGAAGCCCTCCCCGAACCCGTACCCTAAGCCGTACCCTAAGCCTAACCCTAAGCCTAACCCTAACACTAGGCTACCCTTGACTGCTTCTGCCTCCAATAGATTTCCTAAGCACAAGTGTTTTAAGGAACAGCTTAAAAAGAGAATCCTAATGTGATTTCTTTATAATGGGTGTGTTCCTTATCTTATCCTAGTGTCTAAACTCTTCTCCATGGCTGGACCCCCAAATAATATTTCTTTACATGCTAAGGGGTATCTAGAGAGTGGGATAGGTTTAATAACTAATCTAAACCTAATGCGTACCCTAACCCTTACCCCTATCCTAACTCTAACACGTACCCTAATCCTAACCCGTACCCTAAACCGATCCCTAACCCTAACCCTAAACCTAAACCATACCATACGCCGTACCCGAAGCCCTCCCCGAAACCGTACCCTAAGACGTACCCTAAGCCTAACCCTAAGCCTATCCCTAACCCTAGGCTACCCTTGACTGCTTGTGCCTCCAATAGATTTCCTAAGCACTACTGTTTTAAGGAACAGCTAAAAAAGAGAATCCTAATGTGATTTCTTTATAACGGGTGTGTTCCTTATCTTATCCTAGTGTCTAAACTCTTCTCCATGGCTGGACCCCCAAATAATATTCCTTTACGTGCTAAGGTTATCTAGAGAGTGGGATAGGTTTAATAACTAACCTAACCCTAATGCGTACCCTAACCCTTACCCCTATCCTAACTCTAACACGTACCCTAATCCTAACCCGTACCCTAAACCGAGCCCTAACCCTAACACTAACCCTAACCCTAACCCTAACCCATACCCTACGCCGTACCAGAAGCCCTCCCCGAAACAGTACCGTAAGACGTACCCTAAGCCAAACCATAAGCCTAACCCTAACCCTAGGCTACCCTTGACTGCTTCTGCCTCCAATAGGTTTCCTAAGCACTAGTGTTTTAAGGAACAGCTTAAAAAGAGAATCCTAATGTGATTTCTTTATAATGGTTTGTTCCTTATTTTATCCTAGTATCTAAACACTTCTCCATGGCAGGACCCCCAAATAATATTCATTTACGTGCTAAGGGGTATCTACAGAGTGGGATAGGTTTAATCACTACCGTAACCCTAACACGTACATTAACCCTAACACGTACCCTAATCCTAACACGTACCCTAAACCGAGCCCTAACCCTAACACTGACCCTAACCCTAACCCTAACCCATACCCTACACCGTACCCGAAGCCCTCCCCAAACCCGTACCCTAAGCCGTACCCTAAACCTAACCCTAAGCCTAACCCTAACCCTAGGCTACCTTTGACTGCTTCTGCCTCCAATAGATTTCCTAAGCACTAGTGTTTTAAGGAACAGCTTAAAAAGAGAATCCTAATGTGATTTCTTTATAATGGGTGTGTTCCTTATCTTATCCTAATGTCTAAACTCTTCTCCATGGCTGGACCCCGAAATAATATACTTTACGTGCTAAGGGGTATCTAGAGAGTGGGATACGTTTAATAACTACCCTAACACAACACGTACCCTAACCGTAACCCCTACCCTAAACCTAACACGTACCCTAATCCTAAACCGTAACTAAACCGAGCCCTAACCCTAACACTAAGCCTAACCCTAACCCTAACCCATACCCTACGCCGTACCCGAAGCCCTCCCCGAACCCGTACCCTAAGCAGTACCCTAGGCCTAACCCTAAGGATAACCCTAACCCTAGGCTACCCTTGACTGCTTCTGCCTCCAATAGATTTCCTAAGCACTAGTGTTTTAAGGAACAGCTTAAAAAGAGAATCCTAAAGTGATTTATTTGTAATGGGTGTGTTCCTTATCTTATCCTAGTGTCTAAACTCTTCTCCAGGGCTGGACCCCCAAATAATATTCCTTTACGTGCTATGGGTTATCTAGAGAGTGGGATAGGTTTAACAACTACCCTAACCCTAACACGTACATTAACCCTAACCCCTACCCTAACCCTAACACGTACCTTAAACCTAAACCGTACCCTAAACCGAACCCTATCCCTAACACTAACCCTAACCCTAATCCTAACCCATACCCTACGCCATACCCGAAGCCCTCCCCGAACCCGTACCCTAAGACGTACCCTAAGCCTAACCCTAAGCCTAACCCTAACCCTAGGCTACCCTTGACTGCTTCTGCCTCCTATAGATTTCATAAGCACTAGTGTTTTAAGGAACAGCTTAAAAAGAGAATCCTAATGTGATTTCTTTAAAAAGGGTGTGTTCCTTATCTTACCCTAGTGTCTAAACTCTTCTCCATGGCTGGACCCCCAAAAAATATACCTTTACGTGCTAAGGGGTATCTAGAGAGTGGGATAGGTTTAATAACTACCCTAACCCTAATGCGTAACCTAACCCTAACCCCTACCCTAACCCTAACACGTACCCTTTTCTAAGCCGTACACTAAACCGAGCACTAACACTAATACTAACCCTAACCCTAACCCTAACCCATACCCTACACCGTACCCGAAGCCCTCCCCGAACCCGTACCCTAAGCCGTACACTAAGCCTAACCCTAAGCCTAACCCTAACGCTAGGCTACCCTTGACTGCTTCTGCCTCCAATAGATTTCCTAAGCAATAGTATTTTAAGGAACAGCTTAAAAAGAGTATCCTAATGTGATTTCTTTATAATGGGTGTGTTCCTTATCTTATCCTAGTGTCTAAACCCTTCTCCATGGCTGGATCCCCAAATAATATTCCTTTACGTGCTAAGGGGTATCTAGACAGTGGGATAGGTTTAATAACCCTAACCCTAACACGTATCCTAACCCTAACCCCTACCCTAACACTAACACGTACCCTACTCCTAAACCGTACCCTAAACCGAGCCCTAACCCTAACACTAACCCTAACCCTAACCGTAACCCATACCCTACTCCGTGCCCGAACCCCTCCCCGAACCCATACAATAAGCCGTACCCTAAACCTAACCATAAGCCTAACCCTAACCCTAGGCTGCCCTTGACTGCTTCTGCCTCCAATAGATTTCCTAAGCACTAGTGTTTTACGGAAGAGCTTAAAAAGAGAATCCTAATGTGATTTCTTTATAATGGGTGTGTTCCTTATTTTATCATAGTGTCTAAACTCTTCTCCATGGCTGGACCTCCAAATAATATTCCTTTACGTGCTAAGGGGAATCTAGAGAGTGGGATAGGTTTAATAACTACCCTAACTCTAACGCGTACCCTAACCCTAACCCCTACCCTAACCCTAACACGTACCCTAATCCTAACCCGTACCCTAAACCGAGCCCTAACCCTAACACTAACCCTAATCCTAACCTAACCCATACACTACGCCGTACCCGAACCCCTCCCCGAACCCGTACCCTAAGCCGTACCCTAAGCCTAACCCTAACCCTAGGCTACCCTTGACTGCTTCTGCGTCCAATAGGTTTCCTAAGCACTAGTGTTTTAAGGAACAGCTTAAAAAGAGAATCCTAATGTGATTTCTTTATAATGGTGTGTTCCTTATCTTATCCTAGTGTCTAAACTCTTCTCCATGGCTGGACCCCCAAATAATATTCTTTACGTGCTAAGGGGTATCTAGAGAGTGGGATAGGTTTAATAATTACCCTAACCCTAACACGTAGCCTAACCCTAACCCCTAACCTAACCCTAACACGTACCCTAATCCTAAACCGTACCCTAAACCGAGCCCTAACCCTAACACTAACCCTAACCCTAACCCATAACCTACGACGTACGCGAAGCCCTCCCCGAACCCGTACCCTAAGCCATACCCTAAGCCTAACACTAAGCCTAACCCTAACACTAGGCTACCCTTGACTGCTTCTGCCTCCAATAGATTTCCTAAGCACAAGTGTTTTAAGGAACAGCTTAAAAAGAGAATCCTAATGTGATTTCTTTATAATGGGTGTGTTCCTTATCTTATCCTAGTGTCTAAACTCTTCTCCATGGCTGGACCCCCAAATAATATTTCTTTACATGCTAAGGGGTATCTAGAGAGTGGGATAGGTTTAATAACTAATCTAACCCTAAAGCGTACCCTAACCCTTACCCCTATCCTAACTCTAACACGTACCCTAATCCTAACCCGTACCCTAAACCGATCCCTAACCCTAACCCTAAACCTAAACCATACCATACGCCGTACCCGAAGCCCTCCCCGAAACCGTACCCTAAGACGTACCCTAAGCCTAACCCTAAGCCTATCCCTAACCCTAGGCTACCCTTGACTGCTTGTGCCTCCAATAGATTTCCTAAGCACTACTGTTTTAAGGAACAGCTAAAAAAGAGAATCCTAATGTGATTTCTTTATAATGGGTGTGTTCCTTATCTTATCCTAGTGTCTAAACTCTTCTCCATGGCTGGACCCCCAAATAATATTCCTTTACGTGCTAAGGTTATCTAGAGAGTGGGATAGGTTTAATAACTAACCTAACCCTAATGCGTACCCTAACCCTTACCCCTATCCTAACTCTAACACGTACCCTAATCCTAACCCGTACCCTAAACCGAGCCCTAACCCTAACACTAACCCTAACCCTAACCCTAACCCATACCCTACGCCGTACCAGAAGCCCTCCCCGAAACAGTACCGTAAGACGTACCCTAAGCCAAACCATAAGCCTAACCCTAACCCTAGGCTACCCTTGACTGCTTCTGCCTCCAATAGGTTTCCTAAGCACTAGTGTTTTAAGGAACAGCTTAAAAAGAGAATCCTAATGTGATTTCTTTATAATGGTTTGTTCCTTATTTTATCCTAGTATCTAAACACTTCTCCATGGCAGGACCCCCAAATAATATTCATTTACGTGCTAAGGGGTATCTAGAGAGTGGGATAGGTTTAATCACTACCGTAACCCTAACACGTACATTAACCCTAACACGTACCGTAATCCTAACACGTACCCTAAACCGAGCCCTAACCCTAACACTAACCCTAACCCTAACCCTAACCCATACCCTACACCGTACCCGAAGCCCTCCCCAAACCCGTACCCTAAGCCGTACCCTAAACCTAACCCTAAGCCTAACCCTAACCCTAGGCTACCTTTGACTGCTTCTGCCTCCAATAGATTTCCTAAGCACTAGTGTTTTAAGGAACAGCTTAAAAAGAGAATCCTAATGTGATTTCTTTATAATGGGTGTGTTCCTTATCTTATCCTAGTGTCTAAACTCTTCTCCATGGCTGGACCCCCAAATAATATACTTTACGTGCTAAGGGGTATCTAGAGAGTGGGATAGGTTTAATAACTACCCTAACACAACACGTACCCTAACCGTAACCCCTACCCTAAACCTAACACGTACCCTAATCCTAAACCGTAACTAAATCGAGCCCTAACCCTAAAACTAAGCCTAACCCTAACCCTAACCCATACCCTACGCCGTACCCGAAGCCCTCCCCGAACCCGTACCCTAAGCAGTACCCTAGGCCTAACCCTAAGGATAACCCTAACCCTAGGCTACCCTTGACTGCTTCTGCCTCCAATAGATTTCCTAAGCACTAGTGTTTTAAGGAACAGCTTAAAAAGAGAATCCTAAAGTGATTTATTTGTAATGGGTGTGTTCCTTATCTTATCCTAGTGTCTAAACTCTTCTCCAGGGCTGGACCCACAAATAATATTCCTTTACGTGCTATGGGTTATCTAGAGAGTGGGATAGGTTTAACAACTACCCTAACCCTAACACGTACATTAACCCTAACCCCTACCCTAACCCTAACACGTACCTTAAACCTAAACCGTACCCTAAACCGAGCCCTATCCCTAACACTAACCCTAACCCTAATCCTAACCCATACCCTACGCCATACCCGAAGCCCTCCCCGAACCCGTACCCTAAGACGTACCCTAAGCCTAACCCTAAGCCTAACCCTAACCCTAGGCTACCCTTGACTGCTTCTGCCTCCTATAGATTTCCTAAGCACTAGTGTTTTAAGGAACAGCTTAAAAAGAGAATCCTAATGTGATTTCTTTAAAAAGGGTGTGTTCCTTATCTTACCCTAGTGTCTAAACTCTTCTCCATGGCTGGACCCCCAAAAAATATACCTTTACGTGCTAAGGGGTATCTAGAGAGTGGGATAGGTTTAATAACTACCCTAACCCTAATGCGTAACCTAACCCTAACCCCTACCCTAACCCTAACACGTACCCTTTTCTAAGCCGTACACTAAACCGAGCACTAACACTAATACTAACCCTAACCCTAACCCTAACCCATACCCTACACCGTACCCGAAGCCCTCCCCGAACCCGTACCCTAAGCCGTACACTAAGCCTAACCCTAAGCCTAACCCTAACGCTAGGCTACCCTTGACTGCTTCTGCCTCCAATAGATTTCCTAAGCAATAGTATTTTAAGGAACAGCTTAAAAAGAGTATCCTAATGTGATTTCTTTATAATGGGTGTGTTCCTTATCTTATCCTAGTGTCTAAACTCTTCTCCATGGCTGGATCCCCAAATAATATTCCTTTACCTGCTAAGGGGTATCTAGACAGTGGGATAGGTTTAATAACCCTAACCCTAACACGTATCCTAACCCTAACCCCTACCCTAACACTAACACGTACCCTACTCCTAAACCGTACCCTAAACCGAGCCCTAACCCTAACACTAACCCTAACCCTAACCGTAACCCATACCCTACTCCGTGCCCGAACCCCTCCCCGAACCCATACAATAAGCCGTACCCTAAACCTAACCATAAGCCTAACCCTAACCCTAGGCTGCCCTTGACTGCTTCTGCCTCCAATAGATTTCCTAAGCACTAGTGTTTTACGGAAGCGCTTAAAAAGAGAATCCTAATGTGATTTCTTTATAATGGGTGTGTTCCTTATTTTATCATAGTGTCTAAACTCTTCTCCATGGCTGGACCTCCAAATAATATTCCTTTACGTGCTAAGGGGAATCTAGAGAGTGGGATAGGTTTAATAACTACCCTAACTCTAACGCGTACCCTAACCCTAACCCCTACCCTAACCCTAACACGTACCCTAATCCTAACCCGTACCCTAAACCGAGCCCTAACCCTAACACTAACCCTAATCCTAACCCTAACCCATACCCTACGCCGTACCCGAACCCCTCCCCGAACCCGTACCCTAAGCCGTACCCTAAGCCTAACCCTAACCCTAGGCTACCCTTGACTGCTTCTGCGTCCAATAGGTTTCCTAAGCACTAGTGTTTTAAGGAACAGCTTAAAAAGAGAATCCTAATGTGATTTCTTTATAATGGTGTGTTCCTTATCTTATCCTAGTGTCTAAACTCTTCTCCATGGCTGGACCCCCAAATAATATTCTTTACGTGCTAAGGGGTATCTAGAGAGTGGGATAGGTTTAATAATTACCCTAACCCTAACACGTACCCTAACCCTAACCCCTAACCTAACCCTAACACGTACCCTAATCCTAAACCGTACCCTAAACCGAGCCCTAACCCTAACACTAACCCTAACCCTAACCCATAACCTACGACGTACGCGAAGCCCTCCCCGAACCCGTACCCTAAGCCGTACCCTAAGCCTAACCCTAAGCCTAACCCTAACACTAGGCTACCCTTGACTGCTTCTGCCTCCAATAGATTTCCTAAGCACTACTGTTTTAAGGAACAGCTAAAAAAGAGAATCCTAATGTGATTTCTTTATAATGGGTGTGTTCCTTATCTTATCCTAGTGTCTAAACTCTTCTCCATGGCTGGACCCCCAAATAATATTCCTTTACGTGCTAAGGTTATCTAGAGAGTGGGATAGGTTTAATAACTAACCTAACCCTAATGCGTACCCTAACCCTTACCCCTATCCTAACTCTAACACGTACCCTAATCCTAACCCGTACCCTAAACCGATCCCTAACCCTAACCCTAAACCTAAACCATACCATACGCCGTACCCGAAGCCCTCCCCGAAACCGTACCCTAAGACGTACCCTAAGCCTAACCCTAAGCCTATCCCTAACCCTAGGCTACCCTTGACTGCTTGTGCCTCCAATAGATTTCCTAAGCACTACTGTTTTAAGGAACAGCTAAAAAAGAGAATCCTAATGTGATTTCTTTATAATGGGTGTGTTCCTTATCTTATCCTAGTGTCTAAACTCTTCTCCATGGCTGGACCCCCAAATAATATTCCTTTACGTGCTAAGGTTATCTAGAGAGTGGGATAGGTTTAATAACTAACCTAACCCTAATGCGTACCCTAACCCTTACCCCTATCCTAACTCTAACACGTACCCTAATCCTAACACGTACCCTAAACCGAGCCCTAACCCTAACACTAACCCTAACCCTAACCCTAACCCATACCCTACACCGTACCCGAAGCCTTCCCCAAACCCGTACCCTAAGCCGTACCCTAAACCTAACCCTAAGCCTAACCCTAACCCTAGGCTACCTTTGACTGCTTCTGCCTCCAATAGATTTCCTAAGCACTAGTGTTTTAAGGAACAGCTTAAAAAGAGAATCCTAATGTGATTTCTTTATAATGGGTGTGTTCCTTATCTTATCCTAGTGTCTAAACTCTTCTCCATGGCTGGACCCCCAAATAATATACTTTACGTGCTAAGGGGTATCTAGAGAGTGGGATAGGTTTAATAACTACCCTAACACAACACGTACCCTAACCGTAACCCCTACCCTAAACCTAACACGTACCCTAATCCTAAACCGTAACTAAATCGAGCCCTAACCCTAACACTAAGCCTAACCCTAACCCTAACCCATACCCTACGCCGTACCCGAAGCCCTCCCTGAACCCGTACCCTAAGCAGTACCCTAGGCCTAACCCTAAGGATAACCCTAACCCTAGGCTACCCTTGACTGCTTCTGCCTCCAATAGATTTCCTAAGCACTAGTGTTTTAAGGAACAGCTTAAAGAGAGAATCCTAAAGTGATTTATTTGTAATGGGTGTGTTCCTTATCTTATCCTAGTGTCTAAACTCTTCTCCAGGGCTGGACCCCCAAATAATATTCCTTTACGTGCTATGGGTTATCTAGAGAGTGGGATAGGTTTAATAACTACCCTAACCCTAACACGTACATTAACCCTAACCCCTACCCTAACCCTAACACGTACCTTAAACCTAAACCGTACCCTAAACCGAGCCCTATCCCTAACACTAACCCTAACCCTAATCCTAACCCATACCCTACGCCATACCCGAAGCCCTCCCCGAACCCGTACCCTAAGACGTACCCTAAGCCTAACCCTAAGCCTAACCCTAACCCTAGGCTACCCTTGACTGCTTCTGCCTCCTATAGATTTCATAAGCACTAGTGTTTTAAGGAACAGCTTAAAAAGAGAATCCTAATGTGATTTCTTTAAAAAGGGTGTGTTCCTTATCTTACCCTAGTGTCTAAACTCTTCTCCATGGCTGGACCCCCAAAAAATATACCTTTACGTTCTAAGGGGTATCTAGAGAGTGGGATAGGTTTAATAACTACCCTAACCCTAATGCGTAACCTAACCCTAACCCCTACCCTAACCCTAACACGTACCCTTTTCTAAGCCGTACACTAAACCGAGCACTAACACTAATACTAACCCTAACCCTAACCCTAACCCATACCCTACACCGTACCCGAAGCCCTCCCCGAACACGTACCCTAAGCCGTACACTAAGCCTAACCCTAAGCCTAACCCTAACGCTAGGCTACCCTTGACTGCTTCTGCCTCCAATAGATTTCCTAAGCAATAGTATTTTAAGGAACAGCTTAAAAAGAGTATCCTAATGTGATTTCTTTATAATGGGTGTGTTCCTTATCTTATCCTAGTGTCTAAACTCTTCTCCATGGCTGGATCCCCAAATAATATTCCTTTACGTGCTAAGGGGTATCTAGACAGTGGGATAGGTTTAATAACCCTAACCCTAACACGTATCCTAACCCTAACCCCTACCCTAACACTAACACGTACCCTACTCCTAAACCGTACCCTAAACCGAGCCCTAACCCTAACACTAACCCTAACCCTAACCGTAACCCATACCCTACTCCGTGCCCGAACCCCTCCCCGAACCCATACAATAAGCCGTACCCTAAACCTAACCATAAGCCTAACCCTAACCCTAGGCTGCCCTTGACTGCTTCTGCCTCCAATAGATTTCCTAAGCACTAGTGTTTTACGGAAGAGCTTAAAAAGAGAATCCTAATGTGATTTCTTTATAATGGGTGTGTTCCTTATTTTATCATAGTGTCTAAACTCTTCTCCATGGCTGGACCTCCAAATAATATTCCTTTACGTGCTAAGGGGAATCTAGAGAGTGGGATAGGTTTAATAACTACCCTAACTCTAACGCGTACCCTAACCCTAACCCCTACCCTAACCCTAACACGTACCCTAATCCTAACCCGTACCCTAAACCGAGCCCTAACCCTAACACTAACCCTAATCCTAACCTAACCCATACACTACGCCGTACCCGAACCCCTCCCCGAACCTGTACCCTAAGCCGTACCCTAAGCCTAACCCTAACCCTAGGCTACCCTTGACTGCTTCTGCGTCCAATAGGTTTCCTAAGCACTAGTGTTTTAAGGAACAGCTTAAAAAGAGAATCCTAATGTGATTTCTTTATAATGGTGTGTTCCTTATCTTATCCTAGTGTCTAAACTCTTCTCCATGGCTGGACCCCCAAATAATATTCTTTACGTGCTAAGGGGTATCTAGAGAGTGGGATAGGTTTAATAATTACCCTAACCCTAACACGTACCCTAACCCTAACCCCTAACCTAACCCTAACACGTACCCTAATCCTAAACCGTACCCTAAACCGAGCCCTAACCCTAACACTAACCCTAACCCTAACCCATAACCTACGACGTACGCGAAGCCCTCCCCGAACCCGTACCCTAAGCCATACCCTAAGCCTAACACTAAGCCTAACCCTAACACTAGGCTACCCTTGACTGCTTCTGCCTCCAATAGATTTCCTAAGCACAAGTGTTTTAAGGAACAGCTTAAAAAGAGAATCCTAATGTGATTTCTTTATAATGGGTGTGTTCCTTATCTTATCCTAGTGTCTAAACTCTTCTCCATGGCTGGACCCCCAAATAATATTTCTTTACATACTAAGGGGTATCTAGAGAGTGGGATAGGTTTAATAACTAATCTAAACCTAATGCGTACCCTAACCCTTACCCCTATCCTAACTCTAACACGTACCCTAATCCTAACCCGTACCCTAAACCGATCCCTAACCCTAACCTTAAACCTAAACCATACCATACGCCGTACCCGAAGCCCTCCCCGAAACCGTACCCTAAGACGTACCCTAAGCCTAACCCTAAGCCTATCCCTAACCCTAGGCTACCCTTGACTGCTTGTGCCTCCAATAGATTTCCTAAGCACTACTGTTTTAAGGAACAGCTAAAAAAGAGAATCCTAATGTGATTTCTTTATAATGGGTGTGTTCCTTATCTTATCCTAGTGTCTAAACTCTTCTCCATGGCTGGACCCCCAAATAATATTCCTTTACGTGCTAAGGTTATCTAGAGAGTGGGATAGGTTTAATAACTAACCTAACCCTAATGCGTACCCTAACCCTTACCCCTATCCTAACTCTAACACGTACCCTAATCCTAACCCGTACCCTAAACCGAGCCCTAACCCTAACACTAACCCTAACCCTAACCCTAACCCATACCCTACGCCGTACCAGAAACCCTCCCCGAAACAGTACCGTAAGACGTACCCTAAGCCAAACCATAAGCCTAACCCTAACCCTAGGCTACCCTTGACTGCTTCTGCCTCCAATAGGTTTCCTAAGCACTAGTGTTTTAAGGAACAGCTTAAAAAGAGAATCCTAATGTGATTTCTTTATAATGGTTTGTTCCTTATTTTATCCTAGTATCTAAACACTTCTCCATGGCAGGACCCCCAAATAATATTCATTTACGTGCTAAGGGGTATCTAGAGAGTGGGATAGGTTTAATCACTACCGTAACCCTAACACGTACATTAACCCTAACACGTACCGTAATCCTAACACGTACCCTAAACCGAGCCCTAACCCTAACACTAACCCTAACCGTAACCCTAACCCATACCCTACACCGTACCCGAAGCCCTCCCCAAACCCGTACCCTAAGCCGTACCCTAAACCTAACCCTAAGCCTAACCCTAACCCTAGGCTACCTTTGACTGCTTCTGCCTCCAATAGATTTCCTAAGCACTAGTGTTTTAAGGAACAGCTTAAAAAGAGAATCCTAATGTGATTTCTTTATAATGGGTGTGTTCCTTATCTTATCCTAGTGTCTAAACTCTTCTCCATGGCTGGACCCCCAAATAATATACTTTACGTGCTAAGGGGTATCTAGAGAGTGGGATAGGTTTAATAACTACCCTAACACAACACGTACCCTAACCGTAACCCCTACCCTAAACCTAACACGTACCCTAATCCTAAACCGTAACTAAATCGAGCCCTAACCCTAACACTAAGCCTAACCCTAACCCTAACCCATACCCTACGCCGTACCCGAAGCCCTCCCCGAACCCGTACCCTAAGCAGTACCCTAGGCCTAACCCTAAGGATAACCCTAACCCTAGGCTACCCTTGACTGCTTCTGCCTCCAATAGATTTCCTAAGCACTAGTGTTTTAAGGAACAGCTTAAAAAGAGAATCCTAATGTGATTTCTTTATAATGGTGTGTTCCTTATCTTATCCTAGTGTCTAAACTCTTCTCCATGGCTGGACCCCCAAATAATATTCTTTACGTGCTAAGGGGTATCTAGAGAGTGGGATAGGTTTAATAATTACCCTAACCCTAACACGTACCCTAACCCTAACCCCTAACCTAACCCTAACACGTACCCTAATCCTAAACCGTACCCTAAACTGAGCCCTAACCCTAACACTAACCCTAACCCTAACCCATAACCTACGACGTACGCGAAGCCCTCCCCGAACCCGTACCCTAAGCCGTACCCTTAGCCTACCCCTAAGCCTAACCCTAACACTAGGCTACCCTTGACTGCTTCTGCCTCCAATAGATTTCCTAAGCACAAGTGTTTTAAGGAACAGCTTAAAAAGAGAATCCTAATGTGATTTCTTTATAATGGGTGTGTTCCTTATCTTATCCTAGTGTCTAAACTCTTCTCCATGGCTGGACCCCCAAATAATATTTCTTTACATGCTAAGGGGTATCTAGAGAGTGGGATAGGTTTAATAACTAATCTAAACCTAATGCGTACCCTAACCCTTACCCCTATCCTAACTCTAACACGTACCCTAATCCTAACCCGTACCCTAAACCGATCCCTAACCCTAACCCTAAACCTAAACCATACCATACGCCGTACCCGAAGCCCTCCCCGAAACCGTACCCTAAGACGTACCCTAAGCCTAACCCTAAGCCTATCCCTAACCCTAGGCTACCCTTGACTGCTTCTGCCTCCAATAGATTTCCTAAGCACTACTGTTTTAAGGAACAGCTTAAAAAGAGAATCCTAATGTGATTTCTTTATAATGGGTGTGTTCCTTATCTTATCCTAGTGTCTAAACTCTTCTCCATGGCTGGACCCCCAAATAATATTCCTTTACGTGCTAAGGTTATCTAGAGAGTGGGATAGGTTTAATAACTAACCTAACCCTAATGCGTACCCTAACCCTTACCCCTATCCTAACTCTAACACGTACCGTAATCCTAACCCGTACCCTAAACCGAGCCCTAACCCTAACACTAACCCTAACCCTAACCCTAACCCATACCCTACGCCGTACCAGAAGCCCTCCCCGAAACAGTACCGTAAGACGTACCCTAAGCCAAACCATAAGCCTAACCCTAACCCTAGGCTACCCTTGACTGCTTCTGCCTCCAATAGGTTTCCTAAGCACTAGTGTTTTAAGGAACAGCTTAAAAAGAGAATCCTAATGTGATTTCTTTATAATGGTTTGTTCCTTATTTTATCCTAGTATCTAAACACTTCTCCATGGCAGGACCCCCAAATAATATTCATTTACGTGCTAAGGGGTATCTAGAGAGTGGGATAGGTTTAATCACTACCGTAACCCTAACACGTACATTAACCCTAACACGTACCCTAATCCTAACACGTACCCTAAACCGAGCCCTAACCCTAACACTAACCCTAACCCTAACCCTAACTCATAACCTACACCGTACCCGAAGCCCTCCCCAAACCCCTACCCTAAGCCGTACCCTAAACCTAACCCTAAGCCTAACCCTAACCCTAGGCTACCTTTGACTGCTTCTGCCTCCAATAGATTTCCTAAGCACTAGTGTTTTAAGGAACAGCTTAAAAAGAGAATCCTAATGTGATTTCTTTATAATGGGTGTGTTCCTTATCTTATCCTAGTGTCTAAACTCTTCTCCATGGCTGGACCCCCAAATAATATACTTTACGTGCTAAGGGGTATCTAGAGAGTGGGATAGGTTTAATAACTACCCTAACACAACACGTACCCTAACCGTAACCCCTACCCTAAACCTAACACGTACCCTAATCCTAAACCGTAACTAAACCGAGCCCTAACCCTAACACTAAGCCTAACCCTAACCCTAACCCATACCCTACGCCGTACCCGAAGCCCTCCCCGAACCCGTACCCTAAGCAGTACCCTAGGCCTAACCCTAAGGATAACCCTAACCCTAGGCTACCCTTGACTGCTTCTGCCTCCAATAGATTTCCTAAGCACTAGTGTTTTAAGGAACAGCTTAAAAAGAGAATCCTAAAGTGATTTATTTGTAATGGGTGTGTTCCTTATCTTATCCTAGTGTCTAAACTCTTCTCCAGGGCTGGACCCCCAAATAATATTCCTTTACGTGCTATGGGTTATCTAGAGAGTGGGATAGGTTTAATAACTACCCTAACCCTAACACGTACATTAACCCTAACCCCTACCCTAACCCTAACACGTACCTTAAACCTAAACCGTACCCTAAACCGAGCCCTATCCCTAACACTAACCCTAACCCTAATCCTAACCCATACCCTACGCCATACCCGAAGCCCTCCCCGAACCCGTACCCTAAGACGTACCCTAAGCCTAACCCTAAGCCTAACCCTAACCCTAGGCTACCCTTGACTGCTTCTGCCTCCTATAGATTTCCTAAGCACTAGTGTTTTAAGGAACAGCTTAAAAAGAGAATCCTAATGTGATTTCTTTAAAAAGGGTGTGTTCCTTATCTTACCCTAGTGTCTAAACTCTTCTCCATGGCTGGACCCCCAACAAATATACCTTTACGTGCTAAGGGGTATCTAGAGAGTGGGATAGGTTTAATAACTACCCTAACCCTAATGCGTAACCTAACCCTAACCCCTACCCTAACCCTAACACGTACCCTTTTCTAAGCCGTACACTAAACCGAGCACTAACACTAATACTAACCCTAACCCTAACCCTAACCCATACCCTACACCGTACCCGAACTCCTCCCCGAACCCGTACCCTAAGCCGTACACTAAGCCTAACCCTAAGCCTAACCCTAACACTAGGCTACCCTTGACTGCTTCTGCCTCCAATAGATTTCCTAAGCACTAGTATTTTAAGGAACAGCTTAAAAAGAGTATCCTAATGTGATTTCTTTATAATGGGTGTGTTCCTTATCTTATCCTAGTGTCTAAACTCTTCTCCATGGCTGGATCCCCAAATAATATTCCTTTACGTGCTAAGGGGTATCTAGACAGTGGGATAGGTTTAATAACCCTAACCCTAACACGTATCCTAACCCTAACCCCTACCCTAACACTAACACGTACCCTAATCCTAAACCGTACCCTAAACCGAGCCCTAACCCTAACACTAACCCTAACCCTAACCGTAACCCATACCCTACTCCGTGCCCGAACCCCTCCCCGAACCCATACAATAAGCCGTACCCTAAACCTAACCATAAGCCTAACCCTAACCCTAGGCTGCCCTTGACTGCTTCTGCCTCCAATAGATTTCCTAAGCACTAGTGTTTTACGGAAGAGCTTAAAAAGAGAATCCTAATGTGATTTCTTTATAATGGGTGTGTTCCTTATTTTATCATAGTGTCTAAACTCTTCTCCATGGCTGGACCTCCAAATAATATTCCTTTACGTGCTAAGGGGTATCTAGAGAGTGGGATAGGTTTAATAACTACCCTAACTCTAACGCGTACCCTAACCCTAACCCCTACCCTAACCCTAACACGTACCCTAATCCTAACCCGTACCCTAAACCGAGCCCTAACCCTAACACTAACCCTAATCCTAACCCTAACCCATACCCTACGCCGTACCCGAAACCCTCCCCGAACCCGTACCCTAAGCCGTACCCTAAGCCTAACCCTAACCCTAGGCTACCCTTGACTGCTTCTGCGTCCAATAGGTTTCCTAAGCACTAGTGTTTTAAGGAACAGCTTAAAAAGAGAATCCTAATGTGATTTCTTTATAATGGTGTGTTCCTTATCTTATCCTAGTGTCTAATCTCTTCTCCATGGCTGGACCAACAAATAATATTCTTTACGTGCTAAGGGGTATCTAGAGAGTGGGATAGGTTTAATAATTACCCTAACCCTAACACGTACCATAACCCTAACCCCTAACCTAACCCTAACACGTACCCTAATCCTAAACCGTACCCTAAACCGAGCCCTAACCCTAACACTAACCCTAACCCTAACCCATAACCTACGACGTACGCGAAGCCCTCCCTGAACCCGTACCCTAAGCCGTACCCTTAGCCTAACCCTAAGCCTAACCCTAACACTAGGCTACCCTTGACTGCTTCTGCCTCCAATAGATTTCCTAAGCACAAGTGTTTTAAGGAACAGCTTAAAAAGAGAATCCTAATGTGATTTCTTTATAATGGGTGTGTTCCTTATCTTATCCTAGTGTCTAAACTCTTCTCCATGGCTGGACCCCCAAATAATATTTCCTTACATGCTAAGGGGTATCTAGAGAGTGGGATAGGTTTAATAACTAATCTAAACCTAATGCGTACCCTAACCCTTACCCCTATCCTAACTCTAACACGTACCCTAATCCTAACCCGTACCCTAAACCGATCCCTAACCCTAACCCTAAACCTAAACCATACCATACGCCGTACCCGAAGCCCTCCCCGAAACCGTACCCTAAGACGTACCCTAAGCCTAACCCTAAGCCTATCCCTAACCCTAGGCTACCCTTGACTGCTTCTGCCTCCAATAGATTTCCTAAGCACTACTGTTTTAAGGAACAGCTTAAAAAGAAAATCCTAATGTGATTTCTTTATAATGGGTGTGTTCCTTATCTTATCCTAGTGTCTAAACTCTTCTCCATGGCTGGACCCCCAAATAATATTCCTTTACGTGCTAAGGTTATCTAGAGAGTGGGATAGGTTTAATAACTAACCTAACCCTAATGCGTACCCTAACCCTTACCCCTATCCTAATTCTAACACGTACCCTAATCCTAACCCGTACCCTAAACCGAGCCCTAACCCTAACACTAACCCTAACCCTAACCCTAACCCATACCCTACGCCGTACCAGAAGCCCTCCCCGAAACAGTACCGTAAGACGTACCCTAAGCCAAACCATAAGCCTAACCCTAACCCTAGGCTACCCTTGACTGCTTCTGCCTCCAATAGGTTTCCTAAGCACTAGTGTTTTAAGGAACAGCTTAAAAAGAGAATCCTAATGTGATTTCTTTATAATGGTTTGTTCCTTATTTTATCCTAGTATCTAAACACTTCTCCATGGCAGGACCCCCAAATAATATTCATTTACGTGCTAAGGGGTATCTAGAGAGTGGGATAGGTTTAATCACTACCGTAACCCTAACACGTACATTAACCCTAACACGTACCCTAATCCTAACACGTACCCTAAACCGAGCCCTAACCCTAACACTAACCCTAACCCTAACCCTAACCCATACCCTACACCGTACCCGAAGCCCTCCCCAAACCCGTACCCTAAGCCGTACCCTAAACCTAACCCTAAGCCTAACCCTAACCCTAGGCTACCTTTGACTGCTTCTGCCTCCAATAGATTTCCTAAGCACTAGTGTTTTAAGGAACAGCTTAAAAAGAGAATCCTAATGTGATTTCTTTATAATGGGTGTGTTCCTTATCTTATCCTAGTGTCTAAACTCTTCTCCATGGCTGGACCCCCAAATAATATACTTTACGTGCTAAGGGGTATCTAGAGAGTGGGATAGGTTTAATAACTACCCTAACACAACACGTACCCTAACCGTAACCCCTACCCTAAACCTAACACGTACCCTAATCCTAAACCGTAACTAAACCGAGCCCTAACCCTAACACTAAGCCTAACCCTAACCCTAACCCATACCTACGCCGTACCCGAAGCCCTCCCCGAACCCGTACCCTAAGCAGTACCCTAGGCCTAACCCTAAGGATAACCCTAACCCTAGGCTACCCTTGACTGCTTCTGCCTCCAATAGGTTTCCTAAGCACTAGTGTTTTAAGGAACAGCTTAAAAAGGGAATCCTAATGTGATTTCTTTATAATGGTTTGTTCCTTATTTTATCCTAGTATCTAAACACTTTTCCATGGCAGGACCCCCAAATAATATTCATTTATGTGCTAAGGGGTATCTAGAGAGTGGGATAGGTTTAATCACTACCGTAACCCTAACACGTACATTAACCCTAACACGTACCCTAATCCTAACACGTACCCTAAACCGAGCCCTAACCCTAACACTAACCCTAACCCTAACCCTATCCCTAGACTACCCTTGACTGCTTCTGCCCCCAATAGATTTCCTAAGCACTAGTGTTTTAAGGAACAGCTTAAAAAGAGAATCCTAAAGTGATTTATTTGTAATGGGTGTGTTCCTTATCTTATCCTAGTGTCTAAACTCTTCTCCAGGGCTGGACCCCCAAATAATATTCCTTTACGTGCTATGGGTTATCTAGAGAGTGGGATAGGTTTAATAACTACCCTAACCCTAACACGTACATTAACCCTAACCCCTACCCTAACCCTAACACGTACCTTAAACCTAAACCGTACCCTAAACCGAGCCCTATCTCTAACACTAACCCTAACCCTAATCCTAACCCATACCCTACGCCATACCCGAAGCCCTCCCCGAACCCGTACCCTAAGACGTACCCTAAGCCTAACCCTAAGCCTAACCCTAACCCTAGGCTACCCTTGACTGCTTCTGCCTCCTATAGATTTCCTAAGCACTAGTGTTTTAAGGAACAGCTTAAAAAGAGAATCCTAATGTGATTTCTTTAAAAAGGGTGTGTTCCTTATCTTACCCTAGTGTCTAAACTCTTCTCCATGGCTGGACCCCCAACAAATATACCTTTACGTGCTAAGGGGTATCTAGAGAGTGGGATAGGTTTAATAACTACCCTAACCCTAATGCGTAACCTAACCCTAACCCCTACCCTAACCCTAACACGTACCCTTTTCTAAGCCGTACACTAAACCGAGCACTAACACTAATACTAACCCTAACCCTAACCCTAACCCATACCCTACACCGTACCCGAAGCCCTCCCCGAACCCGTACCCTAAGCCGTACACTAAGCCTAACCCTAAGCCTAACCCTAACACTAGGCTACCCTTGACTGCTTCTGCCTCCAATAGATTTCCTAAGCAATAGTATTTTAAGGAACAGCTTAAAAAGAGTATCCTAATGTGATTTCTTTATAATGGGTGTGTTCCTTATCTTATCCTAGTGTCTAAACTCTTCTCCATGGCTGGATCCCCAAATAATATTCCTTTACGTGCTAAGGGGTATCTAGACAGTGGGATAGGTTTAATAACCCTAACCCTAACGCGTACCCTAACCCTAACCCCTACCCTAACCCTAACACGTACCCTAATCCTAACCCGTACCCTAAACCGAGCCCTAACCCTAACACTAACCCTAATCCTAACCCTAACCCATACCCTACGCCGTACCCGAACCCCTCCCCGAACCCGTACCCTAAGCCGTACCCTAAGCCTAACCCTAACCCTAGGCTACCCTTGACTGCTTCTGCGTCCAATAGGTTTCCTAAGCACTAGTGTTTTAAGGAACAGCTTAAAAAGAGAATCCTAATGTGATTTCTTTATAATGGTGTGTTCCTTATCTTATCCTAGTGTCTAATGTCTTCTCCATGGCTGGACCCCCAAATAATATTCTTTACGTGCTAAGGGGTATCTAGAGAGTGGGATAGGTTTAATAATTACCCTAACCCTAACACGTACCCTAACCCTAACCCCTAACCTAACCCTAACACGTACCCTAATCCTAAACCGTACCCTAAACCGAGCCCTAACCCTAACACTAACCCTAACCCTAACCCATAACCTACGACGTACGCGAAGCCCTCCCCGAACCCGTACCCTAAGCCGTACCCTTAGCCTAACCCTAAGCCTAACCCTAACACTAGGCTACCCTTGACTGCTTCTGCCTCCAATAGATTTCCTAAGCACTACTGTTTTAAGGAACAGCTTAAAAAGAAAATCCTAATGTGATTTCTTTATAATGGGTGTGTTCCTTATCTTATCCTAGTGTCTAAACTCTTCTCCATGGCTGGACCCCCAAATAATATTCCTTTACGTGCTAAGGTTATCTAGAGAGTGGGATAGGTTTAATAACTAACCTAACCCTAATGCGTACCCTAACCCTTACCCCTATCCTAATTCTAACACGTACCCTAATCCTAACCCGTACCCTAAACCGAGCCCTAACCCTAACACTAACCCTAACCCTAACCCTAACCCATACCCTACGCCGTACCAGAAGCCCTCCCCGAAACAGTACCGTAAGACGTACCCTAAGCCAAACCATAAGCCTAACCCTAACCCTAGGCTACCCTTGACTGCTTCTGCCTCCAATAGGTTTCCTAAGCACTAGTGTTTTAAGGAACAGCTTAAAAAGAGAATCCTAATGTGATTTCTTTATAATGGTTTGTTCCTTATTTTATCCTAGTATCTAAACACTTCTCCATGGCAGGACCCCCAAATAATATTCATTTACGTGCTAAGGGGTATCTAGAGAGTGGGATAGGTTTAATCACTACCGTAACCCTAACACGTACATTAACCCTAACACGTACCCTAATCCTAACACGTACCCTAAACCGAGCCCTAACCCTAACACTAACCCTAACCCTAACCCTAACCCATACCCTACACCGTACCCGAAGCCCTCCCCAAACCCGTACCCTAAGCCGTACCCTAAACCTAACCCTAAGCCTAACCCTAACCCTAGGCTACCTTTGACTGCTTCTGCCTCCAATAGATTTCCTAAGCACTAGTGTTTTAAGGAACAGCTTAAAAAGAGAATCCTAATGTGATTTCTTTATAATGGGTGTGTTCCTTATCTTATCCTAGTGTCTAAACTCTTCTCCATGGCTGGACCCCCAAATAATATACTTTACGTGCTAAGGGGTATCTAGAGAGTGGGATAGGTTTAATAACTACCCTAACACAACACGTACCCTAACCGTAACCCCTACCCTAAACCTAACACGTACCCTAATCCTAAACCGTAACTAAACCGAGCCCTAACCCTAACACTAAGCCTAACCCTAACCCTAACCCATACCCTACGCCGTACCCGAAGCCCTCCCCGAACCCGTACCCTAAGCAGTACCCTAGGCCTAACCCTAAGGATAACCCTAACCCTAGGCTACCCTTGACTGCTTCTGCCTCCAATAGGTTTCCTAAGCACTAGTGTTTTAAGGAACAGCTTAAAAAGGGAATCCTAATGTGATTTCTTTATAATGGTTTGTTCCTTATTTTATCCTAGTATCTAAACACTTTTCCATGGCAGGACCCCCAAATAATATTCATTTATGTGCTAAGGGGTATCTAGAGAGTGGGATAGGTTTAATCACTACCGTAACCCTAACACGTACATTAACCCTAACACGTACCCTAATCCTAACACGTACCCTAAACCGAGCCCTAACCCTAACACTAACCCTAACCCTAACCCTATCCCTAGACTACCCTTGACTGCTTCTGCCCCCAATAGATTTCCTAAGCACTAGTGTTTTAAGGAACAGCTTAAAAAGAGAATCCTAAAGTGATTTATTTGTAATGGGTGTGTTCCTTATCTTATCCTAGTGTCTAAACTCTTCTCCAGGGCTGGACCCCCAAATAATATTCCTTTACGTGCTATGGGTTATCTAGAGAGTGGGATAGGTTTAATAACTACCCTAACCCTAACACGTACATTAACCCTAACCCCTACCCTAACCCTAACACGTACCTTAAACCTAAACCGTACCCTAAACCGAGCCCTATCTCTAACACTAACCCTAACCCTAATCCTAACCCATACCCTACGCCATACCCGAAGCCCTCCCCGAACCCGTACCCTAAGACGTACCCTAAGCCTAACCCTAAGCCTAACCCTAACCCTAGGCTACCCTTGACTGCTTCTGCCTCCTATAGATTTCCTAAGCACTAGTGTTTTAAGGAACAGCTTAAAAAGAGAATCCTAATGTGATTTCTTTAAAAAGGGTGTGTTCCTTATCTTACCCTAGTGTCTAAACTCTTCTCCATGGCTGGACCCCCAACAAATATACCTTTACGTGCTAAGGGGTATCTAGAGAGTGGGATAGGTTTAATAACTACCCTAACCCTAATGCGTAACCTAACCCTAACCCCTACCCTAACCCTAACACGTACCCTTTTCTAAGCCGTACACTAAACCGAGCACTAACACTAATACTAACCCTAACCCTAACCCTAACCCATACCCTACACCGTACCCGAAGCCCTCCCCGAACCCGTACCCTAAGCCGTACACTAAGCCTAACCCTAAGCCTAACCCTAACACTAGGCTACCCTTGACTGCTTCTGCCTCCAATAGATTTCCTAAGCAATAGTATTTTAAGGAACAGCTTAAAAAGAGTATCCTAATGTGATTTCTTTATAATGGGTGTGTTCCTTATCTTATCCTAGTGTCTAAACTCTTCTCCATGGCTGGATCCCCAAATAATATTCCTTTACGTGCTAAGGGGTATCTAGACAGTGGGATAGGTTTAATAACCCTAACCCTAACGCGTACCCTAACCCTAACCCCTACCCTAACCCTAACACGTACCCTAATCCTAACCCGTACCCTAAACCGAGCCCTAACCCTAACACTAACCCTAATCCTAACCCTAACCCATACCCTACGCCGTACCCGAACCCCTCCCCGAACCCGTACCCTAAGCCGTACCCTAAGCCTAACCCTAACCCTAGGCTACCCTTGACTGCTTCTGCGTCCAATAGGTTTCCTAAGCACTAGTGTTTTAAGGAACAGCTTAAAAAGAGAATCCTAATGTGATTTCTTTATAATGGTGTGTTCCTTATCTTATCCTAGTGTCTAATGTCTTCTCCATGGCTGGACCCCCAAATAATATTCTTTACGTGCTAAGGGGTATCTAGAGAGTGGGATAGGTTTAATAATTACCCTAACCCTAACACGTACCCTAACCCTAACCCCTAACCTAACCCTAACACGTACCCTAATCCTAAACCGTACCCTAAACCGAGCCCTAACCCTAACACTAACCCTAACCCTAACCCATAACCTACGACGTACGCGAAGCCCTCCCCGAACCCGTACCCTAAGCCGTACCCTTAGCCTAACCCTAAGCCTAACCCTAACACTAGGCTACCCTTGACTGCTTCTGCCTCCAATAGATTTCCTAAGCACAAGTGTTTTAAGGAACAGCTTAAAAAGAGAATCCTAATGTGATTTCTTTATAATGGGTGTGTTTCTTATCTTATCCTAGTGTCTAAACTCTTCTCCATGGCTGGACCCCCAAATAATATTTCCTTACATGCTAAGGGGTATCTAGAGAGTGGGATAGGTGTAATAACTAATCTAAACCTAATGCGTACCCTAACCCTTACCCCTATCCTAACTCTAACACGTACCCTAATCCTAACCCGTACCCTAAACCGATCCCTAACCCTAACCCTAAACCTAAACCATACCATACGCCGTACCCGAAGCCCTCCCCGAAACCGTACCCTAAGACGTACCCTAAGCCTAACCCTAAGCCTATCCCTAACCCTAGGCTACCCTTGACTGCTTCTGCCTCCAATAGATTTCCTAAGCACTACTGTTTTAAGGAACAGCTTAAAAAGAAAATCCTAATGTGTTTTCTTTATAATGGGTGTGTTCCTTATCTTATCCTAGTGTCTAAACTCTTCTCCATGGCTGGACCCCCAAATAATATTCCTTTACGTGCTAAGGTTATCTAGAGAGTGGGATAGGTTTAATAACTAACCTAACCCTAATGCGTACCCTAACCCTTACCCCTATCCTAACTCTAACACGTACCCTAATCCTAACCCGTACCCTAAACCGAGCCCTAACCCTAACACTAACCCTAACCCTAACCCTAACCCATACCCTACGCCGTACCAGAAGCCCTCCCCGAAAGAGTACCGTAAGACGTACCCTAAGCCAAATCATAAGCCTAACCCTAACCCAAGGCTACCCTTGACTGCTTCTGCCTCCAATAGGTTTCCTAAGCACTAGTGTTTTAAGGAACAGCTTAAAAAGAGAATCCTAAAGTGATTTATTTGTAATGGGGGTGTCCCTTATCTTATCCTAGTGTCTAAACTCTTCTCCAGGGCTGGACCCCCAAATAATATTCCTTTACGTGCTATGGGTTATCTAGAGAGTGGGATAGGTTTAATAACTACCCTAACCCTAACACGTACATTAACCCTAACCCCTACCCTAACCCTAACACGTACCTTAAACCTAAACCGTACCCTAAACCGAGACCTATCCCTAACACTAACCCTAACCCTAATCCTAACCCATACCCTACGCCATACCCGAAGCCCTCCCCGAACCCGTACCCTAAGACGTACCCTAAGCCTAACCCTAAGCCTAACCCTAACCCTAGGCTACCCTTGACTGCTTCTGCCTCCTATAGATTTCCTAAGCACTAGTGTTTTAAGGAACAGCTTAAAAAGAGAATCCTAATGTGATTTCTTTAAAAAGGGTGTGTTCCTTATCTTACCCTAGTGTCTAAACTCTTCTCCATGGCTGGACCCCCAAAAAATATACCTTTACGTGCTAAGGGGTATCTAGAGAGTGGGATAGGTTTAATAACTACCCTAACCCTAATGCGTAACCTAACCCTAACCCCTACCCTAACCCTAACACGTACCCTTTTCTAAGCCGTACACTAAACCGAGCACTAACACTAATACTAACCCTAACCCTAACCCTAACCCATACCCTACCCCGTACCCGAAGCCCTCCCCGAACCCGTACCCTAAGCCGTACACTAAGCCTAACCCTAAGCCTAACCCTAACACTAGGCTACCCTTGACTGCTTCTGCCTCCAATAGATTTCCTAAGCAATAGTATTTTAAGGAACAGCTTAAAAAGAGTATCCTAATGTGATTTCTTTATAATGGGTGTGTTCCTTATCTTATCCTAGTGTCTAAACTCTTCTCCATGGCTGGATCCCCAAATAATATTCCTTTACGTGCTAAGGGGTATCTAGACAGTGGGATAGGTTTAATAACCCTAACCCTAACACGTATCCTAACCCTAACCCCTACCCTAACACTAACACGTACCCTAATCCTAAACCGTACCCTAAACCGAGCCCTAACCCTAACACTAACCCTAACCCTAACCGTAACCCATACCCTACTCCATGCCCGAACCCCTCCCCGAACCCATACAATAAGCCGTACCCTAAACCTAACCATAAGCCTAACCCTAACCCTAGGCTGCCCTTGACTGCTTCTGCCTCCAATAGATTTCCTAAGCACTAGTGTTTTACGGAAGAGCTTAAAAAGAGAATCCTAATGTGATTTCTTTATAATGGGTGTGTTCCTTATTTTATCATAGTGTCTAAACTCTTCTCCATGGCTGGACCTCCAAATAATATTCCTTTACGTGCTAAGGGGTATCTAGAGAGTGGGATAGGTTTAATAACTACCCTAACTCTAACGCGTACCCTAACCCTAACCCCTACCCTAACCCTAACACGTACCCTAATCCTAACCCGTACCCTAAACCGAGCCCTAACCCTAACACTAACCCTAATCCTAACCCTAACCCATACCCTACGCCGTACCCGAAACCCTCCCCGAACCCGTACCCTAAGCCTAACCCTAACCCTAGGCTACCCTTGACTGCTTCTGCGTCCAATAGGTTTCCTAAGCACTAGTGTTTTAAGGAACAGCTTAAAAAGAGAATCCTAATGTGATTTCTTTATAATGGTGTGTTCCTTATCTTATCCTAGTGTCTAATCTCTTCTCCATGGCTGGACCAACAAATAATATTCTTTACGTGCTAAGGGGTATCTAGAGAGTGGGATAGGTTTAATAATTACCCTAACCCTAACACGTACCATAACCCTAACCCCTAACCTAACCCTAACACGTACCCTAATCCTAAACCGTACCCTAAACCGAGCCCTAACCCTAACACTAACCCTAACCCTAACCCATAACCTACGACGTACGCGAAGCCCTCCCTGAACCCGTACCCTAAGCCGTACCCTTAGCCTAACCCTAAGCCTAACCCTAACACTAGGCTACCCTTGACTGCTTCTGCCTCCAATAGATTTCCTAAGCACAAGTGTTTTAAGGAACAGCTTAAAAAGAGAATCCTAATGTGATTTCTTTATAATGGGTGTGTTCCTTATCTTATCCTAGTGTCTAAACTCTTCTCCATGGCTGGACCCCCAAATAATATTTCCTTACATGCTAAGGGGTATCTAGAGAGTGGGATAGGTTTAATAACTAATCTAAACCTAATGCGTACCCTAACCCTTACCCCTATCCTAACTCTAACACGTACCCTAATCCTAACCCGTACCCTAAACCGATCCCTAACCCTAACCCTAAACCTAAACCATACCATACGCCGTACCCGAAGCCCTCCCCGAAACCGTACCCTAAGACGTACCCTAAGCCTAACCCTAAGCCTATCCCTAACCCTAGGCTACCCTTGACTGCTTCTGCCTCCAATAGATTTCCTAAGCACTACTGTTTTAAGGAACAGCTTAAAAAGAAAATCCTAATGTGATTTCTTTATAATGGGTGTGTTCCTTATCTTATCCTAGTGTCTAAACTCTTCTCCATGGCTGGACCCCCAAATAATATTCCTTTACGTGCTAAGGTTATCTAGAGAGTGGGATAGGTTTAATAACTAACCTAACCCTAATGCGTACCCTAACCCTTACCCCTATCCTAATTCTAACACGTACCCTAATCCTAACCCGTACCCTAAACCGAGCCCTAACCCTAACACTAACCCTAACCCTAACCCTAACCCATACCCTACGCCGTACCAGAAGCCCTCCCCGAAACAGTACCGTAAGACGTACCCTAAGCCAAACCATAAGCCTAACCCTAACCCTAGGCTACCCTTGACTGCTTCTGCCTCCAATAGGTTTCCTAAGCACTAGTGTTTTAAGGAACAGCTTAAAAAGAGAATCCTAATGTGATTTCTTTATAATGGTTTGTTCCTTATTTTATCCTAGTATCTAAACACTTCTCCATGGCAGGACCCCCAAATAATATTCATTTACGTGCTAAGGGGTATCTAGAGAGTGGGATAGGTTTAATCACTACCGTAACCCTAACACGTACATTAACCCTAACACGTACCCTAATCCTAACACGTACCCTAAACCGAGCCCTAACCCTAACACTAACCCTAACCCTAACCCTAACCCATACCCTACACCGTACCCGAAGCCCTCCCCAAACCCGTACCCTAAGCCGTACCCTAAACCTAACCCTAAGCCTAACCCTAACCCTAGGCTACCTTTGACTGCTTCTGCCTCCAATAGATTTCCTAAGCACTAGTGTTTTAAGGAACAGCTTAAAAAGAGAATCCTAATGTGATTTCTTTATAATGGGTGTGTTCCTTATCTTATCCTAGTGTCTAAACTCTTCTCCATGGCTGGACCCCCAAATAATATACTTTACGTGCTAAGGGGTATCTAGAGAGTGGGATAGGTTTAATAACTACCCTAACACAACACGTACCCTAACCGTAACCCCTACCCTAAACCTAACACGTACCCTAATCCTAAACCGTAACTAAACCGAGCCCTAACCCTAACACTAAGCCTAACCCTAACCCTAACCCATACCCTACGCCGTACCCGAAGCCCTCCCCGAACCCGTACCCTAAGCAGTACCCTAGGCCTAACCCTAAGGATAACCCTAACCCTAGGCTACCCTTGACTGCTTCTGCCTCCAATAGGTTTCCTAAGCACTAGTGTTTTAAGGAACAGCTTAAAAAGGGAATCCTAATGTGATTTCTTTATAATGGTTTGTTCCTTATTTTATCCTAGTATCTAAACACTTTTCCATGGCAGGACCCCCAAATAATATTCATTTATGTGCTAAGGGGTATCTAGAGAGTGGGATAGGTTTAATCACTACCGTAACCCTAACACGTACATTAACCCTAACACGTACCCTAATCCTAACACGTACCCTAAACCGAGCCCTAACCCTAACACTAACCCTAACCCTAACCCTATCCCTAGACTACCCTTGACTGCTTCTGCCCCCAATAGATTTCCTAAGCACTAGTGTTTTAAGGAACAGCTTAAAAAGAGAATCCTAAAGTGATTTATTTGTAATGGGTGTGTTCCTTATCTTATCCTAGTGTCTAAACACTTCTCCAGGGCTGGACCCCCAAATAATATTCCTTTACGTGCTATGGGTTATCTAGAGAGTGGGATAGGTTTAATAACTACCCTAACCCTAACACGTACATTAACCCTAACCCCTACCCTAACCCTAACACGTACCTTAAACCTAAACCGTACCCTAAACCGAGCCCTATCTCTAACACTAACCCTAACCCTAATCCTAACCCATACCCTACGCCATACCCGAAGCCCTCCCCGAACCCGTACCCTAAGACGTACCCTAAGCCTAACCCTAAGCCTAACCCTAACCCTAGGCTACCCTTGACTGCTTCTGCCTCCTATAGATTTCCTAAGCACTAGTGTTTTAAGGAACAGCTTAAAAAGAGAATCCTAATGTGATTTCTTTAAAAAGGGTGTGTTCCTTATCTTACCCTAGTGTCTAAACTCTTCTCCATGGCTGGACCCCCAAAAAATATACCTTTACGTGCTAAGGGGTATCTAGAGAGTGGGATAGGTTTAATAACTACCCTAACCCTAATGCGTAACCTAACCCTAACCCCTACCCTAACCCTAACACGTACCCTTTTCTAAGCCGTACAGTAAACCGAGCACTAACACTAATACTAACCCTAACCCTAACCCTAACCCATACCCTACACCGTACCCGAAGCCCTCCCCGAACCCATACCCTAAGCCGTACACTAAGCCTAACCCTAAGCCTAACCCTAACACTAGGCTACCCTTGACTGCTTCTGCCTCCAATAGATTTCCTAAGCAATAGTATTTTAAGGAACAGCTTAAAAAGAGTATCCTAATGTGATTTCTTTATAATGGGTGTGTTCCTTATCTTATCGTAGTGTCTAAACTCTTCTCCATGGCTGGATCCCCAAATAATATTCCTTTACGTGCTAAGGGGTATCTAGACAGTGGGATAGGTTTAATAACCCTAACCCTAACACGTATCCTAACCCTAACCCCTACCCTAACACTAACACGTACCCTAATCCTAAACCGTACCCTAAACCGAGCCCTAACCCTAACACTAACCCTAACCCTAACCGTAACCCATACCCTACTCCGTGCCCGAACCCCTCCCCGAACCCATACAATAAGCCGTACCCTAAACCTAACCATAAGCCTAACCCTAACCCTAGGCTGCCCTTGACTGCTTCTGCCTCCAATAGATTTCCTAAGCACTAGTGTTTTACGGAAGAGCTTAAAAAGAGAATCCTAATGTGATTTCTTTATAATGGGTGTGTTCCTTATTTTATCATAGTGTCTAAACTCTTCTCCATGGCTGGACCTCCAAATAATATTCCTTTACGTGCTAAGGGGTATCTAGAGAGTGGGATAGGTTTAATAACTACCCTAACTCTAACGCGTACCCTAACCCTAACCCCTACCCTAACCCTAACACGTACCCTAATCCTAACCCGTACCCTAAACCGAGCCCTAACCCTAACACTAACCCTAATCCTAACCCTAACCCATACCCTACGCCGTACCAGAAGCCCTCCCCGAAACAGTACCGTAAGACGTACCCTAAGCCAAACCATAAGCCTAACCCTAACCCTAGGCTACCCTTGACTGCTTCTGCCTCCAATAGGTTTCCTAAGCACTAGTGTTTTAAGGAACAGCTTAAAAAGAGAATCCTAATGTGATTTCTTTATAATGGTTTGTTCCTTATTTTATCCTAGTATCTAAACACTTCTCCATGGCAGGACCCCCAAATAATATTCATTTACGTGCTAAGGGGTATCTGGAGAGTGGGATAGGTTTAATCACTACCGTAACCCTAACACGTACATTAACCCTAACACGTACCCTAATCCTAACACGTACCCTAAACCGAGCCCTAACCCTAACACTAACCCTAACCCTAACCCTAACCCATACCCTACACCGTACCCGAAGCCCTCCCCAAACCCGTACCCTAAGCCGTACCCTAAACCTAACCCTAAGCCTAACCCTAACCCTAGGCTACCTTTGACTGCTTCTGCCTCCAATAGATTTCCTAAGCACTAGTGTTTTAAGGAACAGCTTAAAAAGAGAATCCTAATGTGATTTCTTTATAATGGGTGTGTTCCTTATCTTATCCTAGTGTCTAAACTCTTCTCCATGGCTGGGCCCCCAAATAATATACTTTACGTGCTAAGGGGTATCTAGAGAGTGGGATAGGTTTAATAACTACCCTAACACAACACGTACCCTAACCGTAACCCCTACCCTAAACCTAACACGTACCCTAATCCTAAACCGTAACTAAACCGAGCCCTAACCCTAACACTAAGCCTAACCCTAACCCTAACCCATAACCTACGCCGTACCCGAAGCCCTCCCCGAACCCGTACCCTAAGCAGTACCCTAGGCCTAACCCTAAGGGTAACCCTAACCCTAGGCTACCCTTGACTGCTTCTGCCTCCAATAGATTTCCTAAGCACTAGTGTTTTAAGGAACAGCTTAAAAAGAGAATCCTAAAGTGATTTATTTGTAATGGGTGTGTTCCTTATCTTATCCTAGTGTCTAAACTCTTCTCCAGGGCTGGACCCCCAAATAATATTCCTTTACGTGCTATGGGTTATCTAGAGAGTGGGATAGGTTTAATAACTACCCTAACCCTAACACGTACATTAACCCTAACCCCTACCCTAACCCTAACACGTACCTTAAACCTAAACCGTACCCTAAACCGAGCCCTATCCCTAACACTAACCCTAACCCTAATCCTAACCCATACCCTACGCCATACCCGAAGCCCTCCCCGAACCCGTACCCTAAGACGTACCCTAAGCCTAACCCTAAGCCTAACCCTAACCCTAGGCTACCCTTGACTGCTTCTGCCTCCTATAGATTTCCTAAGCACTAGTGTTTTAAGGAACAGCTTAAAAAGAGAATCCTAATGTGATTTCTTTAAAAAGGGTGTGTTCCTTATCTTACCCTAGTGTCTAAACTCTTCTCCATGGCTGGACACCCAAAAAATATACCTTTACGTGCTAAGGGGTATCTAGAGAGTGGGATAGGTTTAATAACTACCCTAACACAACACGTACCCTAACCGTAACCCCTACCCTAAACCTAACACGTACCCTAATCCTAAACCATAACTAAACCGAGCCCTAACCCTAACACTAAGCCTAACCCTAACCCTAACCCATACCCTACGCCGTACCCGAAGCCCTCCCCGAACCCGTACCCTAAGCAGTACCTTAGGCCTAACCCTAAGGATAACCCTAACCCTAGGCTACCCTTGACTGCTTCTGCCTCCAATAGATTTCCTAAGCACTAGTGTTTTAAGGAACAGCTTAAAAAGAGAATCCTAAAGTGATTTATTTGTAATGGGTGTGTTCCTTATCTTATCCTAGTGTCTAAACTCTTCTCCAGGGCTGGACCCCCAAATAATATTCCTTTACGTGCTATGGGTTATCTAGAGAGTGGGATAGGTTTAATAACTACCCTAACCCTAACACGTACATTAACCCTAACCCCTACCCTATCCCTAACACGTACCTTAAACCTAAACCGTACCCTAAACCGAGACCTATCCCTAACACTAACCCTAACCCTAATCCTAACCCATACCCTACGCCATACCCGAAGCCCTCCCCGAACCCGTACCCTAAGACGTACCCTAAGCCTAACCCTAAGCCTAACCCTAACCCTAGGCTACCCTTGACTGCTTCTGCCTCCTATAGTTTTCCTAAGCACTAGTGTTTTAAGGAACAGCTTAAAAAGAGAATCCTAATGTGATTTCTTTAAAAAGGGTGTGTTCCTTATCTTACCCTAGTGTCTAAACTTTTCTCCATGGATGGATCCCCAAAAAATATACCTTTACGTGCTAAGGGGTATCTAGAGAGTGGGATAGGTTTAATAACTACCCTAACCCTAATGCGTAACCTAACCCTAACCCCTACCCTAACCCTAACACGTACCCTTTTCTAAGCCGTACACTAAACCGAGCACTAACACTAATACTAACCCTAACCCTAACCCTAACCCATACCCTACACCGTACCCGAAGCCCTCCCCGAACCCGTACCCTAAGCCGTACACTAAGCCTAACCCTAAGCCTAACCCTAACACTAGGCTACCCTTGACTGCTTCTGCCTCCAATAGATTTCCTAAGCAATAGTATTTTAAGGAACAGCTTAAAAAGAGTATCCTAATGTGATTTCTTTATAATGGGTGTGTTCCTTATCTTATCCTAGTGTCTAAACTCTTCTCCATGGCTGGATCCCCAAATAATATTCCTTTACGTGCTAAGGGGTATCTAGACAGTGGGATAGGTTTAATAACCCTAACCCTAACACGTATCCTAACCCTAACCCCTACCCTAACACTAACACGTACCCTAATCCTAAACCGTACCCTAAACCGAGCCCTAACCCTAACACTAACCCTAACCCTAACCGTAACCCATACCCTACTCCATGCCCGAACCCCTCCCCGAACCCATACAATAAGCCGTACCCTAAACCTAACCATAAGCCTAACCCTAACCCTAGGCTGCCCTTGACTGCTTCTGCCTCCAATAGATTTCCTAAGCACTAGTGTTTTACGGAAGAGCTTAAAAAGAGAATCCTAATGTGATTTCTTTATAATGGGTGTGTTCCTTATTTTATCATAGTGTCTAAACTCTTCTCCATGGCTGGACCTCCAAATAATATTCCTTTACGTGCTAAGGGGTATCTAGAGAGTGGGATAGGTTTAATAACTACCCTAACTCTAACGCGTACCCTAACCCTAACCCCTACCCTAACCCTAACACGTACCCTAATCCTAACCCGTACCCTAAACCGAGCCCTAACCCTAACACTAACCCTAATCCTAACCCTAACCCATACCCTACGCCGTACCCGAAACCCTCCCCGAACCCGTACCCTAAGCCGTACCCTAAGCCTAACCCTAACCCTAGGCTACCCTTGACTGCTTCTGCGTCCAATAGGTTTCCTAAGCACTAGTGTTTTAAGGAACAGCTTAAAAAGAGAATCCTAATGTGATTTCTTTATAATGGTGTGTTCCTTATCTTATCCTAGTGTCTAATCTCTTCTCCATGGCTGGACCCCCAAATAATATTCTTTACGTGCTAAGGGGTATCTAGAGAGTGGGATAGGTTTAATAATTACCCTAACCCTAACACGTACCATAACCCTAACCCCTAACCTAACCCTAACACGTACCCTAATCCTAAACCGTACCCTAAACGGAGCCCTAACCCTAACACTAACCCTAACCCTAACCCATAACCTACGACGTACGCGAAGCCCTCCCCGAACCCGTACCCTAAGCCGTACCCTTAGCCTAACCCTAAGCCTAACCCTAACACTAGGCTACCCTTGACTGCTTCTGCCTCCAATAGATTTCCTAAGCACAAGTGTTTTAAGGAACAGCTTAAAAAGAGAATCCTAATGTGATTTCTTTATAATGGGTGTGTTCCTTATCTTATCCTAGTGTCTAAACTCTTCTCCATGGCTGGACCCCCAAATAATATTTCCTTACATGCTAAGGGGTATCTAGAGAGTGGGATAGGTTTAATAACTAATCTAAACCTAATGCGTACCCTAACCCTTACCCCTATCCTAACTCTAACACGTACCCTAATCCTAACCCGTACCCTAAACCGATCCCTAACCCTAACCCTAAACCTAAACCATACCATACGCCGTACCCGAAGCCCTCCCCGAAACCGTACCCTAAGACGTACCCTAAGCCTAACCCTAAGCCTATCCCTAACCCTAGGCTACCCTTGACTGCTTCTGCCTCCAATAGATTTCCTAAGCACTACTGTTTTAAGGAACAGCTTAAAAAGAAAATCCTAATGTGATTTCTTTATAATGGGTGTGTTCCTTATCTTATCCTAGTGTCTAAACTCTTCTCCATGGCTGGACCCCCAAATAATATTCCTTTACGTGCTAAGGTTATCTAGAGAGTGGGATAGGTTTAATAACTAACCTAACCCTAATGCGTACCCTAACCCTTACCCCTATCCTAACTCTAACACGTACCCTAATCCTAACCCGTACCCTAAACCGAGCCCTAACCCTAACACTAACCCTAACCCTAACCCTAACCCATACCCTACGCCGTACCAGAAGCCCTCCCCGAAACAGTACCGTAAGACGTACCCTAAGCCAAACCATAAGCCTAACCCTAACCCTAGGCTACCCTTGACTGCTTCTGCCTCCAATAGGTTTCCTAAGCACTAGTGTTTTAAGGAACAGCTTAAAAAGAGAATCCTAATGTGATTTCTTTATAATGGTTTGTTCCTTATTTTATCCTAGTATCTAAACACTTCTCCATGGCAGGACCCCCAAATAATATTCATTTACGTGCTAAGGGGTATCTAGAGAGTGGGATAGGTTTAATCACTACCGTAACCCTAACACGTACATTAACCCTAACACGTACCCTAATCCTAACACGTACCCTAAACCGAGCCCTAACCCTAACACTAACCCTAACCCTAACCCTAACCCATACCATACACCGTACCCGAAGCCCTCCCCAAACCCGTACCCTAAGCCGTACCCTAAACCTAACCCTAAGCCTAACCCTAACCCTAGGCTACCTTTGACTGCTTCTGCCTCCAATAGATTTCCTAAGCACTAGTGTTTTAAGGAACAGCTTAAAAAGAGAATCCTAATGTGATTTCTTTATAATGGGTGTGTTCCTTATCTTATCCTAGTGTCTAAACTCTTCTCCATGGCTGGACCCCCAAATAATATACTTTACGTGCTAAGGGGTATCTAGAGAGTGGGATAGGTTTAATAACTACCCTAACACAACACGTACCCTAACCGTAACCCCTACCCTAAACCTAACACGTACCCTAATCCTAAACCGTAACTAAACCGAGCCCTAACCCTAACACTAAGCCTAACCCTAACCCTAACCCATACCCTACGCCGTACCCGAAGCCCTCCCCGAACCCGTACCCTAAGCAGTACCCTAGGCCTAACCCTAAGGATAACCCTAACCCTAGGCTACCCTTGACTGCTTCTGCCTCCAATAGGTTTCCTAAGCACTAGTGTTTTAAGGAACAGCTTAAAAAGGGAATCCTAATGTGATTTCTTTATAATGGTTTGTTCCTTATTTTATCCTAGTATCTAAACACTTTTCCATGGCAGGACCCCCAAATAATATTCATTTACGTGCTAAGGGGTATCTAGAGAGTGGGATAGGTTTAATCACTACCGTAACCCTAACACGTACATTAACCCTAACACGTACCCTAATCCTAACACGTACCCTAAACCGAGCCCTAACCCTAACACTAACCCTAACCCTAACCCTAACCCTAGACTACCCTTGACTGCTTCTGCCCCCAATAGATTTCCTAAGCACTAGTGTTTTAAGGAACAGCTTAAAAAGAGAATCCTAAAGTGATTTATTTGTAATGGGTGTGTTCCTTATCTTATCCTAGTGTCTAAACTCTTCTCCAGGGCTGGACCCCCAAATAATATTCCTTTACGTGCTATGGGTTATCTAGAGAGTGGGATAGGTTTAATAACTACCCTAACCCTAACACGTACATTAACCCTAACCCCTACCCTAACCCTAACACGTACCTTAAACCTAAACCGTACCCTAAACCGAGCCCTATCTCTAACACTAACCCTAACCCTAATCCTAACCCATACCCTACGCCATACCCGAAGCCCTCCCCGAACCCGTACCCTAAGACGTACCCTAAGCCTAACCCTAAGCCTAACCCTAACCCTAGGCTACCCTTGACTGCTTCTGCCTCCTATAGATTTCCTAAGCACTAGTGTTTTAAGGAACAGCTTAAAAAGAGAATCCTAATGTGATTTCTTTATAATGGGTGTGTTCCTTATTTTATCATAGTGTCTAAACTCTTCTCCATGGCTGGACCTCCAAATAATATTCCTTTACGTGCTAAGGGGTATCTAGAGAGTGGGATAGGTTTAATAACTACCCTAACTCTAACGCGTACCCTAACCCTAACCCCTACCCTAACCCTAACACGTACCCTAATCCTAACCCGTACCCTAAACCGAGCCCTAACCCTAACACTAACCCTAATCCTAACCCTAACCCATACCCTACGCCGTACCAGAAGCCCTCCCCGAAACAGTACCGTAAGACGTACCCTAAGCCAAACCATAAGCCTAACCCTAACCCTAGGCTACCCTTGACTGCTTCTGCCTCCAATAGGTTTCCTAAGCACTAGTGTTTTAAGGAACAGCTTAAAAAGAGAATCCTAATGTGATTTCTTTATAATGGTTTGTTCCTTATTTTATCCTAGTATCTAAACACTTCTCCATGGCAGGACCCCCAAGTAATATTCATTTACGTGCTAAGGGGTATCTGGAGAGTGGGATAGGTTTAATCACTACCGTAACCCTAACACGTACATTAACCCTAACACGTACCCTAATCCTAACACGTACCCTAAACCGAGCCCTAACCCTAACACTAACCCTAACCCTAACCCTAACCCATACCCTACACCGTACCCGAAGCCCTCCCCAAACCCGTACCCTAAGCCGTACCCTAAACCTAACCCTAAGCCTAACCCTAACCCTAGGCTACCTTTGACTGCTTCTGCCTCCAATAGATTTCCTAAGCACTAGTGTTTTAAGGAACAGCTTAAAAAGAGAATCCTAATGTGATTTCTTTATAATGGGTGTGTTCCTTATCTTATCCTAGTGTCTAAACTCTTCTCCATGGCTGGGCCCCCAAATAATATACTTTACGTGCTAAGGGGTATCTAGAGAGTGGGATAGGTTTAATAACTACCCTAACACAACACGTACCCTAACCGTAACCCCTACCCTAAACCTAACACGTACCCTAATCCTAAACCGTAACTAAACAGAGCCCTAACCCTAACACTAAGCCTAACCCTAACCCTAACCCATACCCTACGCCGTACCCAAAGCCCTCCCCGAACCCGTACCCTAAGCAGTACCCTAGGCCTAACCCTAAGGATAACCCTAACCCTAGGCTACCCTTGACTGCTTCTGCCTCCAATAGATTTCCTAAGCACTAGTGTTTTAAGGAACAGCTTAAAAAGAGAATCCTAAAGTGATTTATTTGTAATGGGTGTGTTCCTTATCTTATCCTAGTGTCTAAACTCTTCTCCAGGGCTGGACCCCCAAATAATATTCCTTTACGTGCTATGGGTTATCTAGAGAGTGGGATAGGTTTAATAACTACCCTAACCCTAACACGTACATTAACCCTAACCCCTACCCTAACCCTAACACGTACCTTAAACCTAAACCGTACCCTAAACCGAGCCCTATCCCTAACACTAACCCTAACCCTAATCCTAACCCATACCCTACGCCATACCCGAAGCCCTCCCCGAACCCGTACCCTAAGACGTACCCTAAGCCTAACCCTAAGCCTAACCCTAACCCTAGGCTACCCTTGACTGCTTCTGCCTCCTATAGATTTCCTAAGCACTAGTGTTTTAAGGAACAGCTTAAAAAGAGAATCCTAATGTGATTTCTTTAAAAAGGGTGTGTTCCTTATCTTACCCTAGTGTCTAAACTCTTCTCCATGGCTGGACACCCAAAAAATATACCTTTACGTGCTAAGGGGTATCTAGAGAGTGGGATAGGTTTAATAACTACCCTAACACAACACGTACCCTAACCGTAACCCCTACTCTAAACCTAACACGTACCCTAATCCTAAACCGTAACTAAACCGAGCCCTAACCCTAACACTAAGCCTAACCCTAACCCTAACCCATACCCTACACCGTACCCGAAGCCCTCCCCGAACCCGTACCCTAAGCCGTACACTAAGCCTAACCCTAAGCCTAACCCTAACACTAGGCTACCCTTGACTGCTTCTGCCTCCAATAGATTTCCTAAGCAATAGTATTTTAAGGAACAGCTTAAAAAGAGTATCCTAATGTGATTTCTTTATAATGGTGTGTTCCTTATCTTATCCTAGTGTCTAAACTCTTCTCCAGGGCTGGACCCCCAAATAATATTCCTTTACGTGCTAAGGGGTATCTAGACAGTGGGATAGGTTTAATAACCCTAACCCTAACACGTATCCTAACCCTAACCCCTACCCTAACACTAACACGTACCCTAATCCTAAACCGTACCCTAAACCGAGCCCTAACCCTAACACTAACCCTAACCCTAACCGTAACCCATACCCTACTCCATGCCCGAACCCCTCCCCGAACCCATACAATAAGCCGTACCCTAAACCTAACCATAAGCCTAACCCTAACCCTAGGCTGCCCTTGACTGCTTCTGCCTCCAATAGATTTCCTAAGCACTAGTGTTTTACGGAAGAGCTTAAAAAGAGAATCCTAATGTGATTTCTTTATAATGGGTGTGTTCCTTATTTTATCATAGTGTCTAAACTCTTCTCCATGGCTGGACCTCCAAATAATATTCCTTTACGTGCTAAGGGGTATCTAGAGAGTGGGATAGGTTTAATAACTACCCTAACTCTAACGCGTACCCTAACCCTAACCCCTACCCTAACCCTAACACGTACCCTAATCCTAACCCGTACCCTAAACCGAGCCCTAACCCTAACACTAACCCTAATCCTAACCCTAACCCATACCCTATGCCGTACCCGAACCCCTCCCCGAACCCGTACCCTAAGCCGTACCCTAAGCCTAACCCTAACCCTAGGCTACCCTTGACTGCTTCTGCGTCCAATAGGTTTCCTAAGCACTAGTGTTTTAAGGAACAGCTTAAAAAGAGAATCCTAATGTGATTTCTTTATAATGGTGTGTTCCTTATCTTATCCTAGTGTCTAATCTCTTCTCCATGGCTGGACCCCCAAATAATATTCTTTACGTGCTAAGGGGTATCTAGAGAGTGGGATAGGTTTAATAATTACCCTAACCCTAACACGTACCCTAACCCTAACCCCTAACCTAACCCTAACACGTACCCTAATCCTAAACCGTACCCTAAACCGAGCCCTAACCCTAACACTAACCCTAACCCTAACCCATAACCTACGACGTACGCGAAGCCCTCCCCGAACCCGTACTCTAAGCCGTACCCTTAGCCTAACCCTAAGCCTAACCCTAACACTAGGCTACCCTTGACTGCTTCTGCCTCCAATAGATTTCCTAAGCACAAGTGTTTTAAGGAACAGCTTAAAAAGAGAATCCTAATGTGATTTCTTTATAATGGGTGTGTTCCTTATCTTATCCTAGTGTCTAAACTCTTCTCCATGGCTGGACCCCCAAATAATATTTCCTTACATGCTAAGGGGTATCTAGAGAGTGGGATAGGTTTAATAACTAATCTAAACCTAATGCGTACCCTAACCCTTACCCCTATCCTAACTCTAACACGTACCCTAATCCTAACCCGTACCCTAAACCGATCCCTAACCCTAACCCTAAACCTAAACCATACCATACGCCGTACCCGAAGCCCTCCCCGAAACCGTACCCTAAGACGTACCCTAAGCCTAACCCTAAGCCTATCCCTAACCCTAGGCTACCCTTGACTGCTTCTGCCTCCAATAGATTTCCTAAGCACTACTGTTTTAAGGAACAGCTTAAAAAGAAAATCCTAATGTGTTTTCTTTATAATGGGTGTGTTCCTTATCTTATCCTAGTGTCTAAACTCTTCTCCATGGCTGGACCCCCAAATAATATTCCTTTACGTGCTAAGGTTATCTAGAGAGTGGGATAGGTTTAATAACTAACCTAACCCTAATGTGTACCCTAACCCTTACCCCTATCCTAACTCTAACACGTACCCTAATCCTAACCCGTACCCTAAACCGAGCCCTAACCCTAACACTAACACTAACCCTAACCCTAACCCATACCCTACGCCGTACCAGAAGCCCTCCCCGAAACAGTACCGTAAGACGTACCCTAAGCCAAATCATAAGCCTAACCCTAACCCTAGGCTACCCTTGACTGCTTCTGCCTCCAATAGGTTTCCTAAGCACTAGTGTTTTAAGGAACAGCTTAAAAAGAGAATCCTAAAGTGATTTATTTGTAATGGGGGTGTCCCTTATCTTATCCTAGTGTCTAAACTCTTCTCCAGGGCTGGACCCCCAAATAATATTCCTTTACGTGCTATGGGTTATCTAGAGAGTGGGATAGGTTTAATAACTACCCTAACCCTAACACGTACATTAACCCTAACCCCTACCCTAACCCTAACTCGTACCTTAAACCTAAACCGTACCCTAAACCGAGCCCTATCCCTAACAATAACCCTAACCCTAATCCTAACCCATACCCTACGCCATACCCGAAGCCCTCCCCGAACCCGTACCCTAAGACGTACCCTAAGCCTAACCCTAAGCCTAACCCTAACCCTAGGCTACCCTTGACTGCTTCTGCCTCCTATAGATTTCCTAAGCACTAGTGTTTTAAGGAACAGCTTAAAAAGAGAATCCTAATGTGATTTCTTTAAAAAGGGTGTGTTCCTGATCTTACCCTAGTGTCTAAACTCTTCTCCATGGCTGGACCCCCAAAAAATATACCTTTACGTGCTAAGGGGTATCTAGAGAGTGGGATAGGTTTAATAACTACCCTAACCCTAATGCGTAACCTAACCCTAACCCCTACCCTAACCCTAACACGTACCCTTTTCTAAGCCGTACACTAAACCGAGCACTAACACTAATACTAACCCTAACCCTAACCCTAACCCATACCCTACACCGTACCCGAAGCCCTCCCCGAACCCGTACCCTAAGCCGTACACTAAGCCTAACCCTAAGCCTAACCCTAACACTAGGCTACCCTTGACTGCTTCTGCCTCCAATAGATTTCCTAAGCAATAGTATTTTAAGGAACAGCTTAAAAAGAGTATCCTAATGTGATTTCTTTATAATGGGTGTGTTCCTTATCTTATCCTAGTGTCTAAACTCTTCTCCATGGCTGGATGCCCAAATAATATTCCTTTACGTGCTAAGGGGTATCTAGACAGTGGGATAGGTTTAATAACCCTAACCCTAACACGTATCCTAACCCTAACCCCTACCCTAACACTAACACGTACCCTAATCCTAAACCGTACCCTAAACCGAGCCCTAACCCTAACACTAACCCTAACCCTAACCGTAACCCATACCCTACTCCGTGCCCGAACCCCTCCCCGAACCCATACAATAAGCCGTACCCTAAACCTAACCATAAGCCTAACCCTAACCCTAGGCTGCCCTTGACTGCTTCTGCCTCCTATAGATTTCCTAAGCACTAGTGTTTTACGGAAGAGCTTAAAAAGAGAATCCTAATGTGATTTCTTTATAATGGGTGTGTTCCTTATTTTATCATAGTGTCTAAACTCTTCTCCATGGCTGGACCTCCAAATAATATTCCTTTACGTGCTAAGGGGTATCTAGAGAGTGGGATAGGTTTAATAACTACCCTAACTCTAACGCGTACCCTAACCCTAACCCCTACCCTAACCCTAACACGTACCCTAATCCTAACCCGTACCCTAAACCGAGCCCTAACCCTAACACTAACACTAATCCTAACCCTAACCCATACCCTACGCCGTACCCGAACCCCTCCCCAAACCCGTACCCTAAGCCGTACCCTAAGCCTAACCCTAACCCTAGGCTACCCTTGACTGCTTCTGCGTCCAATAGGTTTCCTAAGCACTAGTGTTTTAAGGAACAGCTTAAAAAGAGAATCCTAATGTGATTTCTTTATAATGGTGTGTTCCTTATCTTATCCTAGTGTCTAAACTCTTCTCCATGGCTGGACCCCCAAATAATATTCTTTACGTGCTAAGTGGTATCTAGAGAGTGGGATAGGTTTAATAATTACCCTAACCCTAACACGTACCCTAACCCTAACCCCTAACCTAACCCTAACACGTACCCTAATCCTAAACCGTACCCTAAACCGAGCCCTAACCCTAACCCATAACCTACGACGTACGCGAAGCCCTCCCCGAACCCGTACCCTAAGCCGTACCCTTAGCCTACCCCTAAGCCTAACCCTAACACTAGGCTACCCTTGACTGCTTCTGCCTCCAATAGATTTCCTAAGCACAAGTGTTTTAAGGAACAGCTTAAAAAGAGAATCCTAATGTGATTTCTTTATAATGGGTGTGTTCCTTATCTTATCCTAGTGTCTAAACTCTTCTCCATGGCTGGACCCCCAAATAATATTTCTTTACATGCTAAGGGGTATCTAGAGAGTGGGATAGGTTTAATAACTAATCTAAACCTAATGCATACCCTAACCCTTACCCCTATCCTAACTCTAACACGTACCCTAATCCTAACCCGTACCCTAAACCGATCCCTAACCATAAACCTAAACCTAAACCATACCATACGCCGTACCCGAAGCCCTCCCCGAAACCGTACCCTAAGACGTACCCTAAGCCTAACCCTAAGCCTATCCCTAACCCTAGGCTACCCTTGACTGCTTCTGCCTCCAATAGATTTCCTAAGCACTACTGTTTTAAGGAACAGCTTAAAAAGAGAATCCTAATGTGATTTCTTTATAATGGGTGTGTTCCTTATCTTATCCTAGTGTCTAAACTCTTCTCCATGGCTGGACCCCCAAATAATATTCCTTTACGTGCTAAGGTTATCTAGAGAGTGGGATAGGTTTAATAACTAACCTAACCCTAATGCGTACCCTAACCCTTACCCGTATCCTAACTCTAACACGTACCCTAATCCTAACCCGTACCCTAAACCGAGGCCTAACCCTAACACTAACCCTAACCCTAACCCTAACCCATACCCTACGCCGTACCAGAAGCCCTCCCCGAAACAGTACCGTAAGACGTACCCTAAGCCAAACCATAAGCCTAACCCTAACCCTAGGCTACCCTTGACTGCTTCTGCCTCCAATAGGTTTCCTAAGCACTAGTGTTTTAAGGAACAGCTTAAAAAGAGAATCCTAATGTGATTTCTTTATAATGGTTTGTTCCTTATTTTATCCTAGTATCTAAACACTTCTCCATGGCAGGACCCCCAAATAATATTCATTTACGTGCTAAGGGGTATCTAGAGAGTGGGATAGGTTTAATCACTACCGTAACCCTAACACGTACATTAACCCTAACACGTACCCTAATCCTAACACGTACCCTAAACCGAGCCCTAACCCTAACACTAACCCTAACCCTAACCCTAACCCATACCCTACACCGTACCCGAAGCCCTCCCCAAACCCGTACCCTAAGCCGTACCCTAAACCTAACCCTAAGCCTAACCCTAACCCTAGGCTACCTTTGACTGCTTCTGCCTCCAATACATTTCCTAAGCACTAGTGTTTTAAGGAACAGCTTAAAAAGAGAATCCTAATGTGATTTCTTTATAATGGGTGTGTTACTTTTCTTATCCTAGTGTCTAAACTCTTCTCCATGGCTGGGCCCCCAAATAATATACTTTACGTGCTAAGGGGTATCTAGAGAGTGGGATAGGTTTAATAACTACCCTAACACAACACGTACCCTAACCGTAACCCCTACCCTAAACCTAACACGTACCCTAATCCTAAACCGTAACTAAACCGAGCCCTAACCCTAACACTATCCTAACCCTAACCCCTACCCTACGCCGTACCCGAAGCCCTCCCCGAACCCGTAACCTAAGCAGTACCTTAGGCCTAACCCTAAGGATAACCCTAACCCTAGGCTACCCTTGACTGCTTCTGCCTCCAATAGATTTCCTAAGCACTAGTGTTTTAAGGAACAGCTTAAAAAGAGAATCCTAAAGTGATTTATTTGTAATGGGTGTGTTCCTTATCTTATCCTAGTGTCTAAACTCTTCTCCAGGGCTGGACCCCCAAATAATATTCCTTTACGTGCTATGGGTTATCTAGAGAGTGGGATAGGTTTAATAACTACCCTAACCCTAACACGTACATTAACCCTAACCCCTACCCTAACCCTAACACGTACCTTAAACCTAAACCGTACCCTAAACCGAGCCCTATCCCTAACACTAACCCTAACCCTAATCCTAACCCATACCCTACGCCATACCCGAAGCCCTCCCCGAACCCGTACCCTAAGACGTACCCTAAGCCTAACCCTAAGCCTAACCCTAACCCTAGGCTACCCTTGACTGCTTCTGCCTCCAATAGATTTCCTAAGCAATAGTATTTTAAGGAACAGCTTAAAAAGAGTATCCTAATGTGATTTCTTTATAATGGGTGTGTTCCTTATCTTATCCTAGTGTCTAAACTCTTCTCCATGGCTGGATCCCCAAATAATATTCCTTTACGTGCTAAGGGGTATCTAGACAGTGGGATAGGTTTAATAACCCTAACCCTAACACGTATCCTAACCCTAACCCCTACCCTAACACTAACACGTACCCTAATCCTAAACCGTACCCTAAACCGAGCCCTAACCCTAACACTAACCCTAACCCTAACCGTAACCCATACCCTACTCCGTGCCCGAACCCCTCCCCGAACCCATACAATAAGCCTTACCCTAAACCTAACCATAAGCCTAACCCTAACCCTAGGCTGCCCTTGACGGCTTCTGCCTCCAATGGATTTCCTAAGCACTAGTGTTTTACGGAAGAGCTTAAAAAGAGAATCCTAATGTGATTTCTTTATAATGGGTGTGTTCCTTATTTTATCATAGTGTCTAAACTCTTCTCCATGGCTGGACCTCCAAATAATATTCCTTTACGTGCTAAGGGGTATCTAGAGAGTGGGATAGGTTTAATAACTACCCTAACTCTAACGCGTACCCTAACCCTATCCCCTACCCTAACCCTAACACGTACCCTAATCCTAACCCGTACCCTAAACCGAGCCCTAACCCTAACACTAACCCTAATCCTAACCCTAACCCATACCCTACGCCGTACCCGAACCCCTCCCCGAACCCGTACCCTAAGCCGTACCCTAAGCCTAACCCTAACCCTAGGCTACCCTTGACTGCTTCTGCGTCCAATAGGTTTCCTAAGCACTAGTGTTTTAAGGAACAGCTTAAAAAGAGAATCCTAATGTGATTTCTTTATAATGGTGTGTTCCTTATCTTATCCTAGTGTCTAAACTCTTCTCCATGGCTGGACCCCCAAATAATATTCTTTACGTGCTAAGGGGTATCTAGAGAGTGGGATAGGTTTAATAATTACCCTAACCCTAACACGTACCCTAACCCTAACCCCTAACCTAACCCTAACACGTACCCTAATCCTAACCCGTACCCTAAACCGATCCCTAACCCTAACCCTAACCCTAACCCATACCCTACGCCGTACCAGAAGCCCTCCCCGAAACAGTACCGTAAGACGTACCCTAAGCCAAACCATAAGCCTAACCCTAACCCTAGGCTACCCTTGACTGCTTCTGCCTCCAATAGGTTTCCTAAGCACTAGTGTTTTAAGGAACAGCTTAAAAAGAGAATCCTAATGTGATTTCTTTATAATGGTTTGTTCCTTATTTTATCCTAGTATCTAAACACTTCTCCATGGCAGGACCCCCAAATAATATTCATTTACGTGCTAAGGGGTATCTAGAGAGTGGGATAGGTTTAATCACTACCGTAACCCTAACACGTACATTAACCCTAACACGTACCCTAATCCTAACACGTACCCTAAACCGAGCCCTAACCCTAACACTAACCCTAACCCTAACCCTAACCCATACCCTACACCGTACCCGAAGCCCTCCCCAAACCCGTACCCTAAGCCGTACCCTAAACCTAACCCTAAGCCTAACCCTAACCCTAGGCTACCTTTGACTGCTTCTGCCTCCAATAGATTTCCTAAGCACTAGTGTTTTAAGGAACAGCTTAAAAAGAGAATCCTAATGTGATTTCTTTATAATGGGTGTGTTCCTTATCTTATCCTAGTGTCTAAACTCTTCTCCATGGCTGGGCCCCCAAATAATATACTTTACGTGCTAAGGGGTATCTAGAGAGTGGGATAGGTTTAATAACTACCCTAACACAACACGTACCCTAACCGTAACCCCTACCCTAAACCTAACACGTACCCTAATCCTAAACCGTAACTAAACCGAGCCCTAACCCTAACACTAAGCCTAACCCTAACCCTAACCCATACCCTACGCCGTACCCGAAGCCCTCCCCGAACCCGTACCCTAAGCAGTACCCTACGCCTAACCCTAAGGATAACCCTAACCCTAGGCTACCCTTGACTGCTTCTGCCTCCAATAGATTTCCTAAGCACTAGTGTTTTAAGGAACAGCTTAAAAAGAGAATCCTAAAGTGATTTATTTGTAATGGGTGTGTTCCTTATCTTATCCTAGTGTCTAAACTCTTCTCCATGGCTGGACCCCCAAATAATATTTCCTTACATGCTAAGGGGTATCTAGAGAGTGGGATAGGTTTAATAACTAATCTAAACCTAATGCGTACCCTAACCCTTACCCCTATCCTAACTCTAACACGTACCCTAATCCTAACCCGTACCCTAAACCGATCCCTAACCCTAACCCTAAACCTAAACCATACCATACGCCGTACCAGAAGCCCTCCCCGAAACCGTACCCTAAGACGTACCCTAAGCCTAACCCTAAGCCTATCCCTAACCCTAGGCTACCCTTGACTGCTTCTGCCTCCAATAGATTTCCTAAGCACTACTGTTTTAAGGAACAGCTTAAAAAGAAAATCCTAATGTGATTTCTTTATAATGGGTGTGTTCCTTATCTTATCCTAGTGTCTAAACTCTTCTCCATGGCTGGACCCCCAAATAATATTCCTTTACGTGCTAAGGTTATCTAGAGAGTGGGATAGGTTTAATAACTAACCTAACCCTAATGCGTACCCTAACCCTTACCCCTATCCTAACTCTAACACGTACCCTAATCCTAACCCGTACCCTAAACCGAGCCCTAACCCTAACACTAACCCTAACCCTAACCCTAACCCATACCCTACGCCGTACCAGAAGCCCTCCCCGAAACAGTACCGTAAGACGTACCCTAAGCCAAACCATAAGCCTAACCCTAACCCTAGGCTACCCTTGACTGCTTCTGCCTCCAATAGGTTTCCTAAGCACTAGTGTTTTAAGGAACAGCTTAAAAAGAGAATCCTAATGTGATTTCTTTATAATGGTTTGTTCCTTATTTTATCCTAGTATCTAAACACTTCTCCATGGCAGGACCCCCAAATAATATTCATTTACGTGCTAAGGGGTATCTAGAGAGTGGGATAGGTTTAATCACTACCGTAACCCTAACACGTACATTAACCCTAACACGTACCCTAATCCTAACACGTACCCTAAACCGAGCCCTAACCCTAACACTAACCCTAACCCTAACCCTAACCCATACCCTACACCGTACCCGAAGCCCTCCCCAAACCCGTACCCTAAGCCGTACCCTAAACCTAACCCTAAGCCTAACCCTAACCCTAGGCTACCTTTGACTGCTTCTGCCTCCAATAGATTTCCTAAGCACTAGTGTTTTAAGGAACAGCTTAAAAAGAGAATCCTAATGTGATTTCTTTATAATGGGTGTGTTCCTTATCTTATCCTAGTGTCTAAACTCTTCTCCATGGCTGGACCCCCAAATAATATACTTTACGTGCTAAGCGGTATCTACAGAGTGGGATAGGTTTAATAACTACCCTAACACAACACGTACCCTAACCGTAACCCCTACCCTAAACCTAACACGTACCCTAATCCTAAACCGTAACTAAACCGAGCCCTAACCCTAACACTAAGCCTAACCCTAACCCTAACCCATACCCTACGCCGTACCCGAAGCCCTCCCCGAACCCGTACCCTAAGCAGTACCCTAGGACTAACCCTAAGGATAACCCTAACCCTAGGCTACCCTTGACTGCTTCTGCCTCCAATAGATTTCCTAAGCACTAGTGTTTTAAGGAACAGCTTAAAAAGAGAATCCTAAAGTGATTTATTTGTAATGGGTGTGTTCCTTATCTTATCCTAGTGTCTAAACTCTTCTCCAGGGCTGGACCCCCAAATAATATTCCTTTACGTGCTATGGGTTATCTAGAGAGTGGGATAGGTTTAATAACTACCCTAACCCTAACACGTACATTAACCCTAACCCCTACCCTAACCCAAACACGTACCTTAAACCTAAACCGTACCCTAAACCGAGCCCTATCCCTAACACTAACCCTAACCCTAATCCTAACCCATACCCTACGCCATACCCGAAGCCCTCCCCGAACCCGTACCCTAAGACGTACCCTAAGCCTAACCCTAAGCCTAACCCTAACCCTAGGCTACCCTTGACTGCTTCTGCCTCCTATAGATTTCCTAAGCACTAGTGTTTTAAGGAACAGCTTAAAAAGAGAATCCTAATGTGATTTCTTTAAAAAGGGTGTGTTCCTGATCTTACCCTAGTGTCTAAACTCTTCTCCATGGCTGGACCCCCAAAAAATATACCTTTACGTGCTAAGGGGTATCTAGAGAGTGGGATAGGTTTAATAACTACCCTAACCCTAATGCGTAACCTAACCCTAACCCCTACCCTAACCCTAACACGTACCCTTTTCTAAGCCGTACACTAAACCGAGCACTAACACTAATACTAACCCTAACCCTAACCCTAACCCATACCCTACACCGTACCCGAAGCCCTCCCCGAACCCGTACCCTAAGCCGTACACTAAGCCTAACCCTAAGCCTAACCCTAACACTAGGCTACCCTTGACTGCTTCTGCCTCCAATAGATTTCCTAAGCAATAGTATTTTAAGGAACAGCTTAAAAAGAGTATCCTAATGTGATTTCTTTATAATGGGTGTGTTCCTTATCTTATCCTAGTGTCTAAACTCTTCTCCATGGCTGGATCCCCAAATAATATTCCTTTACGTGCTAAGGGGTATCTAGACAGTGGGATAGGTTTAATAACCCTAACCCTAACACGTATCCTAACCCTAACCCCTACCCTAACACTAACACGTACCCTAATCCTAAACCGTACCCTAAACCGAGCCCTAACCCTAACACTAACCCTAACCCTAACCGTAACCCATACCCTACTCCGTGCCCGAACCCCTCCCCGAACCCATACAATAAGCCTTACCCTAAACCTAACCATAAGCCTAACCCTAACCCTAGGCTGCCCTTGACGGCTTCTGCCTCCAATGGATTTCCTAAGCACTAGTGTTTTACGGAAGAGCTTAAAAAGAGAATCCTAATGTGATTTCTTTATAATGGGTGTGTTCCTTATTTTATCATAGTGTCTAAACTCTTCTCCATGGCTGGACCTCCAAATAATATTCCTTTACGTGCTAAGGGGTATCTAGAGAGTGGGATAGGTTTAATAACTACCCTAACTCTAACGCGTACCCTAACCCTAACCCCTACCCTAACCCTAACACGTACCCTAATCCTAACCCGTACCCTAAACCGAGCCCTAACCCTAACACTAACCCTAATCCTAACCCTAACCCATACCCTACGCCGTACCCGAACCCCTCCCCGAACCCGTACCCTAAGCCGTACCCTAAGCCTAACCCTAACCCTAGGCTACCCTTGACTGCTTCTGCGTCCAATAGGTTTCCTAAGCACTAGTGTTTTAAGGAACAGCTTAAAAAGAGAATCCTAATGTGATTTCTTTATAATGGTGTGTTCCTTATCTTATCCTAGTGTCTAAACTCTTCTCCATGGCTGGACCCCCAAATAATATTCTTTACGTGCTAAGGGGTATCTAGAGAGTGGGATAGGTTTAATAATTATCCTAACCCTAACACGTACCCTAACCCTAACCCCTAACCTAACCCTAACACGTACCCTAATCCTAACCCGTACCCTAAACCGATCCCTAACCCTAACCCTAACCCTAACCCATACCCTACGCCGTACCAGAAGCCCTCCCCGAAACAGTACCGTAAGACGTACCCTAAGCCAAACCATAAGCCTAACCCTAACCCTAGGCTACCCTTGACTGCTTCTGCCTCCAATAGGTTTCCTAAGCACTAGTGTTTTAAGGAACAGCTTAAAAAGAGAATCCTAATGTGATTTCTTTATAATGGTTTGTTCCTTATTTTATCCTAGTATCTAAACACTTCTCCATGGCAGGACCCCCAAATAATATTCATTTACGTGCTAAGGGGTATCTAGAGAGTGGGATAGGTTTAATCACTACCGTAACCCTAACACGTACATTAACCCTAACACGTACCCTAATCCTAACACGTACCCTAAACCGAGCCCTAACCCTAACACTAACCCTAACCCTAACCCTAACCCATACCCTACACCGTACCCGAAGCCCTCCCCAAACCCGTACACTAAGCCGTACCCTAAACCTAACCCTAAGCCTAACCCTAACCCTAGGCTACCTTTGACTGCTTCTGCCTCCAATACATTTCCTAAGCACTAGTGTTTTAAGGAACAGCTTAAAAAGAGAATCCTAATGTGATTTCTTTATAATGGGTGTGTTCCTTATCTTATCCTAGTGTCTAAACTCTTCTCCATGGCTGGGCCCCCAAATAATATACTTTACGTGCTAAGGGGTATCTAGAGAGTGGGATAGGTTTAATAACTACCCTAACACAACACGTACCCTAACCGTAACCCCTACCCTAAACCTAACACGTACCCTAATCCTAAACCGTAACTAAACCGAGCCCTAACCCTAACACTAAGCCTAACCCTAACCCCTACCCTACGCCGTACCCGAAGCCCTCCCCGAACCCGTACCCTAAGCAGTACCCTAGGCCTAACCCTAAGGATAACCCTAACCCTAGGCTACCCTTGACTGCTTCTGCCTCCAATAGATTTCCTAAGCACTAGTGTTTTAAGGAACAGCTTAAAAAGAGAATCCTAAAGTGATTTATTTGTAATGGGTGTGTTCCTTATCTTATCCTAGTGTCTAAACTCTTCTCCAGGGCTGGACCCCCAAATAATATTCCTTTACGTGCTATGGGTTATCTAGAGAGTGGGATAGGTTTAATAACTACCCTAACCCTAACACGTACATTAACCCTAACCCCTACCCTAACCCTAACACGTACCTTAAACCTAAACCGTACCCTAAACCGAGCCCTATCCCTAACACTAACCCTAACCCTAATCCTAACCCATACCCTACGCCATACCCGAAGCCCTCCCCGAACCCGTACCCTAAGACGTACCCTAAGCCTAACCCTAAGCCTAACCCTAACCCTAGGCTACCCTTGACTGCTTCTGCCTCCAATAGATTTCCTAAGCAATAGTATTTTAAGGAACAGCTTAAAAAGAGTATCCTAATGTGATTTCTTTATAATGGGTGTGTTCCTTATCTTATCCTAGTGTCTAAACTCTTCTCCATGGCTGGATCCCCAAATAATATTCCTTTACGTGCTAAGGGGTATCTAGACAGTGGGATAGGTTTAATAACCCTAACCCTAACACGTATCCTAACCCTAACCCCTACCCTAACACTAACACGTACCCTAATCCTAAACCGTACCCTAAACCGAGCCCTAACCCTAACCCTAACCGTAACCCATACCCTACTCCGTGCCCGAACCCCTCCCCGAACCCATACAATAAGCCTTACCCTAAACCTAACCATAAGCCTAACCCTAACCCTAGGCTGCCCTTGACGGCTTCTGCCTCCAATGGATTTCCTAAGCACTAGTGTTTTACGGAAGAGCTTAAAAAGAGAATCCTAATGTGATTTCTTTATAATGGGTGTGTTCCTTATTTTATCATAGTGTCTAAACTCTTCTCCATGGCTGGACCTCCAAATAATATTCCTTTACGTGCTAAGGGGTATCTAGAGAGTGGGATAGGTTTAATAACTACCCTAACTCTAACGCGTACCCTAACCCTAACCCCTACCCTAACCCTAACACGTACCCTAATCCTAACCCGTACCCTAAACCGAGCCCTAACCCTAACACTAACCCTAATCCTAACCCTAACCCATACCCTACGCCGTACCCGAACCCCTCCCCGAACCCGTACCCTAAGCCGTACCCTAAGCCTAACCCTAACCCTAGGCTACCCTTGACTGCTTCTGCGTCCAATAGGTTTCCTAAGCACTAGTGTATTAAGGAACAGCTTAAAAAGAGAATCCTAATGTGATTTCTTTATAATGGTGTGTTCCTTATCTTATCCTAGTGTCTAAACTCTTCTCCATGGCTGGACCCCCAAATAATATTCTTTACGTGCTAAGGGGTATCTAGAGAGTGGGATAGGTTTAATAATTACCCTAACCCTAACACGTACCCTAACCCTAACCCCTAACCTAACCCTAACACGTACCCTAATCCTAACCCGTACCCTAAACCGATCCCTAACCCTAACCCTAACCCTAACCCATACCCTACGCCGTACCAGAAGCCCTCCCCGAAACAGTACCGTAAGACGTACCCTAAGCCAAACCATAAGCCTAACCCTAACCCTAGGCTACCCTTGACTGCTTCTGCCTCCAATAGGTTTCCTAAGCACTAGTGTTTTAAGGAACAGCTTAAAAAGAGAATCCTAACGTGATTTCTTTATAATGGTTTGTTCCTTATTTTATCCTAGTATCTAAACACTTCTCCATGGCAGGACCCCCAAATAATATTCATTTACGTGCTAAGGGGTATCTAGAGAGTGGGATAGGTTTAATCACTACCGTAACCCTAACACGTACATTAACCCTAACACGTACCCTAATCCTAACACGTACCCTAAACCGAGCCCTAACCCTAACACTAAACCTAACCCTAACCCTAACCCATACCCTACACCGTACCCGAAGCCCTCCCCAAACCCGTACCCTAAGCCGTACCCTAAACCTAACCCTAAGCCTAACCCTAACCCTAGGCTACCTTTGACTGCTTCTGCCTCCAATACATTTCCTAAGCACTAGTGTTTTAAGGAACAGCTTAAAAAGAGAATCCTAATGTGATTTCTTTATAATGGGTGTGTTCCTTATCTTATCCTAGTGTCTAAACTCTTCTCCATGGCTGGGCCCCCAAATAATATACTTTACGTGCTAAGGGGTATCTAGAGAGTGGGATAGGTTTAATAACTACCCTAACACAACACGTACCCTAACCGTAACCCCTACCCTAAACCTAACACGTACCCTAATCCTAAACCGTAACTAAACCGAGCCCTAACCCTAACACTAAGCCTAACCCTAACCCTAACCCATACCCTACGCCGTACCCGAAGCCCTCCCCGAACCCGTACCCTAAGCAGTACCCTACGCCTAACCCTAAGGATAACCCTAACCCTAGGCTACCCTTGACTGCTTCTGCCTCCAATAGATTTCCTAAGCACTAGTGTTTTAAGGAACAGCTTAAAAAGAGAATCCTAATGTGATTTCTTCACAATGTGTGTGTTCCTTATCTTATCCTAGTGTCTAAACTCTTCTCCATGGCTGGACCCCCAAATAATATTTCTTTACATGCTAAGGGGTATCTAGAGAGTGGGATAGGTTTAATAACTAATCTAAACCTAATGCGTACCCTAACCCTTACCCCTATCCTAACTCTAACACGTACCCTAATCCTAACCCGTACCCTAAAACGATCCCTAACCCTAACCCTAAACCTAAACCATACCATACGCCGTACCCGAAGCCCTCCCCGAAACCGTACCCTAAGACGTACCCTAAGCCTAACCCTAAGCCTATCCCTAACCCTAGGCTACCCTTGACTGCTTCTGCCTCCAATAGATTTCCTAAGCACTACTGTTTTAAGGAACAGCTTAAAAAGAGAATCCTAATGTGATTTCTTTATAATGGGTGTGTTCCTTATCTTATCCTAGTGTCTAAACTCTTCTCCATGGCTGGACCCCCAAATAATATTCCTTTACGTGCTAAGGTTATCTAGAGAGTGGGATAGGTTTAATAACTAACCTAACCCTAATGCGTACCCTAACCCTTACCCCTATCCTAACTCTAACACGTACCCTAATCCTAACCCGTACCCTAAACCGAGCCCTAACCCTAACACTAACCCTAACCCTAACCCTAACCCATACCCTACGCCGTACCAGAAGCCCTCCCCAAAACAGTACCGTAAGACGTACCCTAAGCCAAACCATAAGCCTAACCCTAACCCTAGGCTACCCTTGACTGCTTCTGCCTCCAATAGGTTTCCTAAGCACTAGTGTTTTAAGGAACAGCTTAAAAAGAGAATCCTAATGTGATTTCTTTATAATGGTTTGTTCCTTATTTTATCCTAGTATCTAAACACTTCTCCATGGCAGGACCCCCAAATAATATTCATTTACGTGCTAATGGGTATCTAGAGAGTGGGATAGGTTTAATCACTACCGTAACCCTAACACGTACATTAACCCTAACACGTACCCTAATCCTAACACGTACCCTAAACCGAGCCCTAACCCTAACACTAACCCTAACCCTAACCCTAACCCATACCCTACACCGTACCCGAAGCCCTCCCCAAACCCGTACCCTAAGCCGTACCCTAAACCTAACCCTAAGCCTAACCCTAACCCTAGGCTACCTTTGACTGCTTCTGCCTCCAATAGATTTCCTAAGCACTAGTGTTTTAAGGAACAGCTTAAAAAGAGAATCCTAATGTGATTTCTTTATAATGGGTGTGTTCCTTATCTTATCCTAGTGTCTAAACTCTTCTCCATGGCTGGACCCCCAAATAATATACTTTACGTGCTAAGGGGTATCTAGAGAGTGGGATAGGTTTAATAACTACCCTAACACAACACGTACCCTAACCGTAACCCCTACCCTAAACCTAACACGTACCCTAATCCTAAACCGTAACTAAACCGAGGCCTAACCCTAACACTAAGCCTAACCCTAACCGTAACCCATACCCTACTCCGTGCCCGAACCCCTCCCCGAGCCCATACAATAAGCCGTACCCTAAACCTAACCATAAGCCTAACCCTAACCCTAGGCTGCCCTTGACTGCTTCTGCCTCCAATAGATTTCCTAAGCACTAGTGTTTTACGGAAGAGCTTAAAAAGAGAATCCTAATGTGATTTCTTTATAATGGGTGTGTTCCTTATTTTATCATAGTGTCTAAACTCTTCTCCATGGCTGGACCTCCAAATAATATTCCTTTACGTGCTAAGGGGTATCTAGAGAGTGGGATAGGTTTAATAACTACCCTAACTCTAACGCATACCCTAACCCTAACCCCTACCCTAACCCTAACACGTACCCTAATCCTAACCCGTACCCTAAACCGAGCCCTAACCCTAACACTAACCCTAATCCTAACCCTAACCCATACCCTACGCCGTACCCGAACCCCTCCCCGAACCCGTACCCTAAGCCGTACCCTAAGCCTAACCCTAACCCTAGGCTACACTTGACTGCTTCTGCGTCCAATAGGTTTCCTAAGCACTAGTGTTTTAAGGAACAGCTTAAAAAGAGAATCCTAATGTGATTTCTTTATAATGGTGTGTTCCTTATCTTATCCTAGTGTCTAAACTCTTCTCCATGGCTGGACCCCCAAATAATATTCTTTACGTGCTAAGGGGTATCTAGAGAGTGGGATAGGTTTAATAATTACCCTAACCCTAACACGTACCCTAACCCTAACCCCTAACCTAACCCTAACACGTACCCTAATCCTAAACTGTACCCTAAACCGAGCCCTAACCCTAACACTAACCCTAACCCTAACCCATAACCTACGACGTACGCGAAGCCCTCCCCGAACCCGTACCCTAAGCCGTACCCTTAGCCTACCCCTAAGCCTAACCCTAACACTAGGCTACCCTTGACTGCTTCTGCCTCCAATAGATTTCCTAAGCACAAGTGTTTTAAGGAACAGCTTAAAAAGAGAATCCTAATGTGATTTCTTTATAATGGGCGTGTTCCTTATCTTATCCTAGTGTCTAAACTCTTCTCCATGGCTGGATCCCAAATAATATTTCTTTACATGCTAAGGGGTATCTAGAGAGTGGGATAGGTTTAATAACTAATCTAAACCTAATGCGTACCCTAACCCTTACCCCTATGCTAACTCTAACACGTACCCTAATCCTAACCCGTACCCTAAACCGATCCCTAACCCTAACCCTAAACCTAAACCATACCATACGCCGTACCCGAAGCCCTCCCCGAAACCGTACCCTAAGACGTACCCTAAGCCTAACCCTAAGCCTATCCCTAACCCTAGGCTACCCTTGACTGCTTCTGCCTCCAATAGGTTTCCTAAGCACTAGTGTTTTAAGGAACAGCTTAAAAAGAGAATCCTAATGTGATTTCTTTATAATGGTTTGTTCCTTATTTTATCCTAGTACCTAAACACTTCTCCATGGCAGGACCCCCAAATAATATTCATTTACGTGCTAAGGGGTATCTAGAGAGTGGGATAGGTTTAATCACTACCGTAACCGTAACACGTACATTAACCCTAACACGTACCCTAATCCTAACACGTACCCTAAACCGAGCCCTAACCCTAACACTAAACCTAACCCTAACCCTAACCCATACCCTACACCGTACCCGAAGCCCTCCCCAAACCCGTACCCTAAGCCGTACCCTAAACCTAACCCTAAGCCTAACCCTAACCCTAGGCTACCTTTGACTGCTTCTGCCTCCAATACATTTCCTAAGCACTAGTGTTTTAAGGAACAGCTTAAAAAGAGAATCCTAATGTGATTTCTTTATAATGGGTGTGTTCCTTATCTTATCCTAGTGTCTAAACTCTTCTCCATGGCTGGACCCCCAAATAATATACTTTACGTGCTAAGGGGTATCTAGAGAGTGGGATAGGTTTAATAACTACCCTAACACAACACGTACCCTAACCGTAACCCCTACCCTAAACCTAACACGTACCCTAATCCTAAACCGTAACTAAACCGAGCCCTAACCCTAACACTAAGCCTAACCCTAACCCTAACCCATACCCTACGCCGTACCCGAAGCCCTCCCCGAACCCGTACCCTAAGCAGTACCCTAGGCCTAACCCTAAGGATAACCCTAACCCTAGGCTACCCTTGACTGCTTCTCCCTCCAATAGTTTTCCTAAGCACTAGTGTTTTAAGGAACAGCTTAAAAAGAGAATCCTAAAGTGATTTATTTGTAATGAGTGTGTTCCTTATCTTATCCTAGTGTCTAAACTCTTCTCCAGGGCTGGACCCCCAAATAATATTCCTTTACGTGCTATGGGTTATCTAGAGAGTGGGATAGGTTTAATAACTACCCTAACCCTAACACGTACATTAACCCTAACTCCTACCCTAACCCTAACACGTACCTTAAACCTAAACCGTACCCTAAACCGAGCCCTTTCCCTAACACTAACCCTAACCCTAATCCTAACCTATACCCTACGCCATACCCGAAGCCCTCCTCGAACCCGTACCCTAAGACGTACCCTAAGCCTAACCCTAAGCCTAACCCTAACCCTAGGCTACCCTTGACTGCTTCTGCCTCCTATAGATTTCCTAAGCACTAGTGTTTTAAAGAACAGCTTAAAAAGAGAATCCTAATGTGATTTCTTTAAAAAGGGTGTGTTCCTTATCTTACCCTAGTGTCTAAACTCTTCTCCATGGCTGGACCCCCAAAAAATATACCTTTACGTGCTACGTGGTATCTAGAGAGTGGGATAGGTTTAATAACTACCCTAACCCTAATGCGTAACCTAACCCTAACCCCTACCCTAACCCTAACACGTACCCTTTTCTAAGCCGTACACTAAACCGAGCACTAACACTAATACTAACCCTAACCCTAACCCTAACCCATACCCTACACCGTACCCGAAGCCCTCCGCGAACCCGTACCCTAAGCCGTACACTAAGCCTAACCCTAAGCCTAACCCTAACACTAGGCTACCCTTGACTGCTTCTGCCTCCAATAGATTTCCTAAGCAATAGTATTTTAAGGAACAGCTTAAAAAGAGTATCCTAATGTGATTTCTTTATAATGGGTGTGTTCCTTATCTTATCCTAGTGTCTAAACTCTTCTCCATGGCTGGATCCCCAAATAATATTCCTTTACGTGCTAAGGGGTATCTAGACAGTGGGATAGGTTTAATAACCCTAACCCTAACACGTATCCTAACCCTAACCCCTACCCTAACACTAACACGTACCCTAATCCTAAACCGTACCCTAAACCGAGCCCTAACCCTAACACTAACCCTAACCCTAACCGTAACCCATACCCTACTCCGTGCCCGAACCCCTCCCCGAACCCATACAATAAGCCGTACCCTAAACCTAACCATAAGCCTAACCCTAACCCTAGGCTGCCCTTGACTGCTTCTGCCTCCAATAGATTTCCTAAGCACTAGTGTTTTACGGAAGAGCTTAAAAAGAGAATCCTAATGTGATTTCTTTATAATGGGTGTGTTCCTTATTTTATCATAGTGTCTAAACTCTTCTCCATGGCTGGACCTCCAAATAATATTCCTTTACGTGCTAAGGGTTATCTAGAGAGTGGGATAGGTTTAATAACTACCTAACTCTAACACGTACCCTAACCCTAACCCCTACCCTAACCCTAACACGTACCCTAATCCTAACCCGTACCCTAAACCGAGCCCTAACCCTAACACTAACCCTAATCCTAACCCTAACCCATACCCTACGCCGTACCCGAACCCCTCCCCGAACCCGTACCCTAAGCCGTACCCTAAACCTAACCCTAACCCTAGGCTACCCTTGACTGCTTCTGCGTCCAATAGGTTTCCTAAGCACTAGTGTTTTAAGGAACAGCTTAAAAAGAGAATCCTAATGTGATTTCTTTATAATGGTGTGTTCCTTATCTTATCCTAGTGTCTAAACTCTTCTCCATGGCTGGACCCCCAAATAATATTCTTTACGTGCTAAGGGGAATCTAGAGAGTGGGATAGGTTTAATAATTACCCTAACCCTAACACGTACCCTAACCCTAACCCCTAACCTAACCCTAACACGTACCCTAATCCTAAACCGTACCCTAAACCGAGCCCTAACCCTAACACTAACCCTAACCCTAACCCATAACCTACGACGTACGCGAAGCCCTTCCCGTACCCGTACCCTAAGCCGTACCCTTAGCCTACCCCTAAGCCTAACCCTAACACTAGGCTACCCTTGACTGCTTCTGCCTCCAATAGTTTTCCTAAGCACTAGTGTTTTAAGGAACAGCTTAAAAAGAGAATCCTAAAGTGATTTATTTGTAATGAGTGTGTTCCTTATCTTATCCTAGTGTCTAAACTCTTCTCCAGGGCTGGACCCCCAAATAATATTCCTTTACGTGCTATGGGTTATCTAGAGAGTGGGATAGGTTTAATAACTACCCTAACCCTAACACGTACATTAACCCTAACTCCTACCCTAACCCTAACACGTACCTTAAACCTAAACCGTACCCTAAACCGAGCCCTTTCCCTAACACTAACCCTAACCCTAATCCTAACCTATACCCTACGCCATACCCGAAGCCCTCCTCGAACCCGTACCCTAAGACGTACCCTAAGCCTAACCCTAAGCCTAACCCTAACCCTAGGCTACCCTTGACTGCTTCTGCCTCCTATAGATTTCCTAAGCACTAGTGTTTTAAAGAACAGCTTAAAAAGAGAATCCTAATGTGATTTCTTTAAAAAGGGTGTGTTCCTTATCTTACCCTAGTGTCTAAACTCTTCTCCATGGCTGGACCCCCAAAAAATATACCTTTACGTGCTACGTGGTATCTAGAGAGTGGGATAGGTTTAATAACTACCCTAACCCTAATGCGTAACCTAACCCTAACCCCTACCCTAACCCTAACACGTACCCTAATCCTAACCCGTACCCTAAACCGAGCCCTAACCCTAACACTAACCCTAATCCTAACCCTAAACCATACCCTACGCCGTACCCGAACCCCTCCCCGAACCCGTACCCTAAGCCGTACCCTAAGCCTAACCCTAACCCTAGGCTACCCTTGACTGCTTCTGCGTCCAATAGGTTTCCTAAGCACTAGTGTTTTAAGGAACAGCTTAAAAAGAGAATCCTAATGTGATTTCTTTATAATGGTGTGTTCCTTATCTTATCCTAGTGTCTAAACTCTTCTCCATGGCTGGACCCCCAAATAATATTTCTTTACATGCTAAGGGGTATCTAGAGAGTGGGATAGGTTTAATAACTAGTCTAAACCTAATGCGTACCCTAACCCTTACCCCTATCCTAACTCTAACACGTACGCTAATCCTAACCCGTACCCTAAACCGATCCCTAACCCTAACCCTAAACCTAAACCATACCATACGCCGTACCCCAAGCCCTCCCCGAAACCGTACCCTAAGACGTACCCTAAGCCTAACCCTAAGCCTATCCCTAACCCTAGGCTACCCTTGACTGCTTCTGCCTCCAATAGATTTCCTAAGCACTACTGTTTTAAGGAACAGCTTAAAAAGAGAATCCTAATGTGATTTCTTTATAATGGGTGTGTTCCTTATCTTATCCTAGTGTCTAAACTCTTCTCCATGGCTGGACCCCCAAATAATATTCCTTTACGTGCTAAGGTTATCTAGAGAGTGGGATAGGTTTAATAACTAACCTAACCCTAATGCGTACCCTAACCCTTACCCCTATCCTAACTCTAACACGTACCCTAATCCTAACCCGTACCCTAAACCGAGCCCTAACCCTAACACTAACCCTAACCCTAACCCTAACCCATACCCTACGCCGTACCAGAAGCCCTCCCCGAAACAGTAACATAAGACGTACCCTAAGCCAAACCATAAGCCTAACCCTAACCCTAGGCTACCCTTGACTGCTTCTGCCTCCAATAGGTTTCCTAAGCACTAGTGTTTTAAGGAACAGCTTAAAAAGAGAATCATAATGTGATTTCTTTATAATGGTTTGTTCCTTATTTTATCCTAGTATCTAAACACTTCTCCATGGCAGGACCCCCAAATAATATTCATTTACGTGCTAAGGGGTATCTAGAGAGTGGGATAGGTTTAATCACTACCGTAACCCTAACACGTACATTAACCCTAACACGTACCCTAATCCTAACACGTACCCTAAACCGAGCCCTAACCCTAACACTAACCCTAACCCTAACCCTAACCCATACCCTACACCGTACCCGAAGCCCTCCCCAAACCCCTACCCTAAGCCGTACCCTAAACCTAACCCTAAGCCTAACCCTAACCCTAGGCTACCTTTGACTGCTTCTGCCTCCAATAGATTTCCTAAGCACTAGTGTTTTAAGGAACAGCTTAAAAAGAGAATCCTAATGTGATTTCTTTATAATGGGTGTGTTCCTTATCTTATCCTAGTGTCTAAACTCTTCTCCATGGCTGGACCCCCAAATAATATACTTTACGTGCTAAGGGGTATCTAGAGAGTGGGATAGGTTTAATAACTACCCTAACACAACACGTACCCTAACCGTAACCCCTACCCTAAACCTAACACGTACCCTAATCCTAAACCGTAACTAAACCGAGCCCTAACCCTAACACTAAGCCTAACCCTAACCCTAACCCATACCCTACGCCGTACCCGAAGCCCTCCCCGAACCCGTACCCTAAGCAGTACCCTAGGCCTAACCCTAAGGATAACCCTAACCCTAGGCTACCCTTGACTGCTTCTGCCTCCAATAGATTTCCTAAGCACTAGTGTTTTAAGGAACAGCTTAAAAAGAGAATCCTAATGTGATTTCTTTAAAAAGGGTGTGTTCCTTATCTTACCCTAGTGTCTAAACTCTTCTCCATCGCTGGACCCCCAAAAAATATACCTTTACTTGCTAAGGGGTATCTATAGAGTGGGATAGGTTTAATAACTACCCTAACCCTAATGCGTAACCTAACCCTAACCCCTACCCTAACCCTAACACGTACCGTTTTCTAAGCCGTACACTAAACCGAGCACTAACACTAATACTAACCCTAAGCCTAACCCTAACCCATACCCTACACCGTACACGAAGCCCTCCCCGAACCCGTACCCTAAGCCGTACACTAAGCCTAACCCTAAGCCTAACCCTAACACTAGGCTACCCTTGACTGCTTCTGCCTCCAATAGATTTCCTAAGCACTAGTGTTTTAAGGAACAGCTTAAAAAGAGAATCCTAATGTGATTTCTTTATAATGGGTGTGTTCCTTATCTTATCCTAGTGTCTAAACTCTTCTCCATGGCTGGATCCCCAAATAATATTCCTTTACGTGCTAAGGGGTATCTAGACAGTGGGATAGGTTTAATAACCCTAACCCTAACAGGTATCCTAACCCTAACCCCTACCCTAACACTAACACGTACCCTACTCCTAAACCGTACCCTAAACCGAGCCCTAACCCTAACACTAACCCTAACCCTAACCGTAACCCATACCCTACGCCGTACCCGAAGCCCTCCCCGAACCCGTACCCTAAGCCGTACGCTAACCTTAACCCTAAGCCTAACCATAACCCTAGGCTACCCTTGACTGCTTCTGCCTCCAATAGATTTCCTAAGCACTAGTGTTTTAAGGAACAGCTTAAAAAGAGAATCCTAATGTGATTTCTTTATAATGGGTGTGTTCCTTATCCTATCTTAGTGTCTAAACTCTTCTCCATGGCTGGACCTCCAAATAATATACCTTTACGTGCTAAGGGGTATCTAGAGAGTGGGGTAGGTTTAATAACTACCCTAACGCTAACGTGTAACCTAACCCTAACCCCTACCCTAACCCTAACACGTACCCTAATCCTAACCAATACCCTAAACCGAGGCCTAACCCTAAAACTAACCCTAATCCTAACCCTAACCCATACCCTACGCCGTACCCGAAGCCCTCCCCGAACCCGTACCCTAAGCCCTACCCTAAGCCTAACCCTAAGCCTAAACCTAACCCTAGGCTACCCTTGACTGCTTCTGCCTCCAATAGATTTCCTAAGCACTAGTGTTTTAAGGAAGAGCTTAAAAAGAGAATCCTAATGTGATTTCTTTACAATGTGTGTGTTCCTTATCTTATCCTAGTGTCTAAACTCTTATCCATGGCTGAACCTCCAAATAATATTCCTTTACGTGCTACGGGGTATCTAGAGAGTGGGATAGGTTTAATAACTACCCTAACTCTAACACGTAACGTGACCCTAACCCCTGCCCTAACCCTAACACGTACCCTAACCCTAACGCCTACCCTAACCCTAACGCGTACCCTAACCCTAACCCCTACCATAACCCTAACACTTACCCTAAACCTAACCAATAACCTAAACCGAGCCCTAACCCTAACACTAACCCTAACGCTAACCCTAACCCATACCCTACGCCGTACCAGAAGCCCTCCCCGAACCCGTACCCTAAGCAGTACCCTAAGCCTAAATCTAAGCCTAACAATAACCCTAGGCTACCCTTGACTGCTTCTGCCTCCAATAGATTTCCTAAGCACTAGTGTTTTAAGCAACAGCTTAAGAAGAGAATCCTAATGTGATTTGTTTATAATGGGTGTGTTCCTTATCTTATCTTAGTGTCTAAACTCTTCTCCATGGCTGGACATCCAAATAATATTCCTTTACGTGCTAAGGTGTATCTAGAGAGTGGGATAGGTTTAATAACTACCCTAACTCTAACACGTAACGTGACCCTAACCCCTGCCCTAACCCTAACACGTACCCTAACCCTAACGCCTACCCTAACCCTAACACGTACCCTAATCCTAGCCCGTACCCTAAACTGAGCCCTAACCCTAACACTAACCCAAACCCTAACCCTAAACCATACCCTACGCCGTACCCGAACCCGTCCCACAAACCGTACCCTAAGCCGTACCCTAAGCCTAACCCTAAGCCTAACCCTAACCCTAGGCTACCCTTGACTGCTTCTGCCTCCAATAGATTTCCTAAGGACTAGTGTTTAAGGAACAGCTTAAAAAGAGAATCCTAATGTGATTTCTTTATAATGGGTGTCTTCTTTATATTATCGTAGTGTCTAAACTCTTCTCCATGGCTGGACCCCCAAATAATATTCCTTTACGTGCTAAGGGGTATCTAGAGAGTGGGATAAGTTTAATAACTAACCTAACCCTAACGCGTACCCTAACCCTAACCCCTACCCTAACCCTAACACGTACCCTAATCTTAACCGTACCCTAAATCGAGCCCTAACCCTAACACTAACCCTAACCCTAACCCTAACACATACCCTACGCCGTACCCGAAGCCTTCCCCGAACCCGTACCCTAAGCCGTACCCTAAGCCTAACCCTAAGCCTAACCCTAACCCTAGGCTACCCTTGACTGCTTCTGCCTCCAATAGATTTCCTAAGCACTAGTGTTTTAAGGAACAGCTTAAAAAGAGAATCCTAATGTGATTTCTTTATAATGTGTGTGTTCCTTATCTTATCCTAGTGTCTAAATTCTTTTCCATGGCTGGACCTCCAAATAATATTCCTTTACGTGCTAAGGGGTATCTAGAGAGTGGGATAGGTTTAATAACTACCCTAACCCTAACACGTACCCTAACCCTAACCCCTACCCTAACCCTAACAGGTACCCTAATCCTAAACCGTTCCCTAAACCGAGCCCTAACCCTAACATTAACCCTAACCCTAACCCTAACCCATACGCAACGCCATGCCCGAACTCCTACACGAACCCATACCCTAAGCCGTACCCTAACCTAACCCTAACCCTAGGCTACCCTTGACTGCTTCTGCCTCCTATAGATTTCCTAAGCACTAGTGGTTTAAGGAACAGCTTAAAAAGAGAATCCTAATGTGATTTCTTTAAAAAGGGTGTGTTCCTTATCTTACCCTAGTGTCTAAACTCTTCTCCATGGCTGGACCCCCAAAAAATATACCTTTATGTGCTAAGGGGTATCTAGAGAGTGGGATAGGTTTAATAACTACCCTAACCCTAATGCGTAACCTAACCCTAACCCCTACCCTAACCCTAACACGTACCCTTTTCTAAGCCGTACACTAAACCGAGCACTAACACTAATACTAACCCTAACCCTAACCCTAACCCATACCCTACACCGTACCCGAAGCCCTCCCCGAACCCGTACCCTAAGCCGTACACTAAGCCTAACCCTAAGCCTAACCCTAACACTAGGCTACCCTTGACTGCTTCTGCCTGCAATAGATTTCCTAAGCAATAGTATTATAAGGAACAGCTTAAAAAGAGTATCCTAATGTGATTTCTTTATAATGGGTGTGTTCCTTATCTTATCCTAGTGTCTAAACTCTTCTCCATGGCTGGATCCCCAAATAATATTCCTTTACGTGCTAAGGGGTATCTAGACAGTGGGATAGGTTTAATAACCCTAACCCTAACACGTATCCTAACCCTAACCCCTACCCTAACACTAACACGTACCCTAATCCTAAACCGTACCCTAAACCGAGCCCTAACCCTAACACTAACCCTAACCCTAACCGTAACCCATACCCTACTCCGTGCCCGAACCCCTCCCCGAACCCATACAATAAGCCATACCCTAAACCTAACCATAAGCCTAACCCTAACCCTAGGCTGCCCTTGACTGCTTCTGCCTCCAATAGATTTCCTAAGCACTAGTGTTTTACGGAAGAGCTTAAAAAGAGAATCGTAATGTGATTTCTTTATAATGGGTGTGTTCCTTATTTTATCATAGTGTCTAAACTCTTCTCCATGGCTGGACCTCCAAATAATATTCCTTTACGTGCTAAGGGGTATCTAGAGAGTGGGATAGGTTTAATAACTACCTAACTCTAACGCGTACCCTAACCCTAACCCCTACCCTAACCCTAGCACGTACCCTAATCCTAACCCGTACCCTAAACCGAGCCCTAACCCTAACACTAACCCTAATCCTAACCCTAACCCATACCCTACGCCGTACCCGAACCCCTCCCCGAACCCGTACCCTAAGCCGTACCCTAAGCCTAACCCTAACCCTAGGCTACCCTTGACTGCTTCTGCGTCCAATAGGTTTCCTAAGCACTAGTGTTTTAAGGAACAGCTTAAAAAGAGAATCCTAATGTGATTTCTTTATAATGGTGTGTTCCTTATCTTATCCTAGTGTCTAAACTCTTCTCCATGGCTGGACCCCCAAATAATATTCTTTACGTGCAATGGGGAATCTAGAGAGTGGGATAGGTTTAATAATTACCCTAACCCTAACACGTACCCTAACCCTAACCCCTAACCTAACCCTAACACGTACCCTAATCCTAAACCGTACCCTAAACCGAGCCCTAACCCTAACACTAACCCTAACCCTAACCCATAACCTACGACGTACGCAAAGCCCTCCCCGAACCCGTACCCTAAGCCGTACCCTTAGCCTACCCCTAAGCCTAACCCTAACACTAGGCTACCCTTGACTGCTTCTGCCTCCAATAGATTTCCTAAGCACAAGTGTTTTAAGGAACAGCTTAAAAAGAGAATCCTAATGTGATTTCTTTATAATGGGTGTGTTCCTTATCTTATCCTAGTGTCTAAACACTTCTCCATGGCTGGACCCCCAAATAATATTTCTTTACATGCTAAGGGGTATCTAGAGAGTGGGATAGGTTTAATAACTAATCTAAACCTAATGCGTACCCTAACCCTTACCCCTATCCTAACTCTAACACGTACCCTAATCCTAACCCGTACCCTAAACCGATCCCTAACCCGTACCCTAAACCTAAACCATACCATACGCCGTACCCGAAGCCCTCCCCGAAACCGTACCCTAAGACGTACCCTAAGCCTAACCCTAAGCCTATCCCTAACCCTAGGCTACCATTGACTGCTTCTGCCTCCAATAGATTTCCTAAGCACTATTGTTTTAAGGAACAGCTTAAAAAGAGAATCGTAATGTGATTTCTTTATAATGGGTGTGTTCCTTATCTTATCCTAGTGTCTAAACTCTTCTCCATGGCTGGACCCCCAAATAATATTCCTTTATGTGCTAAGGTTATCTAGAGAGTGGGATAGGTTTAATAACTAACCTAACACTAATGCGTACCCTAACCCTTACCCCTATCCTAACTCTAACACGTACCCTAATCCTAACCCGTACCCTAAACCGAGCCCTAACCCTAACACTAACCCTAACCCTAACCCTAACCCATACCCTACGCCGTACCAGAAGCCCTCCCCGAAACAGTACCGTAAGACGTACCCTAAGCCAAACCATAAGCCTAACCCTAACCCTAGGCTACCCTTGACTGCTTCTGCCTCCAATAGGTTTCCTAAGCACTAGTGTTTTAAGGAACAGCTTAAAAAGAGAATCCTAATGTGATTTCTTTATAATGGTTTGTTCCTTATTTTATCCTAGTATCTAAACACTTCTCCATGGCAGAACCCCCAAATAATATTCATTTACGTGCTAAGGGGTATCTAGAGAGTGGGGTAGGTTTAATAACTACCCTAACGCTAACGTGTAACCTAACCCTAACCCCTACCCTAACCCTAACATGTACCCTAATCCTAACCAATACCCTAAACCGAGGCCTAACCCTAAAACTAACCCTAATCCTAACCCTAACGCATACCCTACGCCGTACCCGAAGCCCTCCCCGAACCCGTACCCTAAGCCCTACCCTAAGCCTAACCCTAAGCCTAAACCTAACCCTAGGCTACCCTTGACTGCTTCTGCCTCCAATAGATTTCCTAAGCACTAGTGTTTTAAGGAAGAGCTTAAAAAGAGAATCCTAATGTGATTTCTTTACAATGTGTGTGTTCCTTATCTTATCCTAGTGTCTAAACTCTTATCCATGGCTGAACCTCCAAATAATATTCCTTTCCGTGCTACGGGGTATCTAGAGAGTGGGATAGGTTTAATAACTACCCTAACCCTAATGCGTACCCTAACCCTAACCCCTACCCTAACCCTAACAGGTACCCTAAACCTAACCAATACCCTAAACCGAGCCCTAACCCTAACACTAACCCTAACGCTAACCCTAACCCATACCCTACGCCGTACCCGAAGCCCTCCCCGAACCCGTACCCTAAGCAGTACCCTAAGCCTAAATCTAAGCCTAACAATAAACCTAGGCTACCCTTGACTGCTTCTGCCTCCAATAGATTTCCTAAGCACTAGTGTTTTAAGCAACAGCTTAAGAAGAGAATCCTAATGTGATTTCTTTATAATGGGTGTGTTCCTTATCTTATCTTAGTGTCTAAACTCTTCTCCATGGCTGGACATCCAAATAATATTCCTTTACGTGCTAAGGTGTATCTAGAGAGTGGGATAGGTTTAATAACTACCCTAACTCTAACACGTAACGTAACCCTAACCCCTGCCCTAACCCTAACACGTACACTAACCCTAACGCCTACCCTAACCCTAACACGTACCCTAATCCTAACCCGTACCCTAAACTGAGCCCTAACCCTAACACTAACCCAAACCCTAACCCTAACCCATACCCTACGCCGTACCCGAACCCGTCCCACAAACCGTACCCTAAGCCGTACCCTAAGCCTAACCCTAAGCCTAACCCTAACCCTAGGCTACCCTTGACTGCTTCTGCCTCCAATAGATTTCCTAAGGACTAGTGTTTAAGGAACAGCTTAAAAAGAGAATCCTAATGTGATTTCTTTATAATGTGTGTCTTCCTAATATTATCGTAGTGTCTAAACTCTTCTCCATGGCTGGACCCCCAAATAATATTCCTTTACGTGCTAAGGGGTATCTAGAGAGTGGGATAAGTTTAATAACTAACCTAACCCTAATGCGTACACTAACCCTAACCCCTACCCTAACCCTAACACGTACCCTAATCTTAACCGTACCCTAAATCGAGCCCTAACCCTAACACTAACCCTAACCCTAACCCTAACACATACCCTACGCCGTACCCGAAGCCTTCCCCGAACCCGTACCCTAAGCCGTACCCTAAGCCTAACCCTAAGCCTAACCCTAACCCTAGGCTACCCTTGACTGCTTCTGCCTCCAATAGATTTCCTAAGCACTAGTGTTTTAAGGAACAGCTTAAAAAGAGAATCCTAATGTGATTTCTTTATAATGTGTGTGTTCCTTATCTTATCCTAGTGTCTAAATTCTTTTCCATGGCTGGACCTCCAAATAATATTCCTTTACGTGCTAAGGGGTATCTAGAGAGTGGGATAGGTTTAATAACTACCCTAACCCTAACACGTACCCTAACCCTAACCCCTACCCTAACCCTAACACGTACCCTAATCCTAAACCGTACCCTAAACCGAGCCCTAACCCTAACATTAACCCTAACCCTAACCCTAACCCATACGCTACGCCATGCCCGAACCCCTACCCGAACCCATACCCTAAGCCGTACCCTAACCTAAACCTAACCCTAGGCTACCCTTGACTGCTTCTGCCTCCAATAGATTTCCTAAGCACTAGTGTTTTAAGGAACAGCTTAAAAAGGGAATCCTAATATGATTTCTGTAAAATGGGTGTGTTCCTTATCTTATCCTAGTGTCTAAACTCTTCTCCATGGCTGGACCCCCAAATAATATTCCTTTACATGCTAACGGGTATCTAGAGAGTGGGATAGGTTTAATAACTACCCTAACCCTAACACGTACCCTAATCCTAACCCCTACCCTAACACTAACACGTACCCTAATCCTAACCCGTACCCTAAACCGAGCCCTAACCCTAACACTAACCCTAACCCTAACCCTAACCCATACCCTACGCCGTACCCGATGCCCTCCCCGAACCCGTACCCTAAGCCATACCCTAAGCCTAACCCTAAGCCTAACCCTAACCCTAGGCTACCCTTGACTGCTTCTGCCTCCAATAGATTTCCTAAGCACTAGTGTTTTAAGGAACAGTTTAAAAAGAGAATCCTAATGTGATTTCTTTATAATGTGTGTGTTCCTTATGTTATCCTAGTGTCTAAACTCTTCTCCATGGCTGGACCCCCAAATAATATTCCTTTACGTGCTAAGGGTATCTAGAGAGTGGGATAGGTTTAATAACTAACCTAACCCTAATGCGTACCCTAACCCTTACCCCTATCCTAACTCTAACACGTACCCTAATCCTAACCCGTACCCTAAACCGAGCCCTAACCCTAACACCAACCCTAACCCTAACCCTAACACATACCCTACGCCGTACCCGAAGCCCTCCCCGAAACCGTACCGTAAGACGTACCCTAAGCCTATCCCTAAGCCTAACCCTAACCCTAGGCTACCCTTGACTGCTTCTGCCTCCAATAGATTTCCTAAGCACTAGTGTTTTAAGGAACAGCTTAAAAAGAGAATCCTAATGTGATTTCTGTAAAATGGGTGTGTTCCTTATCTTATCCTAGTGTCTAAACTCTTCTCCAAGGCTGGACCCCCAAATAATATTCCTTTACGAGCTAAGGGGTATCTAGAGAGTGGGATAGGTTTAATCACTACCCTAACCCTAACACGTGCACTAACCCTAACCCCTACCATAACCCTAACACGTACCCTAATCCTAACCCGTAACCTAAACCGAGTCCTAACCCTAACACTAACAGTAACACTAACCCTAACCCATACCCTGTGCCGTACCCGAAGCCCTCCCCGATCCCATACCCTAAGCCGTACCCTAACCCTAACCCTAAGCCTAACCCTAACCCTAGGCTACCCTTGACTGCTTCTGCCTCCAATAGATTTCCTAAGCACTAGTGTTTTAAGGAACAGCTTAAAAAGAGAATCCTAATGTGATTCCTTTATAATGGGTGTGTTCCTTATCTTATCCTAGTGTCTAAACTCTTCTCCATGGCTGGACCCCCAAATAATATTCTTGATGTGCTAAGGGGTATCTAGAGAGTGGGATAGGTTTAATAACTACCCTAAACCTAACACTTACCCTAACCCTAACCCCTACCCTAACCCTAAAACGTACCCTAATCCTAAACCGTACCCTAAACAAAGCCCTAACCCTAACACTAACCCTAACCCTAACCCTAACCCATACCCTACGCCGTACCCGAACCCCTCCCCGAACCCGTACCCTAAGCCCTACCCTAAGCCTAACCCTAAGCCTAAACCTAACCCTAGGCTACCCTTGACTGCTTCTGCCTCCAATAGAATTCCTAAGCACTAGTGTTTTAACGAAGAGCTTAAAAAGAGAATCCTAATGTGATTTCTTTACAATGTGTGTGTTCCTTATCTTATCCTAGTGTCTAAACTCTTATCCATGGCTGAACCTCCAAATAATATTCCTTTACGTGCTACGGGGTATCTAGAGAGTGGGATAGGTTTAATAATTACACTAACCCTAACGCGTACCCTAAACCTAACCCCTACCCTAACCCTAACACGTACCCTAATCCTAACCAATACCCTAAACCGAGCCCTAACCCTAACACTAACCCTAACCCTAACCCTAACCCATACCCTACGCCGTACCCTAAGCCCTCCCCGAACCCGTACCCTAAGCAGTACCCTAAGCCTAACCCTAAGCCTAACACTAACCCTAGGCTACCCTTGACTGCTTCTGCCTCCAATAGATTTCCTAATCACTAGTGTTTTAAGCAACAGCTTAAAAAGAGAATCCTAATGTGATTTCTTTATAATGGGTGTGTTCCTTATCTTATCTTAGTGTCTAAACTCTTCTCCATGGCTGGACACCACAATAATATTCCTTTACGTACTAATGTGTATCTAGAGAGTATGATAGTTTTAATAACTACCCTAACCCTAACAAGTACCCTAACCCTAACCCCTACCCTAACCCGAACGCGTACCCTAACCCTAACCCCTACCCTAACACTAAAATGTACCGTAATCCTAACCCATAACCTAAATCGAGCCCTAACCCTAACACTAAACCTAATCCTAACCCTAACCCATACCCTACGCCGTACCCGAACCCCTCCCCGAACCCGTACCCTAAGCCGTACACTAAGCCTAACCCTAAGCCTAACCCTTACCCTAGGCTACCCTTGACTGCTTCTGCCTCCAATAGGTTTCCTAAGCACTAGTGTTTTAAGGAACAGCTTAAAAAGAGAATTCTAATGTGATTTGTTTATAATGGGTGTTTTCCTTATCTTATCCTAGTATCTAAACTCTTCTCCCTGGCTGGACCCCCAAATAATATTCCTTTATGTGCTAAGGGGTATCTAGAGAGTGGGATAGGTTTAATCACTACCCTAACCGTAACACGTACATTAACCCTAACCACTATCCTAACCCTAACACGTACTCTAATCCTAACCCGTACCCTAAACCGAGCCCTAACCCTAACACTAACCCTAACCCTAACCCTAACCCATACCTTACGCCGTAACCGAAGCCCTCCCCGAACCCGTACCCTAAGCCGTACGCTAACCCTAACCCTAAGCCTAACCCTAACCCTAGGCTACCCTTGACTGCTTCTGCCTCCAATAGATTTCCTAAGCACTAGTGTTTTAAGGAACAGCTTAAAAAGAGAATCCTAATGTGATTTCTTTATAATGGGTGTGTTCCTTATCTTATCCTAGTGTCTAAACTCTTCTCCATGGCTGGACCCCCAAATAATATTCCTTTACGTGCTAAGGTTATCTAGAGAGTGGGATAGGTTTAATAACTAACCTAACCCTAATGCGTACCCTAACCCTTACCCCTATCCTAACTTTAACACGTACCCTAATCCTAACCCGTACCCTAAACCGAGCCCTAACCCTAACACTAACCCTAACCCTAACCCTAACCCATACCCTACGCCGTACCAGAAGCCCTCCCCGGAACAGTACCGTAAGACGTACCCTAAGCCAAACCATAAGCCTAACCCTAACCCTAGGCTACCCTTGACTGCTTCTGCCTCCAATAGGTTTCCTAAGCACTAGTGTTTTAAGGAACAGCTTAAAAAGAGAATCCTAATGTGATTTCTGTAAAATGGGTGTGTTCCTTATCTTATCCTAGTGTCTAAACTCTTCTCCAAGGCTGGACCCCCAAATAATATTCCTTTACGAGCTAAGGGGTATCTAGAGAGTGGGATAGGTTTAATCACTACCCTAACCCTAACACGTGCACTAACCCTAACCCCTACCATAACCCTAACACGTACCCTAATCCTAACCCGTAACCTAAACCGAGTCCTAACCCTAACACTAACAGTAACACTAACCCTAACCCATACCCTGTGCCGTACCCGAAGCCCTCCCCGATCCCATACCCTAAGCCGTACCCTAACCCTAACCCTAAGCCTAACCCTAACCCTAGGCTACCCTTGACTGCTTCTGCCTCCAATAGATTTCCTAAGCACTAGTGTTTTAAGGAACAGCTTAAAAAGAGAATCCTAATGTGATTCCTTTATAATGGGTGTGTTCCTTATCTTATCCTAGTGTCTAAACTCTTCTCCATGGCTGGACCCCCAAATAATATTCTTTATGTGCTAAGGGGTATCTAGAGAGTGGGATAGGTTTAATAACTACCCTAAACCTAACACTTACCCTAACCCTAACCCCTACCCTAACCCTAAAACGTACCCTAATCCTAAACCGTACCCTAAACAAAGCCCTAACCCTAACACTAACCCTAACCCTAACCCTAACCCATACCCTACGCCGTACCCGAACCCCTCCCCGAACCCGTACCCTAAGCCCTACCCTAAGCCTAACCCTAAGCCTAAACCTAACCCTAGGCTACCCTTGACTGCTTCTGCCTCCAATAGAATTCCTAAGCACTAGTGTTTTAGCGAAGAGCTTAAAAAGAGAATCCTAATGTGATTTCTTTACAATGTGTGTGTTCCTTATCTTATCCTAGTGTCTAAACTCTTATCCATGGCTGAACCTCCAAATAATATTCCTTTACGTGCTACGGGGTATCTAGAGAGTGGGATAGGTTTAATAATTACACTAACCCTAACGCGTACCCTAAACCTAACCCCTACCCTAACCCTAACACGTACCCTAATCCTAACCAATACCCTAAACCGAGCCCTAACCCTAACACTAACCCTAACCCTAACCCTAACCCATACCCTACGCCGTACCCTAAGCCCTCCCCGAACCCGTACCCTAAGCAGTACCCTAAGCCTAACCCTAAGCCTAACACTAACCCTAGGCTACCCTTGACTGCTTCTGCCTCCAATAGATTTCCTAATCACTAGTGTTTTAAGCAACAGCTTAAAAAGAGAATCCTAATGTGATTTCTTTATAATGGGTGTGTTCCTTATCTTATCTTAGTGTCTAAACTCTTCTCCATGGCTGGACACCACAATAATATTCCTTTACGTACTAATGTGTATCTAGAGAGTATGATAGTTTTAATAACTACCCTAACCCTAACAAGTACCCTAACCCTAACCCCTACCCTAACCCGAACGCGTACCCTAACCCTAACCCCTACCCTAACACTAAAATGTACCGTAATCCTAACCCATAACCTAAATCGAGCCCTAACCCTAACACTAAACCTAATCCTAACCCTAACCCATACCCTACGCCGTACCCGAACCCCTCCCCGAACCCGTACCCTAAGCCGTACACTAAGCCTAACCCTAAGCCTAACCCTTACCCTAGGCTACCCTTGACTGCTTCTGCCTCCAATAGGTTTCCTAAGCACTAGTGTTTTAAGGAACAGCTTAAAAAGAGAATTCTAATGTGATTTGTTTATAATGGGTGTTTTCCTTATCTTATCCTAGTATCTAAACTCTTCTCCCTGGCTGGACCCCCAAATAATATTCCTTTATGTGCTAAGGGGTATCTAGAGAGTGGGATAGGTTTAATCACTACCCTAACCGTAACACGTACATTAACCCTAACCACTATCCTAACCCTAACACGTACTCTAATCCTAATCCGTACCCTAAACCGAGCCCTAACCCTAACACTAACCCTAACCCTAACCCTAACCCATACCTTACGCCGTAACCGAAGCCCTCCCCGAACCCGTACCCTAAGCCGTACGCTAACCCTAACCCTAAGCCTAACCCTAACCCTAGGCTACCCTTGACTGCTTCTGCCTCCAATAGATTTCCTAAGCACTAGTGTTTTAAGGAACAGCTTAAAAAGAGAATCCTAATGTGATTTCTTTATAATGGGTGTGTTCCTTATCTTATCCTAGTGTCTAAACTCTTCTCCATGGCTGGACCCCCAAATAATATTCCTTTACGTGCTAAGGTTATCTAGAGAGTGGGATAGGTTTAATAACTAACCTAACCCTAATGCGTACCCTAACCCTTACCCCTATCCTAACTTTAACACGTACCCTAATCCTAACCCGTACCCTAAACCGAGCCCTAACCCTAACACTAACCCTAACCCTAACCCTAACCCATACCCTACGCCGTACCAGAAGCCCTCCCCGAAACAGTACCGTAAGACGTACCCTAAGCCAAACCATAAGCCTAACCCTAACCCTAGGCTACCCTTGACTGCTTCTGCCTCCAATAGGTTTCCTAAGCACTAGTGTTTTAAGGAACAGCTTAAAAAGAGAATCCTAATGTGATTTCTTTATAATGGTTTGTTCCTTATTTTATCCTAGTATCTAAACACTTCTCCATGGCAGGACCCCCAAATAATATTCATTTACGTGCTAAGGGGTATCTAGAGAGTGGGATAGGTTTAATCACTACCGTAACCCTAACACGTACATTAACCCTAACACGTACCCTAATCCTAACACGTACCCTAAACCGAGCCCTAACCCTAACACTAACCCTAAACCTAACCCTAACCCATACCCTACACCGTACCCGAAGCCCTCCCCAAACCCCTACCCTAAGCCGTACCCTAAACCTAACCCTAAGCCTAACCCTAACCCTAGGCTACCTTTGACTGCTTCTGCCTCCAATAGATTTCCTAAGCACTAGTGTTTTAAGGAACAGCTTAAAAAGAGAATCCTAATGTGATTTCTTTATAATGGGTGTGTTCCTTATCTTATCCTAGTGTCTAAACTCTTCTCCATGGCTGGACCCCCAAATAATATACTTTACGTGCTAAGGGGTATCTAGAGAGTGGGATAGGTTTAATAACTACCCTAACACAACACGTACCCTAACCGTAACCCCTACCCTAAACCTAACACGTACCCTAATCCTAAACCGTAACTAAACCGAGCCCTAACCCTAACACTAAGCCTAACCCTAACCCTAACCCATACCCTACGCCGTACCCGAAGCCCTCCCCGAACCCGTACCCTAAGCAGTACCCTAGGCCTAACCCTAAGGATAACCCTAACCCTAGGCTACCCTTGACTGCTTCTGCCTCCAATAGATTTCCTAAGCACTAGTGTTTTAAGGAACAGCTTAAAAAGAGAATCCTAAAGTGATTTATTTGTAATGGGTGTGTTCCTTATCTTATCCTAGTGTCTAAACTCTTCTCCAGGGCTGGACCCCCAAATAATATTCCTTTACGTGCTATGGGTTATCTAGAGAGTGGGATAGTTTTAATAACTACCCTAACCCTAACACGTACATTAACCCTAACCCCTACCCTAACCCTAACACGTACCTTAAACCTAAACCGTACCCTAAACCGAGCCCTATCCCTAACACTAACCCTAACCCTAATCCTAACCCATACCCTACGCCATACCCGAAGCCCTCCCCGAACCCGTACCCTAAGACGTACCCTAAGCCTAACCCTAAGCCTAACCCTAACCCTAGGCTACCCTTGACTGCTTCTGCCTCCTATAGATTTCCTAAGCACTAGTGTTTTAAGGAACAGCTTAAAAAGAGAATCCTAATGTGATTTCTTTAAAAAGGGTGTGTTCCTTATCTTACCCTAGTGTCTAAACTCTTCTCCATGGCTGGACCCCCAAAAAATATACCTTTACGTGCTAAGGGGTATCTAGAGAGTGGGATAGGTTTAATAACTACCCTAACCCTAATGCGTAACCTAACCCTAACCCCTACCCTAACCCTAACACGTACCCTTTTCTAAGCCGTACACTAAACCGAGCACTAACACTAATACTAACCCTAACCCTAACCCTAACCCATACCCTACACCGTACCCGAAGCCCTCCGCGAACCCGTACCCTAAGCCGTACACTAAGCCTAACCCTAAGCCTAACCCTAACACTAGGCTACCCTTGACTGCTTCTGCCTCCAATAGATTTCCTAAGCAATAGTATTTTAAGGAACAGCTTAAAAAGAGTATCCTAATGTGATTTCTTTATAATGGGTGTGTTCCTTATCTTATCCTAGTGTCTAAACTCTTCTCCATGGCTGGATCCCCAAATAATATTCCTTTACGTGCTAAGGGGTATCTAGACAGTGGGATAGGTTTAATAACCCTAACCCTAACACGTATCCTAACCCTAACCCCTACCCTAACACTAACACGTACCCTAATCCTAAACCGTACCCTAAACCGAGCCCTAACCCTAACACTAACCCTAACCCTAACCGTAACCCATACCCTACTCCGTGCCCGAACCCCTCCCCGAACCCATACAATAAGCCGTACCCTAAACCTAACCATAAGCCTAACCCTAACCCTAGGCTGCCCTTGACTGCTTCTGCCTCCAATAGATTTCCTAAGCACTAGTGTTTTACGGAAGAGCTTAAAAAGAGAATCCTAATGTGATTTCTTTATAATGGGTGTGTTCCTTATTTTATCATAGTGTCTAAACTCTTCTCCATGGCTGGACCTCCAAATAATATTCCTTTACGTGCTAAGGGTTATCTAGAGAGTGGGATAGGTTTAATAACTACCTAACTCTAACACGTACCCTAACCCTAACCCCTACCCTAACCCTAACACGTACCCTAATCCTAACCCGTACCCTAAACCGAGCCCTAACCCTAACACTAACCCTAATCCTAACCCTAACCCATACCCTACGCCGTACCCGAACCCCTCCCCGAACCCGTACCCTAAGCCGTACCCTAAGCCTAACCCTAACCCTAGGCTACCCTTGACTGCTTCTGCGTCCAATAGGTTTCCTAAGCACTAGTGTTTTAAGGAACAGCTTAAAAAGAGAATCCTAATGTGATTTCTTTATAATGGTGTGTTCCTTATCTTATCCTAGTGTCTAAACTCTTCTCCATGGCTGGACCCCCAAATAATATTCTTTACGTGCTAAGGGCAATCTAGAGAGTGGGATAGGTTTAATAATTACCCTAACCCTAACACGTACCCTAACCCTAACCCCTAACCTAACCCTAACACGTACCCTAATCCTAAACCGTACCCTAAACCGAGCCCTAACCCTAACACTAACCCTAACCCTAACCCATAACCTACGACGTACGCGAAGCCCTCCCCGTACCCGTACCCTAAGCCGTACCCTTAGCCTACCCCTAAGCCTAACCCTAACACTAGGCTACCCTTGACTGCTTCTGCCTCCAATAGATTTCCTAAGCACAAGTGTTTTAAGGAACAGCTTAAAAAGAGAATCCTAATGTGATTTCTTTATAATGGGTGTGTTCCTTATCTTATCCTAGTGTCTAAACTCTTCTCCATGGCTGGACCCCCAAATAATATTTCTTTACATGCTAAGGGGTATCTAGAGAGTGGGATAGGTTTAATAACTAATCTAAACCTAATGCGTACCCTAACCCTTACCCCTATCCTAACTCTAACACGTACCCTAATCCTAACCCGTACCCTAAACCGAGCCCTAACCCTAACACTAACCCTAACCCTAACCCTAACCCATACCCTACGCCGTACCAGAAGCCCTCCCCGAAACAGTACCGTAAGACGTACCCTAAGCCAAACCATAAGCCTAACCCTAACCCTAGGCTACCCTTGACTGCTTCTGCCTCCAATAGGTTTCCTAAGCACTAGTGTTTTAAGGAACAGCTTAAAAAGAGAATCCTAATGTGATTTCTTTATAATGGTTTGTTCCTTATTTTATCCTAGTATCTAAACACTTCTCCATGGCAGAACCCCCAAATAATATTCATTTACGTGCTAAGGGGTATCTAGAGAGTGGGGTAGGTTTAATAACTACCCTAACGCTAACGTGTAACCTAACCCTAACCCCTACCCTAACCCTAACATGTACCCTAATCCTAACCAATACCCTAAACCGAGGCCTAACCCTAAAACTAACCCTAATCCTAACCCTAACACATACCCTACGCCGTACCCGAAGCCCTCCCCGAACCCGTACCCTAAGCCCTACCCTAAGCCTAACCCTAAGCCTAAACCTAACCCTAGGCTACCCTTGACTGCTTCTGCCTCCAATAGATTTCCTAAGCACTAGTGTTTTAAGGAAGAGCTTAAAAAGAGAATCCTAATGTGATTTCTTTACAATGTGTGTGTTCCTTATCTTATCCTAGTGTCTAAACTCTTATCCATGGCTGAACCTCCAAATAATATTCCTTTACGTGCTACGGGGTATCTAGAGAGTGGGATAGGTTTAATAACTACCCTAACCCTAACGCGTACCCTAACCCTAACCCCTACCCTAACCCTAACACGTACCCTAAACCTAACCAATACCCTAAACCGAGCCCTAACCCTAACACTAACCCTAACGCTAACCCTAACCCATACCCTACGCCGTACCCGAAGCCCTCCCCGAACCCGTACCCTAAGCAGTACCCTAAGCCTAAATCTAAGCCTAACAATAACCCTAGGCTACCCTTGACTGCTTCTGCCTCCAATAGATTTCCTAAGCACTAGTGTTTTAAGCAACAGCTTAAGAAGAGAATCCTAATGTGATTTCTTTATAATGGGTGTGTTCCTTATCTTATCTTAGTGTCTAAACTCTTCTCCATGGCTGGACATCCAAATAATATTCCTTTACGTGCTAAGGTGTATCTAGAGAGTGGGATAGGTTTAATAACTACCCTAACTCTAACACGTAACGTAACCCTAACCCCTGCCCTAACCCTAACACGTACACTAACCCTAACGCCTACCCTAACCCTAACACGTACCCTAATCCTAACCCGTACCCTAAACTGAGCCCTAACCCTAACACTAACCCAAACCCTAACCCTAACCCATACCCTACGCCGTACCCGAACCCGTCCCACAAACCGTACCCTAAGCCGTACCCTAAGCCTAACCCTAAGCCTAACCCTAACCCTAGGCTACCCTTGACTGCTTCTGCCTCCAATAGATTTCCTAAGGACTAGTGTTTAAGGAACAGCTTAAAAAGAGAATCCTAATGTGATTTCTTTATAATGTGTGTCTTCCTAATATTATCGTAGTGTCTAAACTCTTCTCCATGGCTGGACCCCCAAATAATATTCCTTTACGTGCTAAGGGGTATCTAGAGAGTGGGATAAGTTTAATAACTAAGCTAACCCTAACGCGTACCCTAACCCTAACCCCTACCCTAACCCTAACACGTACCCTAATCTTAACCGTACCCTAAATCGAGCCCTAACCCTAACACTAACCCTAACCCTAACCCTAACACATACCCTACGCCGTACCCGAAGCCTTCCCCGAACCCGTACCCTAAGCCGTACCCTAAGCCTAACCCTAAGCCTAACCCTAACCCTAGGCTACCCTTGACTGCTTCTGCCTCCAATAGATTTCCTAAGCACTAGTGTTTTAAGGAACAGCTTAAAAAGAGAATCCTAATGTGATTTCTTTATAATGTGTGTGTTCCTTATCTTATCCTAGTGTCTAAATTCTTTTCCATGGCTGGACCTCCAAATAATATTCCTTTACGTGCTAAAGGGTATCTAGAGAGTGGGATAGGTTTAATAACTACCCTAACCCTAACACGTACCCTAACCCTAACCCCTACCCTAACCCTAACACGTACCCTAATCCTAAACCGTACCCTAAACCGAGCCCTAACCCTAACATTAACCCTAACCCTAACCCTAACCCATACGCTACGCCATGCCCGAACCCCTACCCGAACCCATACCCTAAGCCGTACCCTAACCTAACCCTAACCCTAGGCTACCCTTGACTGCTTCTGCCTCCAATAGATTTCCTAAGCACTAGTGTTTTAAGGAACAGCTTAAAAAGAGAATCCTAATGTGATTTCTTTAAAATGGGTGTGTTCCTTATCTTATCCTAGTGTCTAAACTCTTCTCCATGGCTGGACCCCCAAATAATATTCCTTTATATGCTAACGGGTATCTAGAGAGTGGGATAGGTTTAATAACTACCCTAACCCTAACACGTACCCTAATCCTAACCCCTACCCTAACACTAACACGTACCCTAATCCTAACCCGTACCCTAAACCGAGCCCTAACCCTAACACTAACCCTAACCCTAACCCTAACCCATACCCTACGCCGTACCCGATGCCCTCCCCGAACCCGTACCCTAAGCCATACCCTAAGCCTAACCCTAAGCCTAACCCTAACCCTAGGCTACCCTTGACTGCTTCTGCCTCCAATAGATTTCCTAAGCACTAGTGTTTTAAGGAACAGTTTAAAAAGAGAATCCTAATGTGATTTCTTTATAATGTGTGTGTTCCTTATGTTATCCTAGTGTCTAAACTCTTCTCCATGGCTGGACCCCCAAATAATATTCCTTTACGTGCTAAGGGTATCTAGAGAGTGGGATAGGTTTAATAACTAACCTAACCCTAATGCGTACCCTAACCCTTACCCCTATCCTAACTCTAACACGTACCCTAATCCTAACCCGTACCCTAAACCGAGCCCTAACCCTAACACCAACCCTAACCCTAACCCTAACACATACCCTACGCCGTACCCGAAGCCCTCCCCGAAATCGTACCGTAAGACGTACCCTAAGCCTATCCCTAAGCCTAACCCTAACCCTAGGCTACCCTTGACTGCTTCTGCCTCCAATAGATTTCCTAAGCACTAGTGTTTTAAGGAACAGCTTAAAAAGAGAATCCTAATGTGATTTCTGTAAAATGGGTGTGTTCCTTATCTTATCCTAGTGTCTAAACTCTTCTCCATGGCTGGACCCCCAAATAATATTCCTTTACGTGCTAAGGGGTATCTAGAGAGTGGGATAGGTTTAATCACTACCCTAACCCTAACACGTACACTAACCCTAACCCCTACCATAACCCTAACACGTATCCTAATCCTAACCCGTAACCTAAACCGAGTCCTAACCCTAACACTAACAGTAACACTAACCCTAACCCATACCCTATGCCGTACCCGAAGCCCTCCCCGATCCCATACCCTAAGCCGTACCCTAACCCTAACCCTAAGCCTAACCCTAACCCTAGGCTACCCTTGACTGCTTCTGCCTCCAATAGATTTCCTAAGCACTAGTGTTTTAAGGAACAGCTTAAAAAGAGAATCCTAATGTGATTTCTTTATAATGGGTGTGTTCCTTATCTTATCCTAGTGTCTAAACTCTTCTCCATGGCTGGACCCCCAAATAATATTCTTTATGTGCTAAGGGGTATCTAGAGAGTGGGATAGGTTTAATAACTACCCTAAACCTAACACGTACCCTAATCCTAACCCCTACCCTAACCCTAAAACGTACCCTAATCCTAAACCGTACCCTAAACAAAGCCCTAACCCTAACACTAACCCTAACACTAACCCTAACCCATACCTTACGCCGTACCCGAACCCCTCCCCGAACCCGTACCCTAAGCCCTACCCTAAGCCTAACCCTAAGCCTAAACCTAACCCTAGGCTACCCTTGACTGCTTCTGCCTCCAATAGAATTCCTAAGCACTAGTGTTTTAACGAAGAGCTTAAAAAGAGAATCCTAATGTGATTTCTTTACAATGTGTGTGTTCCTTATCTTATCCTAGTGTCTAAACTCTTATCCATGGCTGAACCTCCAAATAATATTCCTTTACGTGCTACGGGGTATCTAGAGAGTGGGATAGGTTTAATAATTACACTAACCCTAACGCGTACCCTAAACCTAACCCCTACCCTAACCCTAACACGTACCCTAATCCTAACCAATACCCTAAACCGAGCCCTAACCCTAACACTAACCCTAACCCTAACCCTACCCCATACCCTACGCCGTACCCTAAGCCCTCCCCGAACCCGTACCCTAAGCAGTACCCTAAGCCTAACCCTAAGCCTAACACTAACCCTAGGCTACCCTTGACTGCTTCTGCCTCCAATAGATTTCCTAAGCACTAGTGTTTTAAGCAACAGCTTAAAAAGAGAATCCTAATGTGATTTCTTTATAATGGGTGTGTTCCTTATCTTATCTTAGTGTCTAAACTCTTCTCCATGGCTGGCCACCACAATAATATTCCTTTACGTGCTAATGTGTATCTAGAGAGTATGATAGTTTTAATAACTACCCTAACCCTAACACGTACCCTAACCCTAACCCCTACCCTAACCCGAACGCGTACCCTAACCCTAACGCCTACCCTAACCCTAACACGTACCCTAATCCTAACCCGTACCCTAAACTGAGCCCTAACCCTAACACTAACCCAAACCCTAACCCTAACCCATACCCTACGCCGTACCCGAACCCCTCCCCGAACCCGTACCCTAAACCGTACCCTAAGCCTAACCCTAAGCCTAACCCTAACCCTAGGCTACCCTTGACTGCTTCTGCCTCCAATAGATTTCCTAAGCACTAGTGTTTTAAGGAACAGCTTAAAAAGAGAATCCTAATGTGATTTCTTTATAATGGGTGTGTTCCTTATCTTATCCTAGTGTCTAAACTCTTCTCCATGGCTGGACTTCCAAATAATATTCCTTTACGTGCTCAGGGGTATCTAGAGAGTGGGATAGGTTTAATAACCACCCTAACGCTAACGCGTACCCTAACCCTAACCCCTACCCTAACCCTAACACGTACCCTAATCCTAAACCGTACCCTAAACCGAGACCTAACCGTAACACTAACCCTAACCCTAACCCTAACCCATACCCTACGCCATACCCGAAGCCCTCCCCGAACCGGAACCCTAAGCCGTACCCTAACCCTAACCCTAAGCCTAACCCTAACCCTAGGCTACCCTTTACTGCTTCTGCCTCCAATAGATTTCCTAAGCACTAGTGTTTTAAGGAACAGCTTAAAAAGAGAATCCTAATGTGATTTCTTTATAATGGGTGTGTTCCTTATCTTATCCTAGTGTCTAAACTCTTCTCCATGGCTGGACCCCCAAATAATATTCCTTTACGTGCTATGGGTTATCTAGAGAGTGGGATAGTTTTAATAACTACCCTAACCCTAACACGTACATTAACCCTAACCCCTACCCTAACCCTAACACGTACCTTAAACCTAAACCGTACCCTAAACCGAGCCCTATCCCTAACACTAACCCTAACCCTAATCCTAACCCATACCCTACGCCATACCCGAAGCCCTCCCCGAACCCGTACCCTAAGACGTACCCTAAGCCTAACCCTAAGCCTAACCCTAACCCTAGGCTACCCTTGACTGCTTCTGCCTCCTATAGATTTCCTAAGCACTAGTGTTTTAAGGAACAGCTTAAAAAGAGAATCCTAATGTGATTTCTTTAAAAAGGGTGTGTTCCTTATCTTACCCTAGTGTCTAAACTCTTCTCCATGGCTGGACCCCCAAAAAATATACCTTTACGTGCTAAGGGGTATCTAGAGAGTGGGATAGGTTTAATAACTACCCTAACCCTAATGCGTAACCTAACCCTAACCCCTACCCTAACCCTAACACGTACCCTTTTCTAAGCCGTACACTAAACCGAGCACTAACACTAATACTAACCCTAACCCTAACCCTAACCCATACCCTACACCGTACCCGAAGCCCTCCCCGAACCCGTACCCTAAGCCGTACACTAAGCCTAACCCTAAGCCTAACCCTAACACTAGGCTACCCTTGACTGCTTCTGCCTCCAATAGATTTCCTAAGCAATAGTATTTTAAGGAACAGCTTAAAAAGAGTATCCTAATGTGATTTCTTTATAATGGGTGTGTTCCTTATCTTATCCTAGTGCCTAAACTCTTCTCCATGGCTGGATCCCCAAATAATATTCCTTTACGTGCTAAGGGGTATCTAGACAGTGGGATAGGTTTAATAACCCTAACCCTAACACGTATCCTAACCCTAACCCCTACCCTAACACTAACACGTACCCTAATCCTAAACCGTACCCTAAACCGAGCCCTAACCCTAACACTAACCCTAACCCTAACCGTAACCCATACCCTACTCCGTGCCCGAACCCCTCCCCGAACCCATACAATAAGCCGTACCCTAAACCTAACCATAAGCCTAACCCTAACCCTAGGCTGCCCTTGACTGCTTCTGCCTCCAATAGATTTCCTAAGCACTAGTGTTTTACGGAAGAGCTTAAAAAGAGAATCCTAATGTGATTTCTTTTTAATGGGTGTGTTCCTTATTTTATCATAGTGTCTAAACTCTTCTCCATGGCTGGACCTCCAAATAATATTCCTTTACGTGCTAAGGGGTATCTAGAGAGTGGGATAGGTTTAATAACTACCTAACTCTAACGCGTACCCTAACCCTAACCCCTACCCTAACCCTAACACGTACCCTAATCCTAACCCGTACCCTAAACCGAGCCCTAACCCTAACACTAACCCTAATCCTAACCCTAACCCATACCCTACGCCGTACCCGAACCCCTCCCCGAACCCGTACCCTAAGCCGTACCCTAAGCCTAACCCTAACCCTAGGCTACCCTTGACTGCTTCTGCGTCCAATAGGTTTCCTAAGCACTAGTGTTTTAAGGAACAGCTTAAAAAGAGAATCCTAATGTGATTTCTTTATAATGGTGTGTTCCTTATCTTATCCTAGTGTCTAAACTCTTCTCCATGGCTGGACCCCCAAATAATATTCTTTACGTGCTAAGGGGAATCTAGAGAGTGGGATAGGTTTAATAATTACCCTAACCCTAACACGTACCCTAACCCTAACCCCTAACCTAACCCTAACACGTACCCTAATCCTAAACCGTACCCTAAACCGAGCCCTAACCCTAACACTAACCCTAACCCTAACCCATAACCTACGACGTACGCGAAGCCCTCCCCGTACCCGTACCCTAAGCCGTACCCTTAGCCTACCCCTAAGCCTAACCCTAACACTAGGCTACCCTTGACTGCTTCTGCCTCCAATAGATTTCCTAAGCACAAGTGTTTTAAGGAACAGCTTAAAAAGAGAATCCTAATGTGATTTCTTTATAAAGGGTGTGTTCCTTATCTTATCCTAGTGTCTAAACTCTTCTCCATGGCTGGACCCCCAAATAATATTTCTTTACATGCTAAGGGGTATCTAGAGAGTGGGATAGGTTTAATAACTAATCTAAACCTAATGCGTACCCTAACCCTTACCCCTATCCTAACTCTAACACGTACCCTAATCCTAACCCGTACCCTAAACCGATCCCTAACCCTAACCCTAAACCTAAACCATACCATACGCCGTACCCGAAGCCCTCCCCGAAACCGTACCCTAAGACGTACCCTAAGCCTAACCCTAAGCCTATCCCTAACCCTAGGCTACCCTTGACTGCTTCTGCCTCCAATAGATTTCCTAAGCACTACTCTTTTAAGGAACAGCTTAAAAAGAGAATCCTAATGTGATTTCTTTATAATGGGTGTGTTCCTTATCTTATCCTAGTGTCTAAACTCTTCTCCATGGCTGGACCCCCAAATAATATTCCTTTACGTGCTAAGGTTATCTAGAGAGTGGGATAGGTTTAATAACTAACCTAACACTAATGCGTACCCTAACCCTTACCCCTATCCTAACTCTAACACGTACCCTAATCCTAACCCGTACCCTAAACCGAGCCCTAACCCTAACACTAACCCTAACCCTAACCCTAACCCATACCCTACGCCGTACCAGAAGCCCTCCCCGAAACAGTACCGTAAGACGTACCCTAAGCCAAACCATAAGCCTAACCCTAACCCTAGGCTACCCTTGACTGCTTCTGCCTCCAATAGGTTTCCTAAGCACTAGTGTTTTAAGCAACAGCTTAAGAAGAGAATCCTAATGTGATTTCTTTATAATGGGTGTGTTCCTTATCTTATCTTAGTGTCTAAACTCTTCTCCATGGCTGGACATCCAAATAATATTCCTTTACGTGCTAAGGTGTATCTAGAGAGTGGGATAGGTTTAATAACTACCCTAACTCTAACACGTAACGTAACCCTAACCCCTGCCCTAACCCTAACACGTACACTAACCCTAACGCCTACCCTAACCCTAACACGTACCCTAATCCTAACCCGTACCCTAAACTGAGCCCTAACCCTAACACTAACCCAAACCCTAACCCTAACCCATACCCTACGCCGTACCCGAACCCGTCCCACAAACCGTACCCTAAGCCGTACCCTAAGCCTAACCCTAAGCCTAACCCTAACCCTAGGCTACCCTTGACTGCTTCTGCCTCCAATAGATTTCCTAAGGACTAGTGTTTAAGGAACAGCTTAAAAAGAGAATCCTAATGTGATTTCTTTATAATGTGTGTCTTCCTAATATTATCGTAGTGTCTAAACTCTTCTCCATGGCTGGACCCCCAAATAATATTCCTTTACGTGCTAAGGGGTATCTAGAGAGTGGGATAAGTTTAATAACTAACCTAACCCTAACGCGTACCCTAACCCTAACCCCTACCCTAACCCTAACACGTACCCTAATCTTAACCGTACCCTAAATCGAGCCCTAACCCTAACACTAACCCTAACCCTAACCCTAACACATACCCTACGCCGTACCCGAAGCCTTCCCCGAACCCGTACCCTAAGCCGTACCCTAAGCCTAACCCTAAGCCTAACCCTAACCCTAGGCTACCCTTGACTGCTTCTGCCTCCAATAGATTTCCTAATCACTAGTGTTTTAAGGAACAGCTTAAAAAGAGAATCCTAATGTGATTTCTTTATAATGTGTGTGTTCCTTATCTTATCCTAGTGTCTAAATTCTTTTCCATGGCTGGACCTCCAAATAATATTCCTTTACGTGCTAAGGGGTATCTAGAGAGTGGGATAGGTTTAATAACTACCCTAACCCTAACACGTACCCTAACCCTAACCCCTACCCTAACCCTAACACGTACCCTAATCCTAAACCGTACCCTAAACCGAGCCCTAACCCTAACATTAACCCTAACCCTAACCCTAACCCATACGCTACGCCATGCCCGAACCCCTACCCGAACCCATACCCTAAGCCGTACCCTAACCTAACCCTAACCCTAGGCTACCCTTGATTGCTTCTGCCTCCAATAGATTTCCTAAGCATTAGTGTTATAAGGAACAGCTTAAAAAGAGAATCCTAATGTGATTTCTGTAAAATGGGTGTGTTCCTTATCTTATCCTAGTGTCTAAACTCTTCTCCATGGCTGGACCCCCAAATAATATTCCTTTATATGCTAACGGGTATCTAGAGAGTGGGATAGGTTTAATAACTATCCTAACCCTAACACGTACCCTAATCCTAACCCCTACCCTAACACTAACACGTACCCTAATCCTAACCCGTACCCTAAACCGAGCCCTAACCCTAACACTAACCCTAACCCTAACCCTAACCCATACCCTACGCCGTACCCGATGCCCTCCCCGAACCCGTACCCTAAGCCATACCCTAAGCCTAACCCTAAGCCTAACCCTAACCCTAGGCTACCCTTGACTGCTTCTGCCTCCAATAGATTTCCTAAGCACTAGTGTTTTAAGGAACAGTTTAAAAAGAGAATCCTAATGTGATTTCTTTATAATGGGTGTGTTCCTTATCTTATCCTAGTGTCTAAACTCTTCTCCATGGCTGGACCCCCAAATAATATTCCTTTACGTGCTAATGTGTATCTAGAGAGTATGATAGGTTCAATAACTACCCTAACCCTAACACGTAACCTAACCCTAACCCCTACCCTAACCCTAACGCGTACCCTAACCCTAACCCCTACCCTAACACTGACATGTACCGTAATCCTAACCCATACCCTAAATCGAGCCCTAACCCTAACACTAAACCTAATCCTAACCCTAACCCATACCCTACGCCGTACACGAACCCCTCCCCGAACCCGTACCCTAAGCCGTACACTAAGCCTAACCCTAAGCCTAACCCTTACCCTAGGCTACTCTTGACTGCTTCTGCCTCCAATAGGTTTCCTAAGCACTAGTGTTTTAAGGAACAGCTTAAAAAGAGAATTCTAAAGTGATTTGTTTATAATGGGTGTTTTCCTTATCTTATCCTAGTATCTAAACTCTTCTCCCTGGCTGGACCCCCAAATAATATTCCTTTATGTGCTACGGGGTATCTAGAGAGTGGGATAGGTTTAATAACTACCCTAACCCTAACGCGTACCCTAATCCTAACCCCTACCCTAACCCTAACACGTACCCTAATCCTAAACCGTACCCTAAAGCGAGCCCTAACCCTAACACAAACCCTAACCCTAACCCTAACCCATACCCTACGCCGTACACGAATCCCACCCTGAACCCGAACCCTAAGCCGTACCCTAAGCCTAACCCTAAGCCTAACCCTAACCCTAGGCTACCCTTGACTGCTTCTACCTCCAATAGATTTCCTAAGCACTAGTGTTTTAAGGAACAGCTTAAAAAGAGAATCCTAATGTGATTTCTTTAAAAAGGGTGTGTTCCTTATCTTATCCTAGTGTCTAAACTCTTCTCCATGGCTGGATCTCCAAATAATATGCCTTTACGTGCTAAGGGGTATCTAGATTGTGGGATAGGTTTAATAACTACCCTAACGCTAACGCATACCCTAACCCTAACCCCTACCCTAACCCTAACACGTACCCTAATCCTAAGCAATACCCTAAACCGAGCCCTAACCCTAACACTAACCCTAACAATAACCCTAACACTTACCCTATGCCGTACCCAAAGCCCTCCCCGAACCCGTACCCTATGCCGTACCCTAAGCCTAACCCTAAGCCTAACCCTAACCCTAGGCTACCCTTGACTGCTTCTGCCTACAATAGATTTCCTAAGCACTAGTGTTTTAAGGAACAGCTTAAAAAGAGAATCGTAATGTGATTTCTTTATAATGGGTGTGTTCCTTATCTTATCCTAGTGTCTAAACTCTTCTCCATGGCTGGACCCCCCAAATAATATTCTTTACGTGCTAAGGGGTATCTAGAGAGTGGGATAGGTTTAATAATTACCCTAACCCTAACACGTACCCTAACCCTAACCCCTAACCTAACCCTAACCCGTACCCTAATCCTAAACCGTACCCTAAACCGAGCCCTAACCCTAACACTAACCCTAACCCTAACCCATAACCTACGACGTACGCGAAGCCCTCCCCGAACCCGTACCCTAAGCCGTACCCTTAGCCTACCCCTAAGCCTAACCCTAACACTAGGCTACCCTTGACTGCTTCTGCCTCCAATAGATTTCCTAAGCACAAGTGTTTTAAGGAACAGCTTAAAAAGAGAATCCTAATGTGATTTCTTTATAATGGGTGTGTTCCTTATCTTATCCTAGTGTCTAAACTCTTCTCCATGGCTGGACCCCCAAATAATATTTCTTTACATGCTAAGGGGTATCTAGAGAGTGGGATAGGTTTAATAACTAATCTAAACCTAATGCGTACCCTAACCCTTACCCCTATCTTAACTCTAACACGTACCCTAATCCTAACCCGTACCCTAAACCGATCCCTAACCCTAACCCTAAACCTAAACCATACCATACGCCGTACCCGAAGCCCTCCCCGAAACCGTACCCTAAGACGTACCCTAAGCCTAACCCTAAGCCTATCCCTAACCCTAGGCTACCCTTGACTGCTTCTGCCTCCAATAGATTTCCTAAGCACTAGTGTTTTAAGGACCAGCTTAAAAAGAGAATCCTAATGTGATTTCTTTATAATGGGTGTGTTCCTTATCTTATCCTAGTGTCTAAACTCTTCTCCATGGCTGGACCCCCAAATAATATTCCTTTACGTGCTAAGGTTATCTAGAGAGTGGGATAGGTTTAATAACTAACCTAACCCTAATGCGTACCCTAACCCTTACCCCTATCCTAACTCTAACACGTACCCTAATCCTAACCCGTACCCTAAACCGAGCCCTAACCCTAACACTAACCCTAACCCTAACCCTAACCCATACCCTACGCCGTACCAGAAGCCCTCCCCGAAACAGTACCGTAAGACGTACCCTAAGCCAAACCATAAGCCTAACCCTAACCCTAGGCTACCCTTGACTGCTTCTGCCTCCAATAGGTTTCCTAAGCACTAGTGTTTTAAGGAACAGCTTAAAAAGAGAATCCTAATGTGATTTCTTTATAATGGTTTGTTCCTTATTTTATCCTAGTATCTAAACACTTCTCCATGGCAGGACCCCCAAATAATATTCCTTTACGTGCTAAGGGGTATCTAGACAGTGGGATAGGTTTAATAACCCTAACCCTAACTCGTATCCTAACCCTAACCCCTACCCTAACACTAACACGTACCCTACTCCTAAACCGTACCCTAAACCGAGCCCTAACCCTAACACTAACCCTAACCCTAACCGTAACCCATACCCTACTCCGTGCCCGAACCCCTCCCCGAACCCATACAATAAGCCGTACCCTAAACCTAACCCTAAGCCTAACCCTAACCCTAGGCTGCCCTTGACTGCTTCTGCCTCCAATAGATTTCCTAAGCACTAGTGTTTTACGGAAGAGCTTAAAAAGAGAATCCTAATGTGATTTCTTTATAATGGGTGTGTTCCTTATTTTATCATAGTGTCTAAACTCTTCTCCATGGCTGGGCCTCCAAATAATATTCCTTTACGTGCTAAGGGGTATCTAGAGAGTGGGATAGGTTTAATAACTACCCTAACTCTAACGCGTACCCTAACCCTAACCCCTACCCTAACCCTAACACGTACCCTAATCCTAACACGTACCCTAAACCGAGCCCTAACCCTAACACTAACCCTAATCCTAACCCTAACCCATACCCTACGCCGTACCCGAACCCCTCCCCGAACCCGTACCCTAAGCCGTACCCTAAGCCTAACCCTAAGGCTAACCCTAACCCTAGGCTACCCTTGACTGCTTCTGCCTCCAATAGATTTCCTAAGCACTAGTGTTTTAAGGAACAGTTTAAAAAGAGAATCCTAATGTGATTTCTTTATAATGCGTGTGTTCCTTATGTTATCCTAGTGTCTAAACTCTTCTCCATGGCTGGACCCCCAAATAATATTCCTTTACGTGCTAAGGGTATCTAGAGAGTGGGATAGGTTTAATAACTCACCTAACCCTAATGCGTACCCTAACCCTTACCCCTATCCTAACTCTAACACGTACCCTAATCCTAACCCGTACCCTAAACCGAGCCCTAACCCTAACACCAACCCTAACCCTAACCCTAACCCATACCCTACGCCGTACCCGAAGCCCTCCCCGAAACCGTACCGTAAGACGTACCCTAAGCCTATCCCTAAGCCTAACCCTAACCCTAGGCTACCCTTGACTGCTTCTGCCTCCAATAGATTTCCTAAGCACTAGTGTTTTAAGGAACAGCTTAAAAAGAGAATCCTAATGTGATTTCTGTAAAATGGGTGTGTTCCTTATCTTATCCTAGTGTCTAAACTCTTCTCCAAGGCTGGACCCCCAAATAATATTCCTTTACGAGCTAAGGGGTATCTAGAGAGTGGGATAGGTTTAATCACTACCCTAACCCTAACACGTACACTAACCCTAACCCCTACCATAACCCTAACACGTACCCAAATCCTAACCCGTAACCTAAACCGAGTCCTAACCCTAACACTAACAGTAACACTAACCCTAACCCATACCCTATGCCGTACCCGAAGCCCTCCCCGATCCCATACCCTAAGCCGTACCCTAACCCTAACCCTAAGCCTAACCCTAACCCTAGGCTACCCTTGACTGCTTCTGCCTCCAATAGATTTCCTAAGCACTAGTGTTTTAAGGAACAGCTTAAAAAGAGAATCCTAATGTGATTTCTTTATAATGGGTGTGTTCCTTATCTTATCCTAGTGTCTAAACTCTTCTCCATGGCTGGACCCCCAAATAATATTCTTTATGTGCTAAGGGGTATCTAGAGAGTGGGATAGGTTTAATAACTACCCTAAACCTAACACGTACCCTAACCCTAACCCCTACCCTAACCCTAAAACGTACCCTAATCCTAAACCGTACCCTAAACAAAGCCCTAACCCTAACACTAACCCTAACCCTAACCCTAACCCATACCCTACGCCGTACCCGAAGCCCTCCCCGAACCCGTACCCTAAGCCCTACCCTAAGCCTAACCCTAAGCCTAAACCTAACCCTAGGCTACACTTGACTGCTTCTGCCTCCAATAGAATTCCTACGCACTAGTGTTTTAACGAAGAGCTTAAAAAGAGAATCCTAATGTGATTTCTTTACAATGTGTGTGTTCCTTATCTTATCCTAGTGTCTAAACTCTTATCCATGGCTGAAACTCCAAATAATATTCCTTTACGTGCTACGGGGTATCTAGAGAGTGGGATAGGTTTAATAACTACACTAAACCTAACGCGTACCCTAAACCTAACCCCTACCCTAACCCTAACACGTACCCTAATCTTAACCAATACCCTAAACCGAGCCCTAACCCTAACACTAACCCTAACCCTAACCATAACCCATACCCTACGCCGTACCCGAAGCCCTCCCCGAACCCGTACCCTAAGCAGTACCCTAAGCCTAACCCTAAGCCTAACACTAACCCTAGGCTACCCTTGACTGCTTCTGCCTCCAATAGATTTCCTAAGCACTAGTGTTTTAAGCAACAGCTTAAAAAGATAATCCTAATGTGATTTCTTTATAATGGGTGTGTTCCTTATCTTATCCTAGTGTCTAAACTCTTCTCCATGGCTGGACCCCCAAATAATATTCCTTTACGTGCTAATGTGTATCTAGAGAGTATGATAGGTTCAATAACTACCCTAACCCTAACACGTAACCTAACCCTAACCCCTACCCTAACCCTAACGCGTACCCTAACCCTAACCCCTACCCTAACACTAACATGTACCGTAATCCTAACCCATACCCTAAATCGAGCCCTAACCCTAACACTAAACCTAATCCTAACCCTAACCCATACCCTACGCCGTACCCGAACCCCTCCCCGAACCCGTACCCTAAGCCGTACACTAAGCGTAACCCTAAGCCTAACCCTTACCCTAGGCTACTCTTGACTGCTTCTGCCTCCAATAGGTTTCCTAAGCACTAGTGTTTTAAGGAACAGCTTAAAAAGAGAATTCTAAAGTGATTTGTTTATAATGGGTGTTTTCCTTATCTTATCCTAGTATCTAAACTCTTCTCCCTGGCTGGACCCCCAAATAATATTCCTTTATGTGCTACGGGGTATCTAGAGAGTGGGATAGGTTTAATAACTACCCTAACCCTAACGCGTACCCTAACCCTAACCCCTACCCTAACCCTAACACGTACCCTAATCCTAAACCGTACCCTAAAGCGAGCCCTAACCCTAACACAAACCCTAACCCTAACCCTAACCCATACCCTACGCCGTACCCGAATCCCACCCTGAACCCGAACCCTAAGCCGTACCCTAAGCCTAACCCTAAGCCTAACCCTAACCCTAGGCTACCCTTGACTGCTTCTACCTCCAATAGATTTCCTAAGCACTAGTGTTTTAAGGAACAGCTTAAAAAGAGAATCCTAATGTGATTTCTTTAAAAAGGGTGTGTTCCTTATCTTATCCTAGTGTCTAAACTCTTCTCCATGGCTGGATCTCCAAATAATATGCCTTTACGTGCTAAGGGGTATCTAGATTGTGGGATAGGTTTAATAACTACCCTAACGCTAACGCATACCCTAACCCTAACCCCTACCCTAACCCTAACACGTACCCTAATCCTAACCAATACCCTAAACCGAGCCCTAACCCTAACACTAACCCTAACAATAACCCTAACACTTACCCTATGCCGTACCCGAAGCCCTCCCCGAACCCGTACCCTATGCCGTACCCTAAGCCTAACCCTAAGCCTAACCCTAACCCTAGGCTACCCTTGACTGCTTCTGCCTCCAATAGATTTCCTAAGCACTAGTGTTTTAAGGAACAGCTTAAAAAGAGAATCGTAATGTGATTTCTTTATAATGGGTGTGTTCCTTATCTTATCCTAGTGTCTAAACTCTTCTCCATGGCTGGACCCCCAAATAATATTCCTTTACGTGCTAAGGGGTATCTAGAGAGTGGGAGAGGTTTAATCACTACCCTAACCGTAATGCGTACCCTAACCCTAACCACTATCCTAACCCTAACACGTACCCTAATCCTAACCCGTACCCAAAACGGAGCCGTAACCCAAACACTAACCCAAACCCTAACCATAACCCATACCCTACGCCGTATCCGAACCCCTCCCCGAACCCGTACCCAAAGCCGTACCCTAAGCCTAACCCTAAGCCTAACCCTAACCCTAGGCAACCCTTGACTGCTTCTGCCTCCAATAGATTTCCTAAGCATTAGTGGTTTAAGGAACAGCTTCAAAAGAGAATCCTAATGTGATTTCTTTATAATGTGTGTGTTCCTTATATTATCTTAGTGTCTAAACTCTTCTCCATGGCTGGACCCCCAAATAATATTCCTTCACGTGCTAAGGGGTATCTAGAGAATGGGATAGGTTTAATAACTACCCTAAACCTAACGCATACCCTAACCTTAACACCTACCCTAACCCTAACACGTACCCTAATCCTAAACCGTACCCAAGACCGAGCCCTAACCCTAACACTAACCCTAACCCTAACCCTAACCCATACCCTACGCCGTATCCAAAGCCCTCCCCGAACCCGTACCCTAAGCCGTACCCTAGGCCGTACCCTAAGCCTAACCCTAACCCTAGGCTACCCTTGACTGCTTCTGCCTCCAATAGATTTCCTAAGCACTAGTGTTTTAAGGCACAGCTTAAAAAGAGAATCCTAATGTGATTTCTTTATAATGTGTGTGTTCCTTATCTTATCCTAGTGTCTAAACTCTTCTCCATGGCTGGACCCCCAAATAATATTCCTTTACGTGCTAAGGGTATCTAGAGAGTGGGAAAGGTTTAATAACTAACCTAACCCTAATGCGTACCCTAACCCTTACCCCTATCCTAACTCTAACACGTACCCTAATCCTAACACATACCCTAAACCGAGCCCTAACCCTAACACCAACCCTAACCCTAACCCTAACCCATACCCTACGCCGTACCCGAAGCCCTCCCCGAAACCGTACCGTAAGACGTACCCTAAGCCTAACCCTAAGCCTAACCCTAACCCTAGGCTACCCTTGACTGCTTCTGCCTACAATAGATTTCCTAAGCACTAGTGTTTTAAGGAACAGCTTAAAAAGAGAATCCTAATGTGATTTCTTTATAATGGGTGTGTTCCTTATCTTATCCTAGTGTCTAAACTCTTATCCATGGCTGGACCCCCAAATAATATTCCTTTACGTGCTAAGGGGTATCTAGAGAGTGGAATAGGTTTAATATCTACCCTAACCCTAACACGTACCCTAACCCTAACCCCTACCCTAGCCCTAACACGTACCCTAATCCTAACCAATACCCTAAACCGAGCCCTAACCCTAACACTAACCCTAACACTAACCCTAACACTTACCCTATGCCGTACCCGAAGCCCTCCCCAAACCCGTACCCTAAGCCGTACCCTAAGCCTAAACCTAACCCTAGGCTACCCTTGACTGCTTCTGCCTCCAATAGATTTCCTAAGCACTAGTGTTTTAAGGAAGAGCTTAAAAAGAGAATCCTAATGTGATTTCTTTATAATGGGTGTGTTCCTTATCTTATCCTAGTGTCTAAACTCTTCTCCATGGCTGGACCACCAAATAATATTCCTTTACGTGCTAAGGGGTATCTAGAGAGTGGGATAGTTTTAATAACTCCCCTAACCCTAACGCGTACACTAACCCTAACCCCTACCCTAACCCTAACACGTACCCTAATCCTAAACCGTACCCTAAACCGAGCCCTATCCCTAACACTAACCCTAATCCTAACCCTAACCCATACCCTACGCCGTACCCGAACCCCTCCCCGTACCCGTACCCTAAGCCATACCCTAAGCATAACCCTAACCCTAGGCTACCCTTGACTGCTTCTGCCTCCAATAGGTTTCCTAAGCACTACTGTTTTAAGGAACAGCTTAAAAAGAGAATCCTAATGTGATTTCTTTATAATGGTTTGTTCCTTATCTTATCCTAGTATCTAAACACTTCTCCATGGCTGGACCCCCAAATAATATTCTTTATGTGCTAAGGGGTATCTAGAGAGTGGGATAGGTTTAATAACTACCCTAACCCTAACACGTACCCTAAACCTAACCCCTACCCTAACCCTAACACGTACCCTAACCCTAACCAATACCCTAAACCGAGCCCTAACCCTAAAACTAACCCTAACACTAACCCTAACCCATACACTACGCCGTACCCGAAGCCCTCCCCGAACCCGTACCCTAAGCCCTACCCTAAGCCTAACCCTAAGCCTAAACCTAACCTTAGGCTACCCTTGACTGCTTCTGCCTCCAATAGAATTCCTAAGCACTAGTGTTTTAACGAAGAGCTTAAAAAGAGAATCCTAATGTGATTTCTTTATAATGGGTGTGTTCCTTATCTTATCCTAGTGTCTAAACTCTTCTCCATGGCTGGACCCCCAAATAATATTCCTTTACGTGCTACTGTGTATCTAGAGAGTATGATAGGTTCAATAACTACCCTAACCCTAACACGTAACCTAACCCTAACCCCTACCCTAACCCTAACGCGTACCCTAACCCTAACCCCTACCCTAACACTAACATGTACAGTAATCCTAACACATACCCTAAATCGAGCCCTAACCCTAACACTAAACCTAATCCTAACCCTAACCCATACCCTACGCCGTACCCGAAACCCTCCCCGAACCCGTACCCTAAGCCGTACACTAAGCCTAACCCTAAGCCTAACCCTTACCCTAGGCTACCCTTGACTGCTTCTGCCTCCAATAGGTTTCCTAAGCACTAGTGTTTTAAGGAACAGCTTAAAAAGAGAATTCTAAAGTGATTTCTTTATAATGGGTGTTTTCCTTATCTTATCCTAGTATCTAAACTCTTCTCCCTGGCTGGACCCCCAAATAATATTCCTTTATGTGCTAAGGGGTATCTAGGGAGTGGGATAGGTTTAATCACTACCCTAACCCTAAGACGTACATTAACACTAACCACTATCCTAACCCTAACACGTACTCTAATCCTAACCCGTACCCTAAACCGAGCCCTAACCCTAACACTAACCCTAACCCTAACCCATACCTTACGCCGTAACCGAAGCCCTCCCCGAACCCGTACCCTAAGCCGTACGCTAACCCTAACCCTAAGCCTAACCCTAACCCTAGGCTACCCTTGACTGCTTCTGCCTCCAATAGATTTCCTAAGCACTAGTGTTTTAAGGAACAGCTTAAAAAGAGAATCCTAATGTGATTTCTTTATAATGGGTGTGTTCCTTATCTTATCTTAGTGTCTAAACTCTTCTCCACGGCTGGACATCCAAATAATATTCCTTTACGTGCTAATGTGTATCTAGAGAGTATGATAGGTTTAATAACTACCCTAACCCTAACAGGTACCCTAACCCTAACCCCTGCCCTAACCCTAACACGTACCCTACCCCTAAAGCCTACCCTAACCCTAACACGTACCCTAATCCTAAACCGTACCCAAGACCGAGCCCTAACCCTAACACTAACCCTAACCCTAACCCTAACCCATACCCTACGCCATATCCGAAGCCCTCCCCGAATCCGTACCCTAAGCCGTACCCTAGGCCTAACCCTAAGGATAACCCTAACCCTAGGCTACCCTTGACTGCTTCTGCCTCCAATAGATTTCCTAAGCACTAGTGTTTTAAGGAACATCTTAAAAAGAGAATCCTAATGGGATTTCTTTATAATGTGTGTGTTCCTTATCTTATCCTTGTGTCTAAATTCTTCTCCATGGCTGGACCTCCAAATAATATTCCTTTACGTGCTAAGGGGTATCTAGAGAGTGGGATAGGTTTAATAACTACCCTAACCCTAACACGTACCCTAACCCTAACCACTACCCTAACCCTAACACGTACCCTAATCCTAAACCGTACCCTAAACCGAGCCCTAACCCTAACACTAACCCTAACCCTAAACCTAACCCATACCCTACGCCGTGCCCGAACCCCTACCCGAACCCATACCCTAAGCCGTACCCTAACCCTAACCCTATACCTAGGCTACCCTTGACTGCTTCTGCCTCCAATAGATTCCCTAAGCACTAGTGTTTTAAGGAACAGCTTAAAAAGAGAATCCTAATGTGATTTCTTTATAAAGGGTGTGTTCCTTATCTTAGCCTAGTGTCTAAACTCTTCTCCATGGCTGGACACCCAAACAATATTCCTTTACGTGCTAAGGGGTATCTAGAGAGTGGGATAGGTTTAATAACTACCCTAACCCTAATGCGTACCCTAACCCTAACCCCTACCCTAACCCTAACACGTACCCTAATCCTAACCCGTACACTAAACCGAGCCCTAACACTAACATTAACCCTTACACTAACCCTAACCCATACACTACACCGTACCCGAAGCCCTCCCCGAACCTGTACCCTAAGCCGTATCCTAAGCCTAACCTTAAGCCTAACCCGAACCCTAGCCTACCCTTGACTGCTTCTGCCTCCAATAGATTTCCTAAGCACTAGTGTTTTAAGGAACAGCTTAAAAAGAGAATCCTAATGTGATTTCTTTATAATGTGTGTGTTCCTTATCTTATCCTAGTGTCTAAACTCTTCTCCATGGCTGGACCTCCAAATAATATTCCTTTACGTGCTAAGGGGTATCTAGAGAGTGGGATAGGTTTAATAACTACCCTAACCCTAACGCGTACCCTAACCCTAACTCCTACCCTAACCCTAACACGTACCCTAATCCTAACCAATACCCTAAACCGAGCCCTAACCCCAACACTAACCCTAACCCTAACCCTAACCCATAACCTTCGCCGCACCCGAAGCACTCCCCGAACCCGTACCCTAAGCCGTACCCTAAGCCTAACCCTAAGCCTAACCCTAACCCTAGGCTACCCTTGACTGCTTCTGCCTCCAATAGATTTCCTAAGCACTAGTGTTTTAAGGAACAGCATAAAAAGGGAATCCTAATGAGATTTCTTTATAATGGTTGTGTTCCTTATCTTATCCTAGTGTCTAAACTCTTCTCCATTGCTGGACCACCAAATAATATTCCTTACGTGCTACAAGGTATCTAGAGAGTGGGATAGGATTAATAACTACCCTAACCCTAACACGTACCCTAACACTAACTCCTACCCTAAACCTAACACATACCCTAATCCTAAACCGTACCCTAAACCGAGCCCTAACCCTAACACTAACCCTAACCCTAACCCTAACCCATACCCTACGCCGTAACCGAAGCCCTCCCCAAACCCATACCCTAAGCAGTGCCCTAAGCCTAACCCTAAGCCTAAACCTTACCCTAGGCTAACCTTGACTGCTTCTGCCTCCAATAGATTTCCTAAGCACTAGTGTTTTAAGGAACAGCTTAAAAAGAGAATCCTAATGTGATTTCTTTATAATGTGTGTGTTCCTTATCTCATCCTAGTGTCTTAACTCTTCTCCATGGCTGGACCTCCAAATAATATTCCTTTACGTGCTAAGGGGTATCTAGAGAGTGGGATAGGTTTAATAACTACCCTAACCCTAACGAGTACCCTAACCCTAAACCCTACCCTAACCCTAACACTTACCCTAATCCTAACCAATACCCTAAACGGAGCCCTAACCCTAACACTAACCCAAACCCTAACCCTAACCCATACCCTACGCCGTACCCGAACCCCTCCCCGAACCCGTACCCTAAGCCGTACCCTAAGCCTAACCCTAAGCCTAACCCTAACCCTAGGCTACCCTTGACTGCTTCTGCCTCCAATAGTTTTCCTAAGCACTAGTGTTTTAAGGAGCAGCTTAAAAAGAGAATCCTAATGTGATTTCTTTATAATGGGTGTGTTCCTTATCTTATCCTAGTGTCTAAACTCTTCTCCATGGCTGGATCCCCAAATAATATTCCTTTACGTGCTAAGGGGTATCTAGAGAGTGGGATAGGTTTAATAACTACCCTAACCCTAACGCGTACCCTAACCCTAACCCCTACCCTAACTCTAACACGTACCCTAAACCTAAACTGTACCCTAAACCGAGCTCTAACCCTAACACTAACCCTAACCCTAACACTAACCCATACCCTACGCCGTACCCGAAGCCCTCCCCGAACCCGTACCCTAAGCCGTACCCTTAGCCTAACCCTAAGCCTAACCCTAACACTAGGCTACCCTTGACTGCTTCTGCCCCCAATAGATTTCCTAAGCAATAGTGTTTTAAGGAACAGCTTAAAAAGAGAATCCTAATGTGATTTCTTTATAAAGGGTGTGTTCCTTATCTTAGCCTGGTGTCTAAACACTTCTCCATGGCTGGACCCCCAAATAATATTCCTTTACGTGCTAAGGGGTATCTAGAGAGTGGGATAGCTTTAATAACTACCCTATCCCTAATGCGTACCCTAACCCTAACCACTATCCTAACCCTAACACGTACCCTAATCCTAACCCGTACCCAAAACGGAGCCCTAACCCTAACACTAACCCAAACCCTAACCATAACCCATACCCTACGCCGTACCCGAACCCCTCCCCTAACCCGTACCCTAAGCCGTACTCTAAGCCTAACCCTAAGCCTAACCCTAACCCTAGGCAACCCTTGACTGCTTCTTCCTCCAATAGATTTCCTAAGCATTAGTGGTTTAAGGAACAGCTTAAAAAGAGAATCCTAATGTGATTTCTTTATAATGTGTGTGTTCCTTATATTATCTTAGTGTCTAAATTCTTCTCCATGCCTGGACCCCCAAATAATATTCCTTCACGTGCTAAGGGGTATCTAGAGAATGGGATAGGTTTAATAACTACCCTAACCCTAACGCATACCCTAACCCTAACACCTACCCTAACCCTAACACGTACCCTAATCCTAAGCAGTACACTAAACCGAGCCCTAACACTAACATTAACCCTAACCCTAAACCTAACCCATACCCTACACCGTACCCGAAGCCCTCCCCGAAACCGTACCGTAAGCCGTATCCTAAGCCTAACCTTAAGCCTAACCCTAACCCTAGCCTACCCTTGACTGCTTCTACCTCCAATAGATTTCCTAAGCACTAGTGTTTTAAGGAAGAGCTTAAAAAGAGAATCCTAATGTGATTTCTTTATAATGTGTGTGTTCCTTATCTTATCCTAGTGTCTAAACTCTTCTCCATGGCTGGACCTCCAAATAATATTCCTTTACGTGCTTAGGGGTATCTAGAGAGTGGGATAGGTTTAATAACTACCCTAACCCTAACGCATACCATAACCCTAACCCCTACCCTAACCCTAACACGTACCCTAATCCTAAACCGTACCCTAAACCGAGCCCTAACCCTAACACTAACACAAACCCTAACACTAACCCATACCCTACGCCGTACACGAAGCCTTCCCCGAACCCGTACCCTAAGCCGTACCCTAAGCCTAACCCTAAGCCTAACCCTAACCCTACACTACCCTTGACTGATTCTGCCTCCAATAGATTTCCTAAGCACTAGTGTTTTAAGGAAAAGCTTAAAAAGAGAATCCTAATGTGATTTCTTTATAATGTGTGTGTTCCTTATCTTATCCTAGTGTCTAAAATCTTCACCATGGGTGGATCCCCAAATAATATTCCTTTACGTGCTAAGGGGTATCTGGAGAGTGGGATAGGTTTAATAACCCTAAACCTAACACATACCCTAACCCTAACCCCTACCCTAACCCTAACACGTACCCTAATCCTAAACCGTACCCTAAACCGAGACCTAACCCTAACACTAACCCTAACCCTAACCCTAACCCATACTCTACGCCGTACCCGAACCCCTCCCCGAACCCATAACCTAAGCCGTACCCTAAACCTAACCCTAAGCCTAACCCTAACCCTAGGCTACCCTTGACTGCTTCTGCCTCCAATAGATTTCCTAAGCACTAGTGTTTTAAGGAACAGCTTAAAAAGAGAATCCTAATGTGATTTCTTTATAAAGGGTGTGTTCCTTATCTTAGCTTAGTGTCTAAACTCTTCTCCATGGCTGGACCCCCAAATAATATTCCTTTACGTGCTAAGGGGTATCTAGAGAGTGGGATAGGTTTAATAACTACCCTAACCCTAATGCGTACCCTAACCCTAACCCCTACCCTAACCCTAACACGTACCCTAATCCTAACCCGTACACTAAACCGAGCCCTAACACTAACATTAACCCTAACACTAACCCTAACCCTTACCCTACACGGTACCCGAAGCCCTCCCCGAACCCATACCCTAAGCCGTATCCTAAGCCTAACCATAAGCCTAACCCTAACCCTAGCCTACCCTTGACTGCTTCTGCCTCCAATAGATTTCCTAAGCACTAGGGTTTTAAGGAACAGCTTAAAAAGAGAATCCTAATGTGATTTCTTTATAATGTGTGTGTTCCTTATCTTATCCTAGTGTCTAAACTCTTCTCCATGGCTGGACCTCCAAATAATATTCCTTTACGTGCTAAGGGGTATCTAGAGAGTGGGATAGGTTTAATAACTACCCTAACCCTAACGCGTACCCTAACCCTAACCCCTACCCTAACTCTAACACGTACCCTAATCCTAACCAATACCCTAAACCGAGCCCTAACCCCAACACTAACCCGAACCCTAACCCTAATCCATACCCTACGCCGTACCCGAAGCCCTCCCCGAACCCGTACCCTAAGCTGTACCCTTAGCCTAACCCTAAGCCTAACCCTAACACTAGGCTACCCTTGACTGCTTCTGCCCCCAATAGATTTCCTAAGCAATAGTGTTTTAGGGAACAGCTTAAAAAGAGAATCCTAATGTGATTTCTTTATAAAGGGTGTGTTCCTTATCTTATCCTAGTGTCTAAACTCTTCTCCATGGCTGGACCTCCAAATAATATTCCTTTACGTGCTAAGGGGTATCTAGAGAGTGGGATAGGTTTAATAACTACCCTAACCCTAACGCGTACCCTAACCCTAACCCCTACCCTAACCCTAACACGTACCCTAATCCTAACCAAAACCCTAAACCGAGCCCTAACCCAAACCCTATATCGAGCCCTAACCCCAACTCTAACCCTAACCCTAACCCTAACCCATACCCTACGCCGTACCCGAACCCCTCCCCGAACCCGTACCCTAAGCCGTACCCTAAGCCTAACCCTAAGCCTAACCCTAACCCTAGGCTACCCTTGACTGCTTCTGCCTCCAATAGATTTCCTAAGCACTAGTGTTTTAAGGAGCAGCTTAAAAAGAGAATCCTAATGTGATTTCTTTATAATGGGTGTGTTCCTTATCTTACCCTAGTGTCTAAACTCTTCTCCATGGCTGGACCCCCAAATAATATTCCTTTACGTGCTAAGGGGTATCTAGAGAGTGGGATAGGTTTAATAACTACCCTAACACAACACGTACGCTAACCGTAACCCCTACCCTAAACCTAACACGTACCCTAATCCTAAACCGTAACTAAACCGAGCCCTAATCCTAACACTAAGCCTAACCCTAACCCTAACCCATACCCTACGCCGTACCCGAAGCCCTCCCCGAACCCGTACCGTAAGCCGTACCCTAAGCCTAACCTTAAGCCTAACCCTAACCCTAGCCTACCCTTGACTGCTTCTACCTCCAATAGATTTCCTAAGCACTAGTGTTTTAAGGAACAGCTTAAAAAGAGAATCCTAATGTGATTTCTTTATAATGTGTGTGTTCCTTATCTTATCCTAGTGTCTAAACTCTTCTCCATGGCTGGACCTCCAAATAATATTCCTTTACGTGCTAAGGGGTATCTAGAGAGTGGGATAGGTTTAATAACTACCCTAACCCTAACGCGTACCCTAACCCTAACCCCTACCCTAACCCTAACACGTACCCTAAATCTAACCAAAACCCTAAACCGAGCCCTAACCCAAACCCTAAACCGAGCCCTAACCCCAACTCTAACCCTAACCCTAACCCTAACCCATACCCTACGCCGTATCCGAACCCCTCCCCGAACCCGTACCCTAAGCCGTACCCTAAGCCTAACCCTAAGCCTAACCCTAACCCTAGGCTACCCTTGACTGCTTCTGCCTCCAATAGATTTCCTAAGCACTACTGTTTTAAGGAACAGCTTAAAAAGAGAATCCTAATGTGATTTCTTTATAATGGGTGTGTTCGTTATCTTATCCTAGTGTCTAAACTCTTCTCCATGGCTGGATCCCCAAATAATATTCCTCTAAGTGCTAAGGGGTATCTAGAGAGTGGGATAGGTTTAATAACTACCCTAACCCTAACGCGTACCCTAACCCTAACCCCTACCCTAACCCTAACACGTACCCTAATCCTAACCAAAACCCTAAACCGGGCCCTAACCCCAACACTAACCCTAAACCTAACCCTAACCCATACCCTATGCCGCACCCGAAGCCCTCCCCGAACCCGTACCCTAAGCCGTACCCTAAGCCTAACCCTAAGCCAAACCCAAACCCTAGGCTACCCTTGACTGCTTCTGCCTCCAATAGATTTCCTAAGCACTAATGTTTTAAGGAACAGCATAAAAAGAGAATGCTAATGTGATTTCTTTATAATGGTTGTGTTCCTTATCTTATCCTAGTGTCTAAACTCTTCTCCATGGCTGGACCACCAAATAATATTCTTTATGTGCTAAGGGGTATCTAGAGAGTGGGATAGGCTTAATAACTACCCTAACCCTAAAACGTACCCTAACCCTAACCCCTACCCTAACCCTAACACGTACCCTAATCCTAAACCGTACCCTAAACCGAGCCCTAACCCTAACACTAACCCTAACCCTAACCCTAACCCATACCCTACGCCGTGTCCGAACCCCTCCCCGAACCCATAACCTAAGCCGTACCCTAACCCTAACCCTAAGCCTAACCCTAACCCTAGGCTACCCTTGACTGCTTCTGCCTCCAATAGATTTCCTAAGCACTAGTGTTTTAAGGAACAGCTTAAAAAGAGAATCCTAATGTGATTTCTTTATAAAGGCTGTGTTCCTTATCTTAGCCTAGTGTCTAAACTCTTCTCCATGGCTGGACCCACAAATAATATTCCTTTACGTGCTAAGGGGTATCCAGAGAGTGGGATAGGTTTAATAACTACCGTAACCCTAATGCGTACCCTAACCCTAACCCCTACCCTAACCCTAACACGTACCCTAATCCTAAGCAGTACACTAAACCGAGCCCTAACATTAACATTAACCCTAACCCTAAACCTAACCCATACCCTACACCGTACCCGAAGCCCTCCCCGAACCCGTACCGTAAGCCGTATCCTAAGCCTAACCTTATGCCTAACCCTAACCCTAGCCTGCCCTTGACTGCTTCTACCTCCAATAGATTTCCTAAGCACTAGTGTTTTAAGGAACAGCTTAAAAAGAGAATCCTAATGTGATTTCTTTATAATGTGTGTGTTCCTTATCTTATCCTAGTGTCTAAACTCTTCTCCATGGCTGGACCTCCAAATAATATTACTTTACGTGCTAAGGGGTATCTAGAGAGTGGGATAGGTTTAATAACTACCCTAACCCTAACACGTACCCTAACCCTAACTCCTACCCTAACCCTAACACGTACCCTAATCCTAAACCGTACCCTAAACCGAGCCCTAACCCTAACACTAACCCTAACCCTTACCCTAACCCATACCCTACGCCGTACCCGAAGCCCTCCCCGAACCCGTACCCTAAGCAGTGCCCTAAGCCTAACCCTAAGCCTAACCCTAACCCTAGGCTACCCTTGACTGCTTCTGCCTCCAATAGATTTCCTAAGCACTAGTGTTTTAAAGAACAGCTTAAAAAGAGAATCCTAATGTGATTTCTTTATAATGGGTGTGTTCCTTATCTCATCCTAGTGTCTTAACTCTTCTCCATGGCTGGACCTCCAAATAATATTCCTTTACGTGCTAAGGGGTATCTAGAGAGTGGGATAGGTTTAATAACTACCCTAACCCTAACGAGTACCCTAACCCTAAACCCTACCCTAACCCTAACACTTACCCTAATCCTAACCAATACCCTAAACGGAGCCCTAACCCTAACACTAACCCAAACCCTAACCCTAACCCATACCCTACGCCGTACCCGAACCCCTCCCCGAACCCGTACCCTAAGCCGTACCCTAAGCCTAACCCTAAGCCTAACCCTAACCCTAGGCTACCCTTGACTGCTTCTGCCTCCAATAGTTTTCCTAACCACTAGTGTTTTAAGGAGCAGCTTAAAAAGAGAATCCTAATGTGATTTCTTTATAATGGGTGTGTTCCTTATCTTATCCTAGTGTCTAAACTCTTCTCCATGGCTGGATCCCCAAATAATATTCCTTTACGTGCTAAGGGGTATCTAGAGAGTGGGATAGGTTTAATAACTACCCTAACCCTAACGCGTACCCTAACCCTAACCCCTACCCTAACTCTAACACGTACCCTAAACCTAAACTGTACCCTAAACCGAGCCCTAACCCTAACACTAACCCTAACCCTAACACTAACCCATACCCTACGCCGTACCCGAAGCCCTCCCCGAACCCGTACCCTAAGCCGTACCCTTAGCCTAACCCTAAGCCTAACCCTAACACTAGGCTACCCTTGACTGCTTCTGCCCCCAATAGATTTCCTAAGCAATAGTGTTTTAAGGAACAGCTTAAAAAGAGAATCCTAATGTGATTTCTTTATAAAGGGTGTGTTCCTTATCTTAGCCTGGTGTCTAAACACTTCTCCATGGCTGGACCCCCAAATAATATTCCTTTACGTGCTAAGGGGTATCTAGAGAGTGGGATAGCTTTAATAACTACCCTATCCCTAATGCGTACCCTAACCCTAACCACTATCCTAACCCTAACACGTACCCTAATCCTAACCCGTACCCAAAACGGAGCCCTAACCCTAACACTAACCCAAACCCTAACCATAACCCATACCCTACGCCGTACCCGAACCCCTCCCCTAACCTGTACCCTAAGCCGTACTCTAAGCCTAACCCTAAGCCTAACCCTAACCCTAGGCAACCCTTGACTGCTTCTTCCTCCAATAGATTTCCTAAGCATTAGTGGTTTAAGGAACAGCTTAAAAAGAGAATCCTAATGTGATTTCTTTATAATGTGTGTGTTCCTTATATTATCTTAGTGTCTAAATTCTTCTCCATGCCTGGACCCCCAAATAATATTCCTTCACGTGCTAAGGGGTATCGAGAGAATGGGATAGGTTTAATAACTACCCTAACCCTAACGCATACCCTAACCCTAACACCTACCCTAACCCTAACACGTACCCTAATCCTAAGCAGTACACTAAACCGAGCCCTAACACTAACATTAACCCTAACCCTAAACCTAACCCATACCCTACACCGTACCCGAAGCCCTCCCCGAAACCGTACCGTAAGCCGTATCCTAAGCCTAACCTTAAGCCTAACCCTAACCCTAGCCTACCCTTGACTGCTTCTACCTCCAATAGATTTCCTAAGCACTAGTGTTTTAAGGAAGAGCTTAAAAAGAGAATCCTAATGTGATTTCTTTATAATGTGTGTGTTCCTTATCTTATCCTAGTGTCTAAACTCTTCTCCATGGCTGGACCTCCAAATAATATTCCTTTACGTGCTTAGGGGTATCTAGAGAGTGGGATAGGTTTAATAACTACCCTAACCCTAACGCATACCATAACCCTAACCCCTACCCTAACCCTAACACGTACCCTAATCCTAAACCGTACCCTAAACCGAGCCCTAACCCTAACACTAACACAAACCCTAACACTAACCCATACCCTACGCCGTACACGAAGCCTTCCCCGAACCCGTACCCTAAGCCGTACCCTAAGCCTAACCCTAAGCCTAACCCTAACCCTACACTACCCTTGACTGATTCTGCCTCCAATAGATTTCCTAAGCACTAGTGTTTTAAGGAAAAGCTTAAAAAGAGAATCCTAATGTGATTTCTTTATAATGTGTGTGTTCCTTATCTTATCCTAGTGTCTAAAATCTTCACCATGGGTGGATCCCCAAATAATATTCCTTTACGTGCTAAGGGGTATCTGGAGAGTGGGATAGGTTTAATAACCCTAAACCTAACATATACCCTAACCCTAACCCCTACCCTAACCCTAACACGTACCCTAATCCTAAACCGTACCCTAAACCGAGCCCTAACCCTAACACTAACCCTAACCCTAACCCTAACCCATACTCTACGCCGTACCCGAACCCCTCCCCGAACCCATAACCTAAGCCGTACCCTAAACCTAACCCTAAGCCTAACCCTAACCCTAGGCTACCCTTGACTGCTTCTGCCTCCAATAGATTTCCTAAGCACTAGTGTTTTAAGGAACAGCTTAAAAAGAGAATCCTAATGTGATTTCTTTATAAAGGGTGTGTTCCTTATCTTAGCTTAGTGTCTAAACTCTTCTCCATGGCTGGACCCCCAAATAATATTCCTTTACGTGCTAAGGGGTATCTAGAGAGTGGGATAGGTTTAATAACTACCCTAACCCTAATGCGTACCCTAACCCTAACCCCTACCCTAACCCTAACACGTACCCTAATCCTAACCCGTACACTAAACCGAGCCCTAACACTAACATTAACCCTAACACTAACCCTAACCCTTACCCTACACGGTACCCGAAGCCCTCCCCGAACCCATACCCTAAGCCGTATCCTAAGCCTAACCATAAGCCTAACCCTAACCCTAGCCTACCCTTGACTGCTTCTGCCTCCAATAGATTTCCTAAGCACTAGGGTTTTAAGGAACAGCTTAAAAAGAGAATCCTAATGTGATTTCTTTATAATGTGTGTGTTCCTTATCTTATCCTAGTGTCTAAACTCTTCTCCATGGCTGGACCTCCAAATAATATTCCTTTACGTGCTAAGGGGTATCTAGAGAGTGGGATAGGTTTAATAACTACCCTAACCCTAACGCGTACCCTAACCCTAACCCCTACCCTAACTCTAACACGTACCCTAATCCTAACCAATACCCTAAACCGAGCCCTAACCCCAACACTAACCCGAACCCTAACCCTAATCCATACCCTACGCCGTACCCGAAGCCCTCCCCGAACCCGTACCCTAAGCTGTACCCTTAGCCTAACCCTAAGCCTAACCCTAACACTAGGCTACCCTTGACTGCTTCTGCCCCCAATAGATTTCCTAAGCAATAGTGTTTTAGGGAACAGCTTAAAAAGAGAATCCTAATGTGATTTCTTTATAAAGGGTGTGTTCCTTATCTTATCCTAGTGTCTAAACTCTTCTCCATGGCTGGACCTCCAAATAATATTCCTTTACGTGCTAAGGGGTATCTAGAGAGTGGGATAGGTTTAATAACTACCCTAACCCTAACGCGTACCCTAACCCTAACCCCTACCCTAACCCTAACACGTACCCTAATCCTAACCAAAACCCTAAACCGAGCCCTAACCCAAACCCTATATCGAGCCCTAACCCCAACTCTAACCCTAACCCTAACCCTAACCCATACCCTACGCCGTACCCGAACCCCTCCCCGAACCCGTACCCTAAGCCGTACCCTAAGCCTAACCCTAAGCCTAACCCTAACCCTAGGCTACCCTTGACTGCTTCTGCCTCCAATAGATTTCCTAAGCACTAGTGTTTTAAGGAGCAGCTTAAAAAGAGAATCCTAATGTGATTTCTTTATAATGGGTGTGTTCCTTATCTTACCCTAGTGTCTAAACTCTTCTCCATGGCTGGACCCCCAAATAATATTCCTTTACGTGCTAAGGGGTATCTAGAGAGTGGGATAGGTTTAATAACTACCCTAACACAACACGTACGCTAACCGTAACCCCTACCCTAAACCTAACACGTACCCTAATCCTAAACCGTAACTAAACCGAGCCCTAATCCTAACACTAAGCCTAACCCTAACCCTAACCCATACCCTACGCCGTACCCGAAGCCCTCCCCGAACCCGTACCGTAAGCCGTACCCTAAGCCTAACCTTAAGCCTAACCCTAACCCTAGCCTACCCTTGACTGCTTCTACCTCCAATAGATTTCCTAAGCACTAGTGTTTTAAGGAACAGCTTAAAAAGAGAATCCTAATGTGATTTCTTTATAATGTGTGTGTTCCTTATCTTATCCTAGTGTCTAAACTCTTCTCCATGGCTGGACCTCCAAATAATATTCCTTTACGTGCTAAGGGGTATCTAGAGAGTGGGATAGGTTTAATAACTACCCTAACCCTAACGCGTACCCTAACCCTAACCCCTACCCTAACCCTAACACGTACCCTAAATCTAACCAAAACCCTAAACCGAGCCCTAACCCAAACCCTAAACCGAGCCCTAACCCCAACTCTAACCCTAACCCTAACCCTAACCCATACCCTACGCCGTATCCGAACCCCTCCCCGAACCCGTACCCTAAGCCGTACCCTAAGCCTAACCCTAAGCCTAACCCTAACCCTAGGCTACCCTTGACTGCTTCTGCCTCCAATAGATTTCCTAAGCACTACTGTTTTAAGGAACAGCTTAAAAAGAGAATCCTAATGTGATTTCTTTATAATGGGTGTGTTCGTTATCTTATCCTAGTGTCTAAACTCTTCTCCATGGCTGGATCCCCAAATAATATTCCTCTAAGTGCTAAGGGGTATCTAGAGAGTGGGATAGGTTTAATAACTACCCTAACCCTAACGCGTACCCTAACCCTAACCCCTACCCTAACCCTAACACGTACCCTAATCCTAACCAAAACCCTAAACCGGGCCCTAACCCCAACACTAACCCTAAACCTAACCCTAACCCATACCCTATGCCGCACCCGAAGCCCTCCCCGAACCCGTACCCTAAGCCGTACCCTAAGCCTAACCCTAAGCCAAACCCAAACCCTAGGCTACCCTTGACTGCTTCTGCCTCCAATAGATTTCCTAAGCACTAATGTTTTAAGGAACAGCATAAAAAGAGAATGCTAATGTGATTTCTTTATAATGGTTGTGTTCCTTATCTTATCCTAGTGTCTAAACTCTTCTCCATGGCTGGACCACCAAATAATATTCTTTATGTGCTAAGGGGTATCTAGAGAGTGGGATAGGCTTAATAACTACCCTAACCCTAAAACGTACCCTAACCCTAACCCCTACCCTAACCCTAACACGTACCCTAATCCTAAACCGTACCCTAAACCGAGCCCTAACCCTAACACTAACCCTAACCCTAACCCTAACCCATACCCTACGCCGTGCCCGAACCCCTCCCCGAACCCATAACCTAAGCCGTACCCTAACCCTAACCCTAAGCCTAACCCTAACCCTAGGCTACCCTTGACTGCTTCTGCCTCCAATAGATTTCCTAAGCACTAGTGTTTTAAGGAACAGCTTAAAAAGAGAATCCTAATGTGATTTCTTTATAAAGGCTGTGTTCCTTATCTTAGCCTAGTGTCTAAACTCTTCTCCATGGCTGGACCCACAAATAATATTCCTTTACGTGCTAAGGGGTATCCAGAGAGTGGGATAGGTTTAATAACTACCGTAACCCTAATGCGTACCCTAACCCTAACCCCTACCCTAACCCTAACACGTACCCTAATCCTAAACCGTACCCTAAACCGAGCCCTAACCCTAACACTAACCCTAACCCTTACCCTAACCCATACCCTACGCCGTACCCGAAGGCCTCCCCGAACCCGTACCCTAAGCAGTGCCCTAAGCCTAACCCTAAGCCTAACCCTAACCCTAGGCTACCCTTGACTGCTTCTGCCTCCAATAGATTTCCTAAGCACTAGTGTTTTAAAGAACAGCTTAAAAAGAGAATCCTAATGTGATTTCTTTATAATGGGTGTGTTCCTTATCTTATCCTAGTGTCTAAAGTCTTCTCCATGGCTGGACCCCCAAATAATTTTCCTTTATGTGCTAAGGGGTATCTAGAGAGTGGGATAGGTTTAATAACTACCCTAACCCTAACACGTACCCTAACCCTAACCCCTACCCTAACCCTAACTCGTACCCTAATCCTAACCAATACCCTAAACGGAGGCCTAACCCTAACAATAACCCAACACCTAACCCTAACCCATACCCTACGCCATACCCGAAGCCCTCCCCGAACCCGTACCCTAAGCCGTACCCTAAGCCTAACCCTAAGCCTAACCCTAACCCTAGGCTACCCTTGACTGCTTCTGCCTCCAATAGATTTCCTAAGCACTAGTGGTTTAAGGAACAGCTTAAAAAGAGAATCCTAATGTGATTTCTTTTTAATGTGTGTGTTCCTTATATTATCTTAGTGTCTAAACTCTTCTCCATGGCTGGACCCCCAAATAATATTCCTTTACGTGCTAAGGGGTATCTAGAGAGTGGGATAGGTTTAATAACTACCCTAAACCTAACGCGTACCCTAACCCTAACCCCTACCCTAACACTAAAACGTACCCTAATCTTAACCCGTACCCTGAACCGAGCACGAACCCTAACACTAACCCTAACCCTAACCCTAACCCATACCCTACGCCGTACCAAAAGCCCTCCCCGAACCCGTACCCTAAGCCGTACCCTAAGCCTAAACCAAATCCTAACCCTAACCGTAGGCTATCCTTGACTGCTTCTGCCTCCAATAGATTTCCTAAGCACTAGTGTTTTAAGGAGCAGCTTAAAAAGAGAATCCTAATGTGATTTCTTTATAATGGGTGTGTTCCTTATCTTATCCTAGTGTCTAAATTCTTCTCCATGGCTGGACCCCCAAATAATATTCCTTTACGTGCTAAGGGGTATCTAGAGAGTGGGATAGGTTTAATAACTACCCTAACCCTAACGCGTACCCTAACCCTAACCCCTACCCTAACCCTAACACGTACCCTAAACCTAAACTGTACCCTAAACCGAGCCCTAACCCTAACACTAACCCTAACCCTAACACTAACCCATACCCTACGCCGTACCCGAAACCCTCCCCGAACCCGTACCCTAAGCCGTACCCTTAGCCTAACCCTAAGCCTAACCCTAACACTAGGCTACCCTTGACTGCTTCTGCCCCCAATAGATTTCCTAAGCACTAGTGTTTTAAGGAGCAGCTTAAAAAGAGATTCCTAATGTGATTTCTTTATAAAGTGTGTGTTCCTTATCTTAGCCTAGTGTCTAAACTCTTCTCCATGGCTGGACCCCCAAATAATATTCCTTTACGTGCTAAGGGGTATCTAGAGAGTGGGATAGGTTTAATAACTACCCTAACCCTAATGCGTACCCTAACCCTAACCCCTACCCTAACCCTAACACGTACCCTAATCCTAAGCCGTACACTAAACCGAGCCCTAACACTAACACTAACCCTAAACCTAACCCTAAACCATACCCTATGTCGTGCCCTAACCCCTCCCCGAACCCATACCCTAAGCCGTTTCCTAAGCCTAACCTTAAGCCTAACCCTAACCCTAGCTTACCCTTGACTGCTTCTGCCTCCAATAGATTTCCAAAGCACTAGAATTTTAAGGAACAGCTTAAAAAGAGAATCCTAATGTGATTTCTTTATAATGTGTGTGTTCCTTATCTTATCCTAGTGTCTAAACTCTTCTCCATGGCTGGACCTCCAAATAATATTCCTTTACGTGCTAAGGGGATTCTAGAGAGTTGGATAGGTTTAATAACTACCCTAACCCTAACGCGTACCCTAACCCTAACCCCTACCCTAACCCTAACACGTACCCTAATCCTAACCAATACCCTAAACCGAGCCCTAACACCAACACTAACCCTAACCCTAACCCTAACCCATACCCTACGCCGCACCCGAAACCCTCCCTGAACCCGTACCCTAAGCCGTACCCTTAGCCTAACCCTAAGCCTAACCCTAACACTAGGCTACCCTTGACTGCTTCTGCCCCCAATAGATTTCCTAAGCACTAGTGTATTAAGGAGCAGCTTAAAAAGAGATTCCTAATGTGATTTCCTTATAAAGGGTGTGTTCCTTATCTTAGCCTAGTGTCTAAACTCTTCTCCATGGCTGGGCCCCCAAATAATATTCCTTTACGTGCTAAGGGGTATCTAGAGAGTGGGATAGGTTTAATAACTACCCTAACCCTAATGCGTACCCTAACCCTAACCCCTACCCTAACCCTAACACGTACCCTAATCCTAAGCCGTACACTAAACCGAGCCCTAACACTAACACTAACCCTAACCCTAACCCTAACCCATACCCTACGCCGCACCCGAAGCCCTCCCCGAACCCGTACCCTAAGCCGTACCCTAAGCCTAACCCTAAGCCTAACTCAAACCCTAGGCTACCCTTGACAGCTTCTGCCTCCAATAGATTTCCTAAGCACTAATGTTTTAAGGAACAGCATAAAAAGAGAATCCTAATGTGATTTCTTTATAATGGTTGTGTTCCTTATCTTATCCTACTGTCTAAACTCTTCTCCATGGCTGGACCACCAAATAATATTCTTTATGTGCTAAGGGGTTTCTAGAGAGTGGGATAGGCTTAATAAATACCCTAACCCTAAAACGTACCCTAACCCTAACCCCTACCCTAACCCTAACACGTACCCTAATCCTAAACCGTACCCTAAACCGAGCCCTAACCCTAACACTAACCCTAACCCTAACCCTAACCCATACCCTACGCCGTGCCCTAACCCCTCCCCGAACCCATACCTTAAGCCGTACCCTAACCCTAACCCTAAGCCTAACCCTAACCCAGGGCTACCCTTGACTGCTTCTGCCTCCAATAGATTGCCTAAGCACTAGTGTTTTAAGGAACAGCTTAAAAAGAGAATCCTAATGTGATTTCTTTATAATGTGTGTCTTCCTTATCTTATCCTAGTGTCTAAAATCTTCTCCATGGCTGGATCCCCAAATAATATTCCTTTACGTGCTAAGGGGTATCTAGAGAGTGGGATAGGTTTAATAACCCTAACCCTAACACATACCCTAACCCTAAACCCTACCCTAACCCTAACACGTACCCTAATCCTAAACCGTACCCTAAACCGAGCCCTAACCCTAACACTAACCCTAAACCTAACCCTAACCCATACCTTACGCCGTGCCCGAACCCCTCCCCGAACCCATAACCTAAGCCGTACCCTAACCCTAACCCTAAGCCTAACCCTAACCCTAGGCTACCCTTGACTGCTTCTGCCTCCAATAGATTTCCTAAGCACTAGTGTTTTAAGGAACAGCTTAAAAAGAGAATCCTAATGTGATTTCTTTATAAAGGGTGTGTTCCTTATCTTAGCCTAGTGTCTAAACTCTTCTCCATGGCTGGACCCACAAATAATATTCCTTTACGTGCTAAGGGGTATATAGAGAGTGGGATAGGTTTAATAACTACCCTAACCCTAATGCGTACCCTAACCCTAACCCCTACCCTAACCCTAACACGTACCCTAATCCTAAGCCGTACACTAAACCGAGCCCTAACACTAACATTAACACTAACCCTAACCCTAACCCATACCCTACACCGTACCCGAAGCCCTCCCCGAACCCGTACCCTAAGCCGTATCCTAAGCCTAACCTTAAGCCTAACCCTAACCCTAGCCTACCCTTGACTGCTTCTGCCTCCAATAGATTTCCTAAGCACTAGTGTTTTAAGGAACAGCTTAAAAATAGAATCCTAATGTGATTTCTTTATAAAGGGTGTGTTCCTTATCTTAGCCTAGTGTCTAAACTCTTCTCCATGGCTGGACCACCAAATAATATTCTTTACGTGCTAAGGGGCATCTAGAGAGTGGGATAGGTTTAATAACTACCCTAACCCTAACGCGTACCCTAAACCTAACCCCTACCCTAACCCTAACACGTACCCTAAACCTAAAATGTACCCTAAACCGAGCCCTAACCCTAACACTAACCCTAACCCTAACACTAACCCATACCCTACGCCGTACCCGAAACCCTCCCCGAACCCGTACCCTAAGCCGTACACTTAGCCTAACCCTAAGCCTAACCCTAACCCTAGGCTACCCTTGACTGCTTCTGCCTCCAATAGATTTCCTAAGCACTAGTGGTTTAAGGAACAGCTTAAAAAGAGAATCCTAATGTGATTTCTTTTTAATGTGTGTGTTCCTTATATTATCTTAGTGTCTAAACTCTTCTCCATGGCTGGACCCCCAAATAATATTCCTTTACGTGCTAAGGGGTATCTAGAGAGTGGGATAGGTTTAATAACTACCCAACCCCTAACGCGTACCCTAATCCTAACCCCTACCCTAACACTAACACGTACCCTAATCCTAACCCGTACCCTGAAACGAGCACTAACCCTAACACTAACCCTAACCCTAACCCTAACCCATACCCTACGCCGTAACAAAAGCCCTCCCCGAACCCATACCCTAAGCCATACCCTAAGCCTAAACCTAATCCTAACCCTAACCCTAGGCTACCCTTCACTGCTTCTGCCTCCAATAGATTTCCTAAGCACTAGTGTTTTAAGGAGCAGCTTAAAAAGAGAATCCTAATGTGATTTCTTTATAATGGGTGTGTTCCTTATCTTATCCTAGTGTCTAACCTCTTCTCCATGGCTGGACCCCCAAATAATATTCCTTTACGTGCTAAGGGGTATCTAGAGAGTGGGATAGGTTTAATAACTACCCTAACCCTAACGCGTACCCTAACCCTAACCCCTACCCTAACCCTAACACGTACCCTAATCCTAACCCGTACACTAAACGGAGCCCTAACCCTAACACTAACCCAAACCCTAACCCTAAACCGTACCCTACACCGTACCCGAACCCCTCCCCGAACCCGTACCCTAAGCCGTACCCTAAGCCTAACCCTAAGCCTAACCCTAACCCTAGGCTACCCTTGACTGCTTCTGCCTCCAATAGATTTCCTAAGCACTAGTGGTTTAAGGAACAGCTTAAAAAGAGAATCCTAATGTGATTTCTTTTTAATGTGTGTGTTCCTTATATTATCTTAGTGTCTAAACTCTTCTCCATGGCTGGACCCCCAAATAATATTCCTTTACGTGCTAAGGGGTATCTAGAGAGTGGGATAGGTTTAATAACTACCCTAACCCTAACGCGTACCCTAACCCTAACCCCTACCCTAACACTAACACGTACCCTAATCCTATCCCGTACCCTGAACCGAGCACTAACCCTAACACTAACCCTAACCCTAACCCTAACCCATACCTTAAGCCGTACCAAAAGCCCTCCCCGAACCCGTACCCTAAGCCGTACCCTAAGCCTAAACCTAATCCTAACCCTAACCCTTGGCTACCCTTGACTGCTTCTGCCTCCAATAGATTTCCTAAGCACTAGTGTTTTAAGGAGCAGCTTAAAAAGAGAATCCTAATGTGATTTCTTTATAATGGGTGTGTTCCTTATCTTATCCTAGTGTCTAAACTCTTCTCCATTGCTGGACCCCCAAATAATATTCCTTTACGTGCTAAGGGGTATCTAGAGAGTGCGATAGGTTTAATAACTACCCTAACCCTAACGCGTACCCTAACCCTAACCCCTACCCTAACCCTAACACGTACCCTAAACCTAAACTGTACCCTAAACCGAGCCCTAACCCTAACACTAACCCTAACCCTAACACTAACCCATACCCTACGCCGTACCCGAAGCCCTCCCCGAACCCGTACCCTAAGCCGTACCCTTAGCCTAACCCTAAGCCTAACCCTAACACTAGGCTACCCTTGACTGCTTCTGCCCCCAATAGATTTCCTAAGCACTAGTGTTTTAAGGAACAGCTTCAAAAGAGAATCCTAATGTGATTTCTTTATAAAGGGTGTGTTCCTTATCTTAGCCTAGTGTCTAAACTCTTCTCCATGGCTGGACCCCCAAATAATATTCCTTTACGTGCTAAGGGGTATTTAGAGAGTGGGATAGGTTTAATAACTACCCTAACCCTAATGCGTACCCTAACCCTAACCCCTACCCTAACCCTAACACGTACACTAATCCTAAGCCGTACACTAAACCGAACCCTAACACTAACACTAACCCTAACCCTAACCTTAAACCATACCCTATGTCGTGCTCTAACCCCTCACCGAACCCATACCCTAAGCCGTATCCTAAGCCTAACCTTAAGCCTAACCCTAACCCTAGCCTACCCTTGACTGCTTCTGCCTCCAATAGATTTCCTAAGCACTAGAGTTTTAAGGAACAGCTTAAAAAGAGAATCCTAATGTGATTTCTTTATAATGTGTGTGTTCCTTATCTTATCCTAGTGTCTAAACTCTTCTCCATTGCTGGACCTCCAAATAATATTCCTTTACGTGCTAAGGGGTATCTAGAGAGTGGGATAGGTTTAATAACTAACCTAACCCTAACGCGTACCCTAACCCTAACCCTTACCCTAACCCTAACACGTACCCTAATCCTAACCAATACCCTAAACCGAGCCCTAACACCAACACTAACCCTAACCCTAACCCTAACCCATACCCTACGCCGCACCCGAAGCCCTCCCCGAACCCGTACCCTAAGCCGTACCCTAAGCCTAACCCTAAGCCTAACCCTAACCCTAGGCTACCCTTGACTGCTTCTGCCTCCAATAGATTTCCTAAGCACTAGTGTTTTAAGGAACAGCATAAAAAGAGAATCCTAATGTGATTTCTTTATAATGGTTGTGTTCCTTATCTTATCCTAGTGTCTAAACTCTTCTCCATGGCTGGACCACCAAATAATATTCTTTACGTGCTAAGGGGTATCTAGAGAGTGGGATAGGTTTAATAACTACCCTAACCCTAACACGTACCCTAACCCTAACTCCTACCCTAACCCTAACACGTACCCTAATCCTAAACCGTAACCTAAACCGAGCCCTAATCCTAACACTAACCCTAACCCTTACCCTAACCCATACCCTACGCCGTACCCGAAGCCCTGCCCGAACCCGTACCCTAAGCAGTGCCCTAAGCCTAACCCTAAGCCTAACCCTAACCCTAGGCTACCCTTGACTGCTTCTGCCTCCAAAACATTTCCTAAGCACTAGTGTTTTAAGGAACAGCTTAAAAAGAGAATCCTAATGTGATTTCTTTATAAAGGGTGTGTTCCTTATCTTGGCCTAGTGTCTAAACTCTTCTCCATGGCTGGACCCCCAAATAATATTCCTTTACGTGCTAAGGGGTATCTAGAGAGTGGGATAGGTTTAATAACTACCCTAACCCTAATGCGTACCCTAACCCTAACCCCTACCCTAACCCTAACACGTACCCTAATCCTAAGCCGTACACTAAACCGAGCCCTAACACTAACACTAACCCTAACCCTAACCCTAACCCATACCCTACGCCGCACCCGAAGCCCTCCCCGAACCCGTACCCTAAGCCGTACCCTAAGCCTAACCCTAAGCCTAACTCAAACCCTAGGCTACCCTTGACAGCTTCTGCCTCCAATAGATTTCCTAAGCACTAATGTTTTAAGGAACAGCATAAAAAGAGAATCCTAATGTGATTTCTTTATAATGGTTGTGTTCCTTATCTTATCCTAGTGTCTAAACTCTTCTCCATGGCTGGACCACCAAATAATATTCTTTATGTGCTAAGGGGTTTCTAGAGAGTGGGATAGGCTTAATAAATACCCTAACCCTAAAACGTACCCTAACCCTAACCCCTACCCTAACCCTAACACGTACCCTAATCCTAAACCGTACCCTAAACCGAGCCCTAACCCTAACACTAACCCTAACCCTAAACCTAACCCATACCCTACGCCGTGCCCTAACCCCTCCCCGAACCCATACCTTAAGCCGTACCCTAACCCTAACCCTAAGCCTAACCCTAACCCAGGGCTACCCTTGACTGCTTCTGCCTCCAATAGATTGCCTAAGCACTAGTGTTTTAAGGAACAGCTTAAAAAGAGAATCCTAATGTGATTTCTTTATAATGTGTGTCTTCCTTATCTTATCCTAGTGTCTAAAATCTTCTCCATGGCTGGATCCCCAAATAATATTCCTTTACGTGCTAAGGGGTATCTAGAGAGTGGGATAGGTTTAATAACCCTAACCCTAACACATACCCTAACCCTAAACCCTACCCTAACCCTAACACGTACCCTAATCCTAAACCGTACCCTAAACCGAGCCCTAACCCTAACACTAACCCTAAACCTAACCCTAACCCATACCTTACGCCGTGCCCGAACCCCTCCCCGAACCCATAACCTAAGCCGTACCCTAACCCTAACCCTAAGCCTAACCCTAACCCTAGGCTACCCTTGACTGCTTCTGCCTCCAATAGATTTCCTAAGCCCTAGTGTTTTAAGGAACAGCTTAAAAAGAGAATCCTAATGTGATTTCTTTATAAAGGGTGTGTTCCTTATCTTAGCCTAGTGTCTAAACTCTTCTCCATGGCTGGACCCACAAATAATATTCCTTTACGTGCTAGGGGGTATATAGAGAGTGGGATAGGTTTAATAACTCCCCTAACCCTAATGCGTACCCTAACCCTAACCCCTACCCTAACCCTAACACGTACACTAATCCTAAGCCGTACACTAAACCGAGCCCTAACACTAACATTAACACTAACCCTAACCCTAACCCATACCCTACACCGTACCCGAAGCCCTCCCCGAACCCGTACCCTAAGCCGTATCCTAAGCCTAACCTTAAGCCTAACCCTAACCCTAGCCTACCCTTGACTGCTTCTGCCTCCAATAGATTTCCTAAGCACTAGTGTTTTAAGGAACAGCTTAAAAATAGAATCCTAATGTGATTTCTTTATAAAGGGTGTGTTCCTTATCTTAGCCTAGTGTCTAAACTCTTCTCCATGGCTGGACCACCAAATAATATTCTTTACGTGCTAAGGGGCATCTAGAGAGTGGGATAGGTTTAATAACTACCCTAACCCTAACGCGTACCCTAAACCTAACCCCTACCCTAACCCTAACACGTACCCTAAACCTAAACTGTACCCTAAACCGAGCCCTAACCCTAACACTAACCCTAACCCTAACACTAACCCATACCCTACGCCGTACCCGAAACCCTCCCCGAACCCGTACCCTAAGCCGTACACTTAGCCTAACCCTAAGCCTAACCCTAACACTAGGCTACCCTTGACTGCTTCTGCCCCCAATAGATTTCCTAAGCACTAGTGTTTTAAGGAGCAGCTTAAAAAGAGATTCCTAATGTGATTTCTTTATAAAGGGTGTGTTCCTTATCTTAGCCTAGTGTCTAAACTCTTCTCCATGGCTGGACCCCCAAATAATATTCCTTTACGTGCTAAGGGGTATCTAGAGAGTGGGATAGGTTTAATAACTACCCTAACCCTAATGCGTACCCTAACCCTAACTCCTAACCTAACCCTAACACGTACCCTAATCCTAAGCCGTACACTAAACCGAGCCCTAACACTAACACTAACCCTAACCCTAACCCTAAACCATACCCTATGTCGTGCCCTAACCCCTCCCCGAACCCATACCCTAAGCCGTTTCCTAAGCCTAACCTTAAGCCTAACCCTAACCCTAGCTTACCCTTGACTGCTTCTGCCTCCAATAGATTTCCAAAGCACTAGAATTTTAAGGAACAGCTTAAAAAGAGAATCCTAATGTGATTTCTTTATAATGTGTGTGTTCCTTATCTTATCCTAGTGTCTAAACTCTTCTCCATGGCTGGACCTCCAAATAATATTCCTTTACGTGCTAAGGGGTATCTAGAGACTTGGATAGGTTTAATAACTACCCTAACCCTAACGCGTACCCTAACCCTAACCCCTACACTAACCCTAACACGTACCCTAATCCTAACCAATACCCTAAACCGAGCCCTAACACCAACACTAACCCTAACCCTAACCCTAACCCATACCCTACGCCGCACCCGAACCCCTCCCCGAACCCGTACCCTAAGCCGTACCCTAAGCCTAACCCTAAGCCTAACCCTAACCCTAGGCTACCCTTGACTGCTTCTGCCTCCAATAGATTTCCTAAGCACTAGTGGTTTAAGGAACAGCTTAAAAAGAGAATCCTAATGTGATTTCTTTTTAATGTGTGTGTTCCTTATATTATCTTAGTGTCTAAACTCTTCTCCATGGCTGGACCCCCAAATAATATTCCTTTACGTGCTAAGGGGTATCTAGAGAGTGGGATAGGTTTAATAACTACCCAACCCCTAACGCGTACCCTAATCCTAACCCCTACCCTAACACTAACACGTACCCTAATCCTAACCCGTACCCTGAAACGAGCACTAACCCTAACACTAACCCTAACCCTAACCCTAACCCATACCCTACGCCGTAACAAAAGCCCTCCCCGAACCCATACCCTAAGCCATACCCTAAGCCTAAACCTAATCCTAACCCTAACCCTAGGCTACCCTTGACTGCTTCTGCCTCCAATAGATTTCCTAAGCACTAGTGTTTTAAGGAGCAGCTTAAAAAGAGAATCCTAATGTGATTTCTTTATAATGGGTGTGTTCCTTATCTTATCCTAGTGTCTAACCTCTTCTCCATGGCTGGACCCCCAAATAATATTCCTTTACGTGCTAAGGGGTATCTAGAGAGTGGGATAGGTTTAATAACTACCCTAACCCTAACGCGTACCCTAACCCTAACCCCTACCCTAACCCTAACACGTACCCTAATCCTAACCCGTACACTAAACGGAGCCCTAACCCTAACACTAACCCAAACCCTAACCCTAAACCGTACCCTACGCCGTACCCGAACCCCTCCCCGAACCCGTACCCTAAGCCGTACCCTAAGCCTAACCCTAAGCCTAACCCTAACCCTAGGCTACCCTTGACTGCTTCTGCCTCCAATAGATTTCCTAAGCACTAGTGGTTTAAGGAACAGCTTAAAAAGAGAATCCTAATGTGATTTCTTTTTAATGTGTGTGTTCCTTATATTATCTTAGTGTCTAAACTCTTCTCCATGGCTGGACCCCCAAATAATATTCCTTTACGTGCTAAGGGGTATCTAGAGAGTGGGATAGGTTTAATAACTACCCTAACCCTAACGCGTACCCTAACCCTAACCCCTACCCTAACACTAACACGTACCCTAATCCTATCCCGTACCCTGAACCGAGCACTAACCCTAACACTAACCCTAACCCTAACCCTAACCCATACCTTACGCCGTACCAAAAGCCCTCCCCGAACCCGTACCCTAAGCCGTACCCTAAGCCTAAACCTAATCCTAACCCTAACCCTTGGCTACCCTTGACTGCTTCTGCCTCCAATAGATTTCCTAAGCACTAGTGTTTTAAGGAGCAGCTTAAAAAGAGAATCCTAATGTGATTTCTTTATAATGGGTGTGTTCCTTATCTTATCCTAGTGTCTAAACTCTTCTCCATTGCTGGACCCCCAAATAATATTCCTTTACGTGCTAAGGGGTATCTAGAGAGTGGGATAGGTTTAATAACTACCCTAACCCTAACGCGTACCCTAACCCTAACCCCTACCCTAACCCTAACACGTACCCTAAACCTAAACTGTACCCTAAACCGAGCCCTAACCCTAACACTAACCCTAACCCTAACACTAACCCATACCCTACGCCGTACCCGAAGCCCTCCCCGAACCCGTACCCTAAGCCGTACCCTTAGCCTAACCCTAAGCCTAACCCTAACACTAGGCTACCCTTGACTGCTTCTGCCCCCAATAGATTTCCTAAGCACTAGTGTTTTAAGGAACAGCTTAAAAAGAGAATCCTAATGTGATTTCTTTATAAAGGGTGTGTTCCTTATCTTAGCCTAGTGTCTAAACACTTCTCCATGGCTGGACCCCCAAATAATATTCCTTTACGTGCTAAGGGGTATTTAGAGAGTGGGATAGGTTTAATAACTACCCTAACCCTAATGCGTACCCTAACCCTAACCCCTACCCTAACCCTAACACGTACACTAATCCTAAGCCGTACACTAAACCGAACCCTAACACTAACACTAACCCTAACCCTAACCTTAAACCATACCCTATGTCGTGCTCTAACCCCTCACCGAACCCATACCCTAAGCCGTATCCTAAGCCTAACCTTAAGCCTAACCCTAACCCTAGCCTACCCTTGACTGCTTCTGCCTCCAATAGATTTCCTAAGCACTAGAGTTTTAAGGAACAGCTTAAAAAGAGAATCCTAATGTGATTTCTTTATAATGTGTGTGTTCCTTATCTTATCCTAGTGTCTAAACTCTTCTCCATTGCTGGACCTCCAAATAATATTCCTTTACGTGCTAAGGGGTATCTAGAGAGTGGGATAGGTTTAATAACTAACCTAACCCTAACGCGTACCCTAACCCTAACCCTTACCCTAACCCTAACACGTACCCTAATCCTAACCAATACCCTAAACCGAGCCCTAACACCAACACTAACCCTAACCCTAACCCTAACCCATACCCTACGCCGCACCCGAAGCCCTCCCCGAACCCGTACCCTAAGCCGTACCCTAAGCCTAACCCTAAGCCTAACCCTAACCCTAGGCTACCCTTGACTGCTTCTGCCTCCAATAGATTTCCTAAGCACTAGTGTTTTAAGGAACAGCATAAAAAGAGAATCCTAATGTGATTTCTTTATAATGGTTGTGTTCCTTATCTTATCCTAGTGTCTAAACTCTTCTCCATGGCTGGACCACCAAATAATATTCTTTACGTGCTAAGGGGTATCTAGAGAGTGGGATAGGTTTAATAACTACCCTAACCCTAACACGTACCCTAACCCTAACTCCTACCCTAACCCTAACACGTACCCTAATCCTAAACCGTACCCTAAACCGAGCCCTAACCCTAACACTAACCCTAACCCTTACCCTAACCCATACCCTACGCCGTACCCGAAGCCCTGCCCGAACCCGTACCCTAAGCAGTGCCCTAAGCCTAACCCTAAGCCTAACCCTAACCCTAGGCTACCCTTGACTGCTTCTGCCTCCAAAACATTTCCTAAGCACTAGTGTTTTAAGGAACAGCTTAAAAAGAGAATCCTAATGTGATTTCTTTATAAAGGGTGTGTTCCTTATCTTGGCCTAGTGTCTAAACTCTTCTCCATGGGTGGCCCACAAATAACATTCCTTTACGTGCTAAGGGGTATCTAGAGAGTGGGATAGGTTTAATAACTACCCTAACCCTAATGCGTACCCTAACCCTAACCCCTACCCTAACCCTAACACGTACCCTAATCCTAAGCCATACACTAAACCGATCCCTAACCCTAACACTAACCATAACCCTAACACTAACCCATACCCTACGCCGTACCCGAAGCCCTCCCCGAACCCGTACCCTAAGCCGTACCCTTAGCCTAACCCTAAGCCTAACCCTAACACTAGGCTACCCTTGACTGCTTCTGCCCCCAATAGATTTCCTAAGCACTAGTGTTTTAAGGAACAGCTTAAAAAGAGAATCCTAATGTGATTTCTTTATAAAGGGTGTGTTCCTTATCTTAGCCTAGTGTCTAAACTCTTCTCCATGGCTGGACCCCCAAATAATATTCCTTTACGTGCTAAGGGGTATCTAGAGAGTGGGATAGGTTTAATAACTACCCTAACCCTAATGCGTACCCTAACCCTAACCCCTACCCTAACCCTAACACGTACACTAATCCTAAGCCGTACACTAAACCGAACCCTAACTCTAACACTAACCCTAACCCTAACCTTAAACCATACCCTATGTCGTGCTCTAACCCCTCACCGAACCCATACCCTAAGCCGTATCCTAAGCCTAACCTTAAGCCTAACCCTAACCCTAGCCTACCCTTGACTGCTTCTGCCTCCAATAGATTTCCTAAGCACTAGAGTTTTAAGGAACAGCTTAAAAAGAGAATCCTAATGTGATTTCTTTATAATGTGTGTGTTCCTTATCTTATCCTAGTGTCTAAACTCTTCTCCATTGCTGGACCTCCAAATAATATTCCTTTACGTGCTAAGGGGTATCTAGAGAGTGGGATAGGTTTAATAACTACCCTAACCCTAACGCGTACCCTAACCCTAACCCCTACCCTAACCCTAACACGTACCCTAATCCTAACCAATACCCTAAACCGAGCCCTAACACCAACACTAACCCTAACCCTAACCCATACCCTACGCCGCACCCGAAGCCCTCCCCGAACCCGTATCCTAAGCCGTACCCTAAGCCTAACCCTAAGCCTAACCCTAACCCTAGGCTACCCTTGACTGCTTCTGCCCCCAATAGATTTCCTAAGCACTAGTGTATTAAGGAGCAGCTTAAAAAGAGATTCCTAATGTGATTTCTTTATAAAGGGTGTGTTCCTTATCTTAGCCTAGTGTCTAAACTCTTCTCCATGGCTGGACCCCTAAATAATATTCCTTTACGTGCTAAGGGGTATCTAGAGAGTGGGATAGGTTTAATAACTACCCTAACCCTAATGCGTACCCTAACCCTAACCCCTACCCTAACCCTAACACGTACCCTAATCCTAAGCCGTACACTAAACCGAGCCCTAACACTAACACTAACTCTAACCCTAACCCTAACCCATACCCTACGCCGCACCCGAAGCCCTCCCCGAACCCGTACCCTAAGCCGTACCCTAAGCCTAACCCTAAGCCTAACCCAAACCCTAGGCTACCCTTGACAGCTTCTGCCTCCAATAGATTTCCTAAGCACTAATGTTTTAAGGAACAGCATAAAAAGAGAATCCTAATGTGATTTCTTTATAATGGTTGTGTTCCTTATCTTATCCTAGTGTCTAAACTCTTCTCCATGGCTGGACCACCAAATAATATTCTTTATGTGCTAAGGGGTTTCTAGAGAGTGGGATAGGCTTAATAAATACCCTAACCCTAAAACGTACCCTAACCCTAACCCCTACCCTAACCCTAACACGTACCCTAATCCTAAACCGTACCCTAAACCGAGCCCTAACCCTAACACTAACCCTAACCCTAACCCTAACCCATACCCTACGCCGTGCCCTAACCCCTCCCCGAACCCATACCTTAAGCCGTACCCTAACCCTAACCCTAAGCCTAACCCTAACCCAGGGCTACCCTTGACTGCTTCTGCCTCCAATAGATTGCCTAAGCACTAGTGTTTTAAGGAACAGCTTAAAAAGAGAATCCTAATGTGATTTCTTTATAATGTGTGTCTTCCTTATCTTATCCTAGTGTCTAAAATCTTCTCCATGGCTGGATCCCCAAATAATATTCCTTTACGTGCTAAGGGGTATCTAGAGAGTGGGATAGGTTTAATAACCCTAACCCTAACACATACCCTAACCCTAAACCCTACCCTAACCCTAACACGTACCCTAATCCTAAACCGTACCCTAAACCGAGCCCTAACCCTAACACTAACCCTAAACCTAACCCTAACCCATACCTTACGCCGTGTCCGAACCCCTCCCCGAACCCATAACCTAAGCCGTACCCTAACCCTAACCCTAAGCCTAACCCTAACCCTAGGCTACCCTTGACTGCTTCTGCCTCCAATAGATTTCCTAAGCACTAGTGTTTTAAGGAACAGCTTAAAAAGAGAATCCTAATGTGATTTCTTTATAAAGGGTGTGTTCCTTATCTTAGCCTAGTGTCTAAACTCTTCTCCATGGCTGGACCCACAAATAATATTCCTTTACGTGCTAAGGGGTATATAGAGAGTGGGATAGGTTTAATAACTACCCTAACCCTAATGCGTACCCTAACCCTAACCCCTACCCTAACCCTAACACGTACCCTAATCCTAAGCCGTACACTAAACCGAGCCCTAACACTAACATTAACACTAACCCTAACCCTAACCCATACCCTACACCGTACCCGAAGCCCTCCCCGAACCCGTACCCTAAGCCGTATCCTAAGCCTAACCTTAAGCCTAACCCTAACCCTAGCCTACCCTTGACTGCTTCTGCCTCCAATAGATTTCCTAAGCACTAGTGTTTTAAGGAACAGCTTAAAAATAGAATCCTAATGTGATTTCTTTATAAAGGGTGTGTTCCTTATCTTAGCCTAGTGTCTAAACTCTTCTCCATGGCTGGACCACCAAATAATATTCTTTACGTGCTAAGGGGCATCTAGAGAGTGGGATAGGTTTAATAACTACCCTAACCCTAACACGTACCCTAACCCTAACTCCTACCCTAACCCTAACACGTACCCTAATCCTAAACCGTAACCTAAACCGAGCCCTAACCCTAACACTAACCCTAACCCTTACCCTAACCCATACCCTACGCCGTACCCGAAGCCCACCCCGAACCCGTACCCTAAGCAGTGCCCTAAGCCTAACCCTAAGCCTAACCCTAACCCTAGGCTACCCTTGACTGCTTCTGCCTCCAATAGATTTCCTAAGCACTAGTGTTTTAAAGAACAGCTTAAAAAGAGAATCCTAATGTGATTTCTTTATAATGGGTGTGTTCCTTATCTTATCCTAGTGTCTAAAGTCTTCTCCATGGCAGGACCCCCAAATAATTTTCCTTTATGTGCTAAGGGGTATCTAGAGAGTGGGATAGGTTTAATAACTACCCTAACCCTAACGCGTACCCTAACCCTAACCCCTACCCTAACACTAACACGTACCCTAATCCTATCCCGTACCCTGAACCGAGCACTAACCCTAACACTAACCCTAACCCTAACCCTAACCCATACCTTACGCCGTACCAAAAGCCCTCCCCGAACCCGTACCCTAAGCCGTACCCTTAGCCTAACCCTAAGCCTAACCCTAACACTAGGCTACCCTTGACTGCTTCTGCCCCCAATAGATTTCCTAAGCACTAGTGTTTTAAGGAACAGCTTAAAAAGAGAATCCTAATGTGATTTCTTTATAAAGGGTGTGTTCCTTATCTTAGCCTAGTGTCTAAACACTTCTCCATGGCTGGACCCCCAAATAATATTCCTTTACGTGCTAAGGGGTATTTAGAGAGTGGGATAGGTTTAATAACTACCCTAACCCTAATGCGTACCCTAACCCTAACCCCTACCCTAACCCTAACACGTACACTAATCCTAAGCCGTACACTAAACCGAACCCTAACACTAACACTAACCCTAACCCTAACCTTAAACCATACCCTATGTCGTGCTCTAACCCCTCACCGAACCCATACCCTAAGCCGTATCCTAAGCCTAACCTTAAGCCTAACCCTAACCCTAGCCTACCCTTGACTGCTTCTGCCTCCAATAGATTTCCTAAGCACTAGAGTTTTAAGGAACAGCTTAAAAAGAGAATCCTAATGTGATTTCTTTATAATGTGTGTGTTCCTTATCTTATCCTAGTGTCTAAACTCTTCTCCATTGCTGGACCTCCAAATAATATTCCTTTACGTGCTAAGGGGTATCTAGAGAGTGGGATAGGTTTAATAACTACCCTAACCCTAACGCGTACCCTAACCCTAACCCTTACCCTAACCCTAACACGTACCCTAATCCTAACCAATACCCTAAACCGAGCCCTAACACCAACACTAACCCTAACCCTAACCCTAACCCATACCCTACGCCGCACCCGAAGCCCTCCCCGAACCCGTACCCTAAGCCGTACCCTAAGCCTAACCCTAAGCCTAACCCTAACCCTAGGCTACCCTTGACTGCTTCTGCCTCCAATAGATTTCCTAAGCACTAGTGTTTTAAGGAACAGCTTAAAAAGAGAATCCTAATGTGATTTCTTTATAATGGTTGTGTTCCTTATCTTATCCTAGTGTCTAAACTCTTCTCCATGGCTGGACCACCAAATAATATTCTTTACGTGCTAAGGGGTATCTAGAGAGTGGGATAGGTTTAATAACTACCCTAACCCTAACACGTACCCTAACCCTAACTCCTACCCTAACCCTAACACGTACCCTAATCCTAAACCGTACCCTAAACCGAGCCCTAACCCTAACACTAACCCTAACCCTTACCCTAACCCATACCCTACGCCGTACCCGAAGCCCTGCCCGAACCCGTACCCTAAGCAGTGCCCTAAGCCTAACCCTAAGCCTAACCCTAACCCTAGGCTACCCTTGACTGCTTCTGCCTCCAAAACATTTCCTAAGCACTAGTGTTTTAAGGAACAGCTTAAAAAGAGAATCCTAATGTGATTTCTTTATAAAGGGTGTGTTCCTTATCTTGGCCTAGTGTCTAAACTCTTCTCCATGGGTGGCCCACAAATAACATTCCTTTACGTTCTAAGGGGTATCTAGAGAGTGGGATAGGTTTAATAACTACCCTAACCCTAATGCGTACCCTAACCCTAACCCCTACCCTAACCCTAACACGTACCCTAATCCTAAGCCATACACTAAACCGATCCCTAACCCTAACACTAACCATAACCCTAACACTAACCCATACCCTACGCCGTACCCGAAGCCCTCCCCGAACCCGTACCCTAAGCCGTACCCTTAGCCTAACCCTAAGCCTAACCCTAACACTAGGCTACCCTTGACTGCTTCTGCCCCCAATAGATTTCCTAAGCACTAGTGTTTTAAGGAACAGCTTAAAAAGAGAATCCTAATGTGATTTCTTTATAAAGGGTGTGTTCCTTATCTTAGCCTAGTGTCTAAACTCTTCTCCATGGCTGGACCCCCAAATAATATTCCTTTACGTGCTAAGGGGTATCTAGAGAGTGGGATAGGTTTAATAACTACCCTAACCCTAATGCGTACCCTAACCCTAACCCCTACCCTAACCCTAACACGTACACTAATCCTAAGCCGTACACTAAACCGAACCCTAACTCTAACACTAACCCTAACCCTAACCTTAAACCATACCCTATGTCGTGCTCTAACCCCTCACCGAACCCATACCCTAAGCCGTATCCTAAGCCTAACCTTAAGCCTAACCCTAACCCTAGCCTACCCTTGACTGCTTCTGCCTCCAATAGATTTCCTAAGCACTAGAGTTTTAAGGAACAGCTTAAAAAGAGAATCCTAATGTGATTTCTTTATAATGTGTGTGTTCCTTATCTTATCCTAGTGTCTAAACTCTTCTCCATTGCTGGACCTCCAAATAATATTCCTTTACGTGCTAAGGGGTATCTAGAGAGTGGGATAGGTTTAATAACTACCCTAACCCTAACGCGTACCCTAACCCTAACCCCTACCCTAACCCTAACACGTACCCTAATCCTAACCAATACCCTAAACCGAGCCCTAACACCAACACTAACCCTAACCCTAACCCTAACCCATACCCTACGCCGCACCCGAAGCCCTCCCCGAACCCGTATCCTAAGCCGTACCCTAAGCCTAACCCTAAGCCTAACCCTAACCCTAGGCTACCCTTGACTGCTTCTGCCCCCAATAGATTTCCTAAGCACTAGTGTATTAAGGAGCAGCTTAAAAAGAGATTCCTAATGTGATTTCTTTATAAAGGGTGTGTTCCTTATCTTAGCCTAGTGTCTAAACTCTTCTCCATGGCTGGACCCCTAAATAATATTCCTTTACGTGCTAAGGGGTATCTAGAGAGTGGGATAGGTTTAATAACTACCCTAACCCTAATGCGTACCCTAACCCTAACCCCTACCCTAACCCTAACACGTACCCTAATCCTAAGCCGTACACTAAACCGAGCCCTAACACTAACACTAACCCTAACCCTAACCCTAACCCATACCCTACGCCGCACCCGAAGCCCTCCCCGAACCCGTACCCTAAGCCGTACCCTAAGCCTAACCCTAAGCCTAACCCAAACCCTAGGCTACCCTTGACAGCTTCTGCCTCCAATAGATTTCCTAAGCACTAATGTTTTAAGGAACAGCATAAAAAGAGAATCCTAATGTGATTTCTTTATAATGGTTGTGTTCCTTATCTTATCCTAGTGTCTAAACTCTTCTCCATGGCTGGACCACCAAATAATATTCTTTATGTGCTAAGGGGTTTCTAGAGAGTGGGATAGGCTTAATAAATACCCTAACCCTAAAACGTACCCTAACCCTAACCCCTACCCTAACCCTAACACGTACCCTAATCCTAAACCGTACCCTAAACCGAGCCCTAACCCTAACACTAACCCTAACCCTTACCCTAACCCATACCCTACGCCGTGCCCTAACCCCTCCCCGAACCCATACCTTAAGCCGTACCCTAACCCTAACCCTAAGCCTAACCCTAACCCAGGGCTACCCTTGACTGCTTCTGCCTCCAATAGATTGCCTAAGCACTAGTGTTTTAAGGAACAGCTTAAAAAGAGAATCCTAATGTGATTTCTTTATAATGTGTGTCTTCCTTATCTTATCCTAGTGTCTAAAATCTTCTCCATGGCTGGATCCCCAAATAATATTCCTTTACGTGCTAAGGGGTATCTAGAGAGTGGGATAGGTTTAATAACCCTAACCCTAACACATACCCTAACCCTAAACCCTACCCTAACCCTAACACGTACCCTAATCCTAAACCGTACCCTAAACCGAGCCCTAACCCTAACACTAACCCTAAACCTAACCCTAACCCATACCTTACGCCGTGTCCGAACCCCTCCCCGAACCCATAACCTAAGCCGTACCCTAACCCTAACCCTAAGCCTAACCCTAACCCTAGGCTACCCTTGACTGCTTCTGCCTCCAATAGATTTCCTAAGCACTAGTGTTTTAAGGAACAGCTTAAAAAGAGAATCCTAATGTGATTTCTTTATAAAGGGTGTGTTCCTTATCTTAGCCTAGTGTCTAAACTCTTCTCCATGGCTGGACCCACAAATAATATTCCTTTACGTGCTAAGGGGTATATAGAGAGTGGGATAGGTTTAATAACTACCCTAACCCTAATGCGTACCCTAACCCTAACCCCTACCCTAACCCTAACACGTACCCTAATCCTAAGCCGTACACTAAACCGAGCCCTAACACTAACATTAACACTAACCCTAACCCTAACCCATACCCTACACCGTACCCGAAGCCCTCCCCGAACCCGTACCCTAAGCCGTATCCTAAGCCTAACCTTAAGCCTAACCCTAACCCTAGCCTACCCTTGACTGCTTCTGCCTCCAATAGATTTCCTAAGCACTAGTGTTTTAAGGAACAGCTTAAAAATAGAATCCTAATGTGATTTCTTTATAAAGGGTGTGTTCCTTATCTTAGCCTAGTGTCTAAACTCTTCTCCATGGCTGGACCACCAAATAATATTCTTTACGTGCTAAGGGGCATCTAGAGAGTGGGATAGGTTTAATAACTACCCTAACCCTAACACGTACCCTAACCCTAACTCCTACCCTAACCCTAACACGTACCCTAATCCTAAACCGTAACCTAAACCGAGCCCTAACCCTAACACTAACCCTAACCCTTACCCTAACCCATACCCTACGCCGTACCCGAAGCCCACCCCGAACCCGTACCCTAAGCAGTGCCCTAAGCCTAACCCTAAGCCTAACCCTAACCCTAGGCTACCCTTGACTGCTTCTGCCTCCAATAGATTTCCTAAGCACTAGTGTTTTAAAGAACAGCTTAAAAAGAGAATCCTAATGTGATTTCTTTATAATGGGTGTGTTCCTTATCTTATCCTAGTGTCTAAAGTCTTCTCCATGGCAGGACCCCCAAATAATTTTCCTTTATGTGCTAAGGGGTATCTAGAGAGTGGGATAGGTTTAATAACTACCCTAACCCTAACACGTACCCTAACCCTAACCCCTACCCTAACCCTATCACGTACCCTAATCCTAAACCGTATCCTAAACTGAGCCCTAACCCTAACACTAACCGAAACCCTAACACTAACCCATACCCTACGCCGTACCCGAAGCCTTCCCCGATCCCGTACCCTAAGCCGTACCCTAAGCCTAACCCTAAGCCTAACCCTAACGCTAGACTACCCTTGACTGCTTCTGCCTCCAATAGATTTCCTAACCACTAGTGTTTTAAGGAACAGCATAAAAAGAGAATCCTAATGTGATTTCTTTATAATGTGTGTGTTCCTTATCTTATCCTAGTATCTAAACTCTTCTCCTTGGCTGGACCTACAAATAATATTCCTTTACGTGCTAAGGGGTATCTAGAGGGTGGGATAGGTTTAATAACTACCCTAACCCTAACGAGTACCCTAACCCTAACCCCTACCCTATCCCTAACACGTACCCTAATCCTAACCAATACCCTAAACCGAGCACTAACCCCAACACTAACCCTAACCCTAACCCTAACCCATACCCTATGCGCACCCGAAGCCCTCCCCGAACCCGTACCCTAAGCCGTACCCTAAGCCTAACCCTAAGCCTAACCCTAACCCTAGGCTACCCTTGACTGCTTCTGCCTCCAATAGATTTCCTAAGCACTAGTGTTTTAAGGAACAGCATAAAAAGAGAATCCTAATGTGATTTCTTTATAATGGTTGTGTTCCTTATCTTATCCTAGTGTCTAAACTCTTCTGCATGGCTGGACCACCAAATAATATTATTTACGTGCTAAGGGGTATCTAGAGAGTGGGATAGGTTTAATAAGTACCCTAACCCAAACACGTACCCTAAACCTAACTCCTACCCTAACCCTAACACGTACCCTAATCCTAAACCGTACCCTAAACTGAGCCCTAACCCTAAATCTAACCCTAACCCTTACCCTAACCCATACCCTACGCCGTACCCGAAGCCCTCCCCGAACCCGTACCCTAAGCTTGCCCTAAGCCTAACCCTAAGCCTAACCCTAAACCTAGGCTACCCTTGACTGCTTCTGCCTCCAATAGATTTCCTAAGTACTAGTGTTTTAAAGAACAGCTTAAAAAGAGAATCCTAATGTGATTTCTTTATAATGGGTGTGTTCCTTATCTTATCCTAGTGTCTAAACTCTTCTCCATGGCTGGACCCCCAAATAATATTCCTTTATGTGCCAATGGGTATCTAGAGAGTGGGATAGGTTTAATAACTACCCTAAACCTAACGCGTACCCTAACACTAACCGCTACCCTAACCCTAACACGTACCCTAATCCTAAGCCGTACCCTAAACCGAGCCCTAACCCTAACACTAACCCAAACCCTAACACTAACCCATACCCTACGCCGTACCCGAAGCCTTCCCCGAACCCGTACCCTAAGCCGTACCCTAAGCCTAACCCTAAGCCTTACCCTAACCCTAGACTCCCCTTGACTGCTTCTGCCTCCAAAACATTTCCTAAGCACTAGTGTTTTAAGGAACAGCTTAAAAAGAGAATCCTAATGTGATTTCTTTATAAAGGGTGTGTTCCTTATCTTGGCCTAGTGTCTAAACTCTTCTCCATGGGTGGCCCACAAATAACATTCCTTTACGTGCTAAGGGGTATCTAGAGAGTGGGATAGGTTTAATAACTACCCTAACCCTAATGCGTACCCTAACCCTAACCCCTACCCTAACCCTAACACGTACCCTAATCCTAAGCCATACACTAAACCGATCCCTAACCCTAACACTAACCATAACCCTAACACTAACCCATACCCTACGCCGTACCCGAAGCCCTCCCCGAACCCGTACCCTAAGCCGTACCCTTAGCCTAACCCTAAGCCTAACCCTAACACTAGGCTACCCTTGACTGCTTCTGCCCCCAATAGATTTCCTAAGCACTAGTGTTTTAAGGAACAGCTTAAAAAGAGAATCGTAATGTGATTTCTTTATAAAGGGTGTGTTCCTTATCTTAGCCTAGTGTCTAAACTCTTCTCCATGGCTGGACCCCCAAATAATATTCCTTTACGTGCTAAGGGGTATCTAGAGAGTGGGATAGGTTTAATAACTACCCTAACCCTAATGCGTACCCTAACCCTAACCCCTACCTTAACCCTAACACGTACACTAATCCTAAGCCGTACACTAAACCGAACCCTAACACTAACACTAACCCTAACCCTAACCTTAAACCATACCCTATGTCGTGCTCTAACCCCTCACCGAACCCATACCCTAAGCCGTATCCTAAGCCTAACCTTAAGGCTAACCCTAACCCTAGCCTACCCTTGACTGCTTCTGCCTCCAATAGATTTCCTAAGCACTAGAGTTTTAAGGAACAGCTTAAAAAGAGAATCCTAATGTGATTTCTTTATAATGTGTGTGTTCCTTATCTTATCCTAGTGTCTAAACTCTTCTCCATTGCTGGACCTCCAAATAATATTCCTTTACGTGCTAAGGGGTATCTAGAGAGTGGGATAGGTTTAATAACTACCCTAACCCTAACGCGTACCCTAACCCTAACCCCTACCCTAACCCGAACACGTACCCTAATCCTAACCAATACCCTAAACCGAGCCCTAACACCAACACTAACCCTAACCCTAACCCTAACCCATACCCTACGCCGCACCCGAAGCCCTCCCCGAACCCGTATCCTAAGCCGTACCCTAAGCCTAACCCTAACACTAGGCTACCCTTGACTGCTTCTGCCTCCAATAGATTTCCTAAGCACTAGTGTTTTAAGGAACAGCATAAAAAGAGAATCCTAATGTGATTTCTTTATAATGGTTGTGTTCCTTATCTTATCCTAGTGTCTAAACTCTTCTCCATGGCTGGACCACCAAATAATATTCTTTACGTGCTAAGGGGTATCTAGAGAGTGGGATAGGTTTAATAACTACCCTAACCCTAACACGTACCCTAACCCTAACTCCTACCCTAACCCTAACACGTACCCTAATCCTAAAGCGTAACCTAAACCGAGCCCTAACCCTAACACTAACCCTAACCCTTACCCTAACCCATACCCTACGCCGTACCCGAAGCCCTGCCCGAACCCGTACCCTAAGCAGTGCCCTAAGCCTAACCCTAAGCCTAACCCTAACCCTAGGCTACCCTTGACTGCTTCTGCCTCCAATAGATTTCCTAAGCACTAGTGTTTTAAAGAACAGCTTAAAAAGAGAATCCTAATGTGATTTCTTTATAATGGGTGTGTTCCTTATCTTATCCTAGTGTCTAAAGTCTTCTCCATGGCAGGACCCCCAAATAATTTTCCTTTATGTGCTAAGGGGTATCTAGAGAGTGGGATAGGTTTAATAACTACCCTAACCCTAACGCGTACCCTAACCCTAACCCCTACCCTAACCCTATCACGTACCCTAATCCTAAACCGTATCCTAAACCGAGCCCTAACCCTAACACTAACCGAAACCCTAACACTAACCCATACCCTACGCCGTACCCAAAGCCTTCCCCGATCCCGTACCCTAAGCCGTACCCTAAGCCTAACCCTAAGCCTAACCCTAACGCTAGACTACCATTGACTGCTTCTGCCTCCAATAGATTTCCTAAGCACTAGTGTTTTAAGGAACAGCTTAAAAAGAGAATCCTAATGTGATTTCTTTATAATGTGTGTGTTCCTTATCTTATCCTAGTATCTAAACTCTTCTCCTTGGCTGGACCTACAAATAATATTCCTTTACGTGCTAAGGGGTATCTAGAGGGTGGGATAGGTTTAATAACTACCCTAACCCTAACGAGTACCCTAACCCTAACCCCTACCCTATCCCTAACACGTACCCTAATCCTAACCAATACCCTAAACCGAGCACTAACCCCAACACTAACCCTAACCCTAACCCTAACCCATACCCTATGCGCACCCGAAGCCCTCCCCGAACCCGTACCCTAAGCCGTACCCTAAGCCTAAACCTAAGCCTAACCCTAACCCTAGGATACTCTTGACTGCTTCTGCCTCCAATAGATTTCCTAAGCACTAGTGTTTTAAGGAACAGCATAAAAAGAGAATCCTAATGTGATTTCTTCACAATGTGTGTGTTCCTTATCTTATCCTAGTGTCTAAACTCTTCTGCATGGCTGGACCACCAAATAATATTATTTACGTGCTAAGGGGTATCTAGAGAGTGGGATAGGTTTAATAACTACCCTAACCCAAACACTTACCCTAAACCTAACTCCTACCCTAACCCTAACACGTACCCTAATCCTAAACCGTACCCTAAACTGAGCCCTAACCCTAAAACTAACCCTAACCCTTACCCTAACCCATACCCTACGCCGTACCCGAAGCCCTCCCCGAACCCGTACCCTAAGCTTGCCCTAAGCCTAACCCTAAGCCTAACCCTAACCCTAGGCTACCCTTGACTGCTTCTGCCTCCAATAGATTTCCTAAGCACTAGTGTTTTAAAGAACAGCTTAAAAAGAGAATCCTAATGTGATTTCTTTATAATGGGTGTGTTCCTTATCTTATCCTAGTGTCTAAACTCTTCTCCATGGCTGGACCCCCAAATAATATTCCTTTATGTGCCAATGGGTATCTAGAGAGTGGGATAGGTTTAATAACTACCCTAAACCTAACGCGTACCCTAACACTAACCGCTAACCTAACCCTAACACGTACCCTAATCCTAAGCCGTACCCTAAACCGAGCCCTAACCCTAACACTAACCCAAACCCTAACACTAACCCATACCCTACGCCGTACCCGAAGCCTTCCCCGAACCCGTACCCTAAGCCGTACCCTAAGCCTAACCCTAAGCCTTACCCTAACCCTAGACTACCCTTGACTGCTTCTGCCTCCAAAACATTTCCTAAGCACTAGTGTTTTAAGGAACAGCTTAAAAAGAGAATCCTAATGTGATTTCTTTATAAAGGGTGTGTTCCTTATCTTGGCCTAGTGTCTAAACTCTTCTCCATGGGTGGCCCACAAATAACATTCCTTTACGTGCTAAGGGTTATCTAGAGAGTGGGATAGGTTTAATAACTACCCTAACCCTAATGCGTACCCTAACCCTAACCCCTACCCTAACCCTAACACGTACCCTAATCCTACGCCATACACTAAACCGATCCCTAACCCTAACACTAACCATAACCCTAACACTAACCCATACCCTATGCCGTACCCGAAGCCCTCCCCGAACCCGTACCCTAAGCCGTACCCTTAGCCTAACCCTAAGCCTAACCCTAACACTAGGCTACCCTTGACTGCTTCTGCCCCCAATAGATTTCCTAAGCACTAGTGTTTTAAGGAACAGCTTAAAAAGAGAATCCTAATGTGATTTCTTTATAAAGGGTGTGTTCCTTATCTTAGCCTAGTGTCTAAACTCTTCTCCATGGCTGGACCCCCAAATAATATTCCTTTACGTGCTAAGGGGTATCTAGAGAGTGGGATAGGTTTAATAACTACCCTAACCCTAATGCGTACCCTAACCCTAACCCCTACCCTAACCCTAACACGTACACTAATCCTAAGCCGTACACTAAACCGAACCCTAACACTAACACTAACCCTAACCGTAACCTTAAACCATACCCTATGTCGTGCTCTAACCCCTCACCGAACCCATACCCTAAGCCGTATCCTAAGCCTAACCTTAAGCCTAACCCTAACCCTAGCCTACCCTTGACTGCTTCTGCCTCCAATAGATTTCCTAAGCACTAGAGTTTTAAGGAACAGCTTAAAAAGAGAATCCTAATGTGATTTCTTTATAATGTGTGTGTTCCTTATCTTATCCTAGTGTCTAAACTCTTCTCCATTGCTGGACCTCCAAATAATATTCCTTTACGTGCTAAGGGGTATCTAGAGAGTGGGATAGGTTTAATAACTACCCTAACCCTAACGCGTACCCTAACCCTAACCCCTACCCTAACCCTAACACGTACCCTAATCCTAACCAATACCCTAAACCGAGCCCTAACACCAACATTAACCCTAACCCTAACCCTAACCCATACCCTACGCCGCACCCGAAGCCCTCCCCGAACCCGTACCCTAAGCCGTACCCTAAGCCTAACCCTAAGCCTAACCCTAACCCTAGGCTACCCTTGACTGCTTCTGCCTCCAATAGATTTCCTAAGCACTAGTGTTTTAAGGAACAGCATAAAAAGAGAATACTAATGTGATTTCTTTATAATGGTTGTGTTCCTTATCTTATCCTAGTGTCTAAACTCTTCTCCATGGCTGGACCACCAAATAATATTCTTTACGTGCTAAGGGGTATCTAGAGAGTGGGATAGGTTTAATAACTACCCTAACCCTAACACGTACCCTAACCCTAACTCCTACCCTAACCCTAACACGTACCCTAATCCTAAACCATAACCTAAACCGAGCCCTAACCCTAACACTAACCCTAACCCTTACCCTAACCCATACCCTACGCCGTACCCGAAGCCCTGCCCGAACCCGTACCCTAAGCAGTGCCCTAAGCCTAACCCTAAGCCTAACCCTAACCCTAGGCTACCCTTGACTGCTTCTGCCTCCAATAGATTTCCTAAGCACTAGTGTTTTAAAGAACAGCTTAAAAAGAGAATCCTAATGTGATTTCTTTATAATGGGTGTGTTCCTTATCTTATCCTAGTGTCTATAGTCTTCTCCATGGCAGGACCCCCAAATAATTTTCCTTTATGTGCTAAGGGGTATCTAGAGAGTGGGATAGGTTTAATAACTACCCTAACCCTAACGCGTACCCTAACCCTAACCCCTACCCTAACCCTAACACGTACCCTAATCCTAAACCGTACCCTAAACCGAGCCCTAACCCTAACACTAACTGAAACCCTAACACTAACCCAAACCCTACGCCGTACCCGAAGCCTTCCCCGATCCCGTACCCTAAGCCGTACCCTAAGCCTAACCCTAAGCCTAACCCTAACGCTAGACTACCCTTGACTGCTTCTGCCTCCAATAGATTTCCTAAGCACTAGTGTTTTAAGGAACAGCTTAAAAAGAGAATCCTAATGTGATTTCTTTATAATGTGTGTGTTCCTTATCTTATCCTAGTATCTAAACTCTTCTCCTTGGCTGGACCTACAAATAATATTCCTTTACGTGCTAAGGGGTATCTAGAGGGTGGGATAGGTTTAATAACTACCCTAACCCTAACGAGTACCCTAACCCTAACCCCTACCCTATCCCTAACACGTACCCTAATCCTAACCAATACCCTAAACCGAGCACTAACCCCAACACTAACCCTAACCCTAACCCTAACCCATACCCTATGCGCACCCGAAGCCCTCCCCGAACCCGTACCCTAAGCCGTACCCTAAGCCTAACCCTAAGCCTAACCCTAACCCTAGGCTACCCTTGACTGCTTCTGCCTCCAATAGATTTCCTAAGCACTAGTGTTTTAAGGAACAGCATAAAAAGAGAATCCTAATGTGATTTCTTTATAATGGTTGTGTTCCTTATCTTATCCTAGTGTCTAAACTCTTCTGCATGGCTGGACCACCAAATAATATTATTTACGTGCTAAGGGGTATCTAGAGAGTGGGATAGGTTTAATAACTACCCTAACCCAAACACGTACCCTAAACCTAACTCCTACCCTAACCCTAACACGTACCCTAATCCTAAACCGTACCCTAAACCGAGCCCTAACCCTAAAACTAACCCTAACCCTTACCCTAACCCATACCCTACGCCGTACCCGAAGCCCTCCCCGAACCCGTACCCTAAGCTTGCCCTAAGCCTAACCCTAAGCCTAACCCTAACCCTAGGCTACCCTTGACTGCTTCTGCCTCCAATAGATTTCCTAAGCACTAGTGTTTTAAAGAACAGCTTAAAAAGAGAATCCTAATGTGATTTCTTTATAATGGGTGTGTTCCTTATCTTATCCTAGTGTCTAAACTCTTCTCCATGGCTGGACCCCCAAATAATATTCCTTTATGTGCCAATGGGTATCTAGAGAGTGGGATAGGTTTAATAACTACCCTAAACCTAACGCGTACCCTAACCCTAACCCCTACCCTAACCCTAACACGTACCCTAATCCTAAGCCATACACTAAACCGATCCCTAACCCTAACACTAACCATAACCCTAACCCTAACCCATACCCTACACCGTACCCGAAGCCCTCCCCGAACCCGTACCCTAAGCCGTACCCTAAGCCTAACCCTAAGCCTAACACTAACCCTAGGCTACCCTTGACTGCTTCTGCCTCCAATAGATTTCCTAAGCACTAGTGTTTTAAGGAACAGCTTAAAAAGAGAATCCTAATGTGATTTCTTTATAATGGGTGTGTTCCTTATCTTATCCTAGTGTCTAAACTCTTCTCCATGCCTGGATCCCCAAATAATATTCCTTTAAGTGCTAAGGGGTATCTAGAGAGTGGGATAGGTTTAATAACCCTAACCCTAACACGTAACCTAACCCTAACCACTACACTAACCCTAACACGTACCCTAATCCTAAACTGTACCCTAAACCGAGCCCTAACCCTAACACTAACCCTAACCCTAACCCTAACCCATACCCTATGCAGTGCCCTAACCCCTCCCCGAACCCATACCCTAAGCCGTACCCTAACCCTAACCCTAAGCCTAACCCTAACCCTGGGCTACCCTTGACTGCTTCTGCCTCCAATAGATTGCCTAAGCACTAGTGTTTTAAGGAACAGCTTAAAAAGAGAATCCTAATGTGATTTCTTTATAATGTGTGTCTTCCTTATCTTATCCTAGTGTCTAAAATCTTCTCCATGGCTGGATCCCCAAATAATATTCCTTTACGTGCTAAGGGGTATCTAGAGAGTGGGATAGGTTTAATAACCCTAACCCTAACACATACCATAACCCTAACCCCTACCCTAACCCTAACACGTACCCTAATCCTAAACCGTACCCTAAACCGAGCCCTAACCCTAACACTAACCCTAACCCTAACCCTAACCCATACCCTACGCCGTACCCGAAGCCCTCACCGAACCCGTACCCTAAGCCGTATCCTAAGCCTAACCTTAAGCCTAACCCTAACCCTAGCCTACCCTTGACTGCTTCTGCCTCCAATAGATTTCCTAAGCACTAGTGTTTTAAGGAACAGCTTAAAATGAGAATCCAAATGTGATTTCTTCACAATGTGTGTGTTCCTTATCTTATCCTAGTGTCTAAACTCTTCTCCATGGCTGGACCTCCAAATAATATTCCTTTACGTGCTAAGGGGTATCTAGAGAGTGGGATAGTTTTAATAACTACCCTAACCCTAACGCGTACCCTAACCCTAACCCCTACCCTAACCCTAACATGTACCCTAATCCTAACCAATACCCTAAACCGAGCCCTAACCCCAACACTAACCCTAACCCTAACCCTAACCCATACCCTACGCCGCACCCGACGCCCTCCCCGAACCCGTACCCTAAGCCGTACCCTAAGCCTAACCCTAAGCCTAACACTAACCCTAGGCTACCCTTGACTGCTTCTGCCTCCAATAGATTTCCTAAGTACTAGTGTTTTAAGGAACAGCTTAAAAAGAGAATCCTAATGTGATTTCTTTATAATGGATGTGTTCCTTATCTTATCCTAGTGTCTAAACTCTTCTCCATGGCTGGATCCCCAAATAATATTCCTTTAAGTGCTAAGGGGTATCTAGAGAGTGGGATAGGTTTAATAACCCTAACCCTAACACGTACCCTAACCCTAACCCCTACCCTAACCCTAACACGTACCCTAATCCTAAACCGTACCCTAAACCGAGCCCTAACCCTAACACTAACCCTAACCCTAACCCTAACCCATACCCTATGCCGTGCCCTAACCCCTCCCCGAACCCATACCCTAAGCCGTACCCTAACCCTAACCTAAGCCTAACCCTAACCCTGGGCTACCCTTGACTGCATCTGCCTCCAATAGATTGCCTAAGCACTAGTGTTTTAAGGAACAGCTTAAAAAGAGAATCCTAATGTGATTTCTTTATAATGTGTGTCTTCCTTATCTTATCCTAGTGTCTAAAATCTTCTCCATGGCTGGATCCCCAAATAATATTCCTTTATGTGCTAAGGGGTATCTAGAGAGTGGGATAGGTTTAATAACCCTAACCCTAACACATACCCTAACCCTAACCCCTACCCTAACCCTAACACGTACCCTAATCCTAAACCGTACCCTAAACCGAGCCCTAACCCTAACACTAACCCTAAACCTAATCCTAACCCATACCCTACGCCGTACCCGAAGCCCTCCCCGAACCCGTACCCTAAGCCGTATCCTAAGCCTAACCTTAAGCCTAACCCTAACCCTAGCCTACCCTTGACTGCTTCTGCCTCCAATAGATTTCCTAAGCACTAGTGTTTTAAGGAACAGCTTAAAAAGAGAATCCTAATGTGATTTCTTTATAATGTGTGTGTTCCTTATCTTATCCTAGTGTCTAAACACTTCTCCATGGCTGGACCTCCAAATAATATTCCTTTACGTGCTAAGGGGTATCTAGAGAGTGGGATAGGTTTAATAACTACCCTAACCCTAACGCGTACCCTAACCCTAACCCCTACCCTAACCCTAACACGTACCCTAATCCTAACCAATACCCTAAACCGAGCCTTAAACCCAACACTATCCCTAACCCTAACCCTAACCCATACCCTACGCCGCAAACGAAGCCCTCCCCGAACCCGTACCCTAAGCCGTACCCTAAGCCTAACCCTAAGCCTAACCCTAACCCTAGGCTACCCTTGACTGCTTCTGCCTCCAATAGATTTCCTAAGCACTAGTGTTTTAAGGAACAGCATAAAAAGAGGATCCTAATATGATTTCTTTATAATGGTTGTGTTCCTTATCTTATCCTAGTGTCTAAACTCTTCTCCATGGCTGGACCACCAAATAATATTCGTTACGTGCTAAGGGATATCTAGAGAGTGGGATAGGTTTAATAACTACCCTAGCCCTAACACGTACCCTAACCCTAACTCCTACCCTAACCCTAACACGTACCCTAATCCTAATCCGTACCCTAAACCGAGCCCTAACCCTAACACTAACCCTAACCCTTACCCTAAACCATACCCTACGCCGTACACGAAGCCCTCCCCGAACCCGTACCCTAAGCAGTGCCCTAAGCCTAACCCTAAGCCTAACCCTAACCCTAGGCTACCCTTGACTGCTTCTGCCTCCAATACATTTCCTAAGCACTAGTGTTTTAAGGAACAGCTTAAAAAGAGAATCCTAATGTGATTTCTTTATAATGGGTGTGTTCCTTATCTTATCCTAGTGTCTAAAGTCTTCTCCATGGCTTGACCCCCAAATAATTTTCCTTTATGTGCTAAGGGGTATCTAGAGATTGGGATAGGTTTAATAACTACCCTAACCCTAACGTGTACACTAACCCTAACCCCTACCCTAACCCTAACACGTACCCTAATCCTAAACCGTACCCTAAACCGAGCCCTAACCTTAACACTAACCCAAACCATAACACTGACCCATACCGTACGCCGTATCCGAAGCCTTCCCCGAACCCGTACCCTAAGCCGTACCCTAAGCCTAACCCTAAGCCTTACCCTAACCCTAGACTACCCTTGACTGCTTCTGCCTCCAATAGATTTCCTAAGCACTAGTGTTTTAAGGAACAGCTTAAAAAGAGAATCCTAATGTGATTTCTTTGTAAAGGGTGTGTTCCTTATCTTAGCCTAGTGTCTAAACCCTTCTCCATGGGAGGACCCCCAAATAATATTCCTTTACGTGCTAAGGGGTATCTAGAGAGTGGGATAGGTTTAATAACTACCCTAACCCTAACGCGTACCCTAACTCTAACCCCTACCCTAACCCTAACACGTACCCTAATCCTAACCAATACCCTAAACCGAGCCCTAACCCTAACACTAACCCTAACCCTAACCCTAACCCATACCCTACGCCGCAGCCGAAGCCCTCCCCGAACCCGTACCCTAAGCCGTACCCTAAGCCTAACCCTAAGCCTAACCCTAACCCTAGGCTACCCTTGACTGCTTCTGCCTCCAATAGATTTCCTAAGCACTAGTGTTTTAAGGAACAGCATAAAAAGAGAATCCTAATGTGATTTCTTTATAATGGTTGTGTTCCTTATCTTATCCTAGTGTATAAACTCTTCTCCATGGCTGGACCACCAAATAATATTATTTACGTGCTAAGGGGTATCTAGAGAGTGGGATAGGTTTAATAACTACCCTATCCCAAACACGTACCCTAACCCTAACTCCTACCCTAACCCTAACACGTACACTAATCCTAAACCGTACCCTAAACCGAGCCCTAACCCTAACACTAACCCTAACCCTTACCCTAACCCATACCCTACGCCGTACCCGAAGCCCTCCCCGGACCCGTACTCTAAGCTTGCCCTAAGCCTAACCCTAAGCCTAACCCTAACCCTAGGCTACCCTTGACTGCTTCTGCCTCCAATAGATTTCCTAAGCACTAGTGTTTTAAAGAACAGCTTAAAAAGAGAATCCTAATGTGATTTCTTTATAATGGGTGTGTTCCTTATCTTATCCTAGTGTCTAAAGTCTTCTCCATGGCTGGACCCCCAAATAATTTTCCTTTATGTGCTAAGGGGTATCTAGAGAGTGGGATAGGTTTAATAACTACCCTAACCCTAACGTGTACCCTAACCCTAACCCCTACCCTATCCCTAACACGTACCCTAATCCTAAACCGTACCCTAAACCGAGCCCTAACCCTAACACTAACCGAAACCCTAACACTAACCCATACCCTACGCCATAACCGAAGCCTTCCCCGATCCCGTACCCTAAGCAGTACCCTAAGCCTAACCCTAAGCCTAACCCTAACCCTAGACTACCCTTGACTGCTTCTGCCTACAATAGATTTCGTAAGCACTAGTGTTTTAAGGAACAGCTTAAAAAGAGAATCCTAAAGTGATTTCTTTATAATGTGTGTGTTCCTTATCTTATCCTAGTGTCTAAACTCTTCTCCATGGGAGGACCCCCAAATAATATTTCTTTACGTGCTAAGGGGTATCTAGAGAGTGGGATAGGTTTAATAACTACCCTAACCCTAACTCGTACCCTAACTCTAACCCCTACCCTAACCCTAACACGTACCCTCATCCTAACCAATACCCTAAACCGAGCCCTAACCCTAACACTAACCCTAACCCTAACCCTAACCCATACCCTACGCCGCAGCCGAAGCCCTCCCCGAACCCGTACCCTAAGCCGTACCCTAAGCCTAACCCTAACCCTAGGCTACCCTTGACTGCTTCTGTCTCCAATAGATTTCCTAAGCACTAGTGTTTTAAGGAACAGCATAAAAAGAGAATCCTAATGTGATTTCTTTATAATGGTTGTGTTCCTTATCTTATCCTAGTGTCTAAACTCTTCTCCATGGCTGGACCACCAAATAATATTCCTTTACGTGCTAAGGGGTATCTAGAGAGTGGGATAGGTTTAATAACTACCCTAACCCAAACACGTACCCTAACCCTAACTCCTACCCTAACCCTAACACGTACCCTAATCCTAAACCGTACCCTAAACCGAGCCCTAACCCTAACACTAACCCTAACCCTTACCCTAACCCATACCCTACGCCGTACCCGAAGCCCTCCCCGGACCCGTACCCTAAGCTTACCCTAAGCCTAACCCTAAGCCTAACCCTAACCCTAGGCTACCCTTGACTGCTTCTGCCTCCAATAGATTTCCTAAGCACTAGTGTTTTAAAGAACAGCTTAAAAAGAGAATCCTAATGTGATTTCTTTATAATGGGTGTGTTCCTTATCTTATCCTAGTGTCTAAACTCTTCTCCATTGATGGACCCCCAAATAATATTCCTTTACGTGCTAAGGGGTATCTAGAGAGTGGGATAGGTTTAATAACTACCCTAAACCTAACGCGTACCCTAACCCTAACCCCTACCCTAACCCTAACACGTACCCTAATCCTAAACCGTACCCTAAACCGAGCCCTAACCTTAACACTAACCCAAACCATAACACTAACCCATACCGTACGCCGTATCCGAAGCCTTCCCCGAACCCGTACCCTAAGCCGTACCCTAAGCCTAACCCTAAGCCTTACCCTAACCCTAGACTACCCTTGACTGCTTCTGCCTCCAATAGATTTCCTAAGCACTAGTGTTTTAAGGAACAGCTTAAAAAGAGAATCCTAATGTGATTTCTTTGTAAAGGGTGTGTTCCTTATCTTAGCCTAGTGTCTAAACCCTTCTCCATGGGAGGACCCCCAAATAATATTCCTTTACGTGCTAAGGGGTATCTAGAGAGTGGGATAGGTTTAATAACTACCCTAACCCTAACGCGTACCCTAACTCTAACCCCTACCCTAACCCTAACACGTACCCTAATCCTAACCAATACCCTAAACCGAGCCCTAACCCTAACACTAACCCTAACCCTAACCCTAACCCATACCCTACGCCGCAGCCGAAGCCCTCCCCGAACCCGTACCCTAAGCCGTACCCTAAGCCTAACCCTAAGCCTAACCCTAACCCTAGGCTACCCTTGACTGCTTCTGCCTCCAATAGATTTCCTAAGCACTAGTGTTTTAAGGAACAGCATAAAAAGAGAATCCTAATATGATTTCTTTATAATGGTTGTGTTCCTTATCTTATCCTAGTGTATAAACTCTTCTCCATGGCTGGACCACCAAATAATATTATTTACGTGCTAAGGGGTATCTAGAGAGTGGGATAGGTTTAATAACTACCCTATCCCAAACACGTACCCTAACCCTAACTCCTACCCTAACCCTAACACGTACACTAATCCTAAACCGTACCCTAAACCGAGCCCTAACCCTAACACTAACCCTAACCCTTTCCCTAACCCATACCCTACGCCGTACCCGAAGCCCTCCCCGGACCCGTACTCTAAGCTTGCCCTAAGCCTAACCCTAAGCCTAACCCTAACCCTAGGCTACCCTTGACTGCTTCTGCCTCCAATAGATTTCCTAAGCACTAGTGTTTTAAAGAACAGCTTAAAAAGAGAATCCTAATGTGATTTCTTTATAATGGGTGTGTTCCTTATCTTATCCTAGTGTCTAAAGTCTTCTCCATGGCTGGACCCCCAAATAATTTTCCTTTATGTGCTAAGGGGTATCTAGAGAGTGGGATAGGTTTAATAACTACCCTAACACTAACGTGTACCCTAACCCTAACCCCTACCCTAACCCTAACACGTACCCTAATCCTAAACCGTACCCTAAACCGAGCCCTAACCTTAACACTAACCCAAACCATAACACTAACCCATACCCTACGCCGTACCCGAAGCCCTCCCCGAACCCGTACCCTAAGCCGTACCCTAAGCCTAACCCTAAGCCTTACCCTAACCCTAGACTACCCTTGACTGCTTCTGCCTCCAATAGATTTCCTAAGCACTAGTGTTTTAAGGAACAGCTTAAAAAGAGAATCCTAATGTGATTTCTTTGTAAAGGGTGTGTTCCTTATCTTAGCCTAGTGTCTAAACCCTTCTCCATGGGAGGACCCCCAAATAATATTCCTTTACGTGCTAAGGGGTATCTAGAGAGTGGGATAGGTTTAATAACTACCCTAACCCTAACGCGTACCCTAACTCTAACCCCTACCCTAACCCTAACACGTACCCTAATCCTAACCAATACCCTAAACCGAGCCCTAACCCTAACACTAACCCTAACCCTAACCCTAACCCATACCCTACGCCGCAGCCGAAGCCCTCCCCGAACCCGTACCCTAAGCCGTACCCTAAGCCTAACCCTAAGCCTAACCCTAACCCTAGGCTACCCTTGACTGCTTCTGCCTCCAATAGATTTCCTAAGCACTAGTGTTTTAAGGAACAGCATAAAAAGAGAATCCTAAGGTGATTTCTTTATAATGGTTGTGTTCCTTATCTTATCCTAGTGTCTAAACTCTTCTCCATGGCTGGACCACCAAATAATATTCCTTTACGTGCTAAGGGGTATCTAGAGAGTGGGATAGGTTTAATAACTACCCTAACCCAAACACGTACCCTAACCCTAACTCCTACCCTAACCCTAACACGTACCCTAATCCTAAACCGTACCCTAAACCGAGCCCTAACCCTAACACTAACCCTAACCCTTACCCTAACCCATACCCTACGCCGTACCCGAAGCCCTCCCCGGACCCGTACCCTAAGCTTGCCCTAAGCCTAACCCTAAGCCTAACCCTAACCCTAGGCTACCCTTGACTGCTTCTGCCTCCAATAGATTTCCTAAGCACTAGTGTTTTAAAGAACAGCTTAAAAAGAGAATCCTAATGTGATTTCTTTATAATGGGTGTGTTCCTTATCTTATCCTAGTGTCTGAACTCTTCTCCATGGCTGGACCCCCAAATAATATTCCTTTACGTGCTAAGGGGTATCTAGAGAGTGGGATAGGTTTAATAACTACCCTAACCCTAACGCGTACCCTAACCCTAACCCCTACCCTAACCCTAACACGTACCCTAATCCTAAACCGTACCCTAAACCGAGCCCTAACCTTAACACTAACCCAAACCCTAACACTAACCCATACCCTACGCCGTACCCGAAGCCTTCCCCGAACCCATACCCTAAGCCGTACCCTAAGACCAACCCTAAGCCTTACCCTATACCTAGACTACCCTTGACTGCTTCTGCCTCCAATAGATTTCCTAAGCACTAGTGTTTTAAGGAACAGCATAAAAAGAGAATCCTAATGTGATTTCTTTATAATGGTTGTGTTCCTTATCTTATCCTAGTGTCTAAACTCTTCTCCATGGCTGGACCACCAAATAATATTCTTTACGTGCTAAGGGGTATCTAGAGAGTGGGATAGGTTTAATAACTACCCTAACCCTAACACGTACCCTAACCCTAACTCCTACCCTAACCCTAACACGTACCCTAATCCTAAGCCGTACCCTAAACCGAGCCCTAACCCTAACACTAACCCTAACCCTTACCCTAAACCATACCCTACGCCGTAACCGAAGCCCTCCCCGAACCTGTACCCTAAGCAGTGCACTAAGCCTAACCCTAAGCCTAACCCTAACCCTAGGCTACCCTTGACTGCTTCTGCCTCCAAAAGATTTCCTAAGCACTAGTGTTTTAAGGAACAGCTAAAAAGAGAATCCTAATGTGATTTCTTTATAAAGGGTGTGTTCCTTATCTTAGCCTAGTGTCTAAACTCTTCTCCATGGCTGGACCCCCAAATAATATTCCTTTACGTGCTAAGGGGTATCTAGAGAGTGGGATAGGTTTAATAACTACCCTAACCCTAACGCGTACCCTAACCCTAACCCCTACCCTAACCCTAACACGTACCCTAATCCTAACCAAAATCCTATACCGGGCCCTAAACCCAACACTAACCCTAACCCTAACCCTAACCCATACCCTACGCCGCACCCGAAGCCCTCCCCGAACCCGTACCCTAAGCCTAACCCTAAGCCTAACCCAAACCCTAGGCTACCCTTGACTGCTTCTGCCTCCAATAGATTTCCTAAGCACTAATGTTTTAAGGAACAGCATAAAAAGAGAATCCTAATGTGATTTCTTTATAATGGTTGTGTTCCTTATCTTATCCTAGTGTCTAAAATCTTCTCCATGGCTGGATCCCCAAATAATATTCCTTTACGTGCTAAGGGGTATCTAGAGAGTAGGATAGGTTTAATAACTACCCTAACACTAACACGTACCCTAACCCTAACTCCTACCCTAACCCTAACACATACCCTAATACTAAACCGTACCCTAAACCGAGCCCTAACCCTAACACTAACCCTAACCCTTACCCTAACCCATACCCTATGCCGTACCCGAAGCCCTCCCCGAACCCGTACCCAAAGCAGTGCCCTAAGCCTAACCCTAAGCCTAACCCTAACCCTAGGCTACCCTTGACTGCTTCTGCCTCCAATAGATTTACTAAGCACTAGTGTTTTAAAGAACAGCTTAAAAAGAGAATCCTAATGTGATTTCTTTATAATGGGTGTGTTCCTTATCTTATCCTAGTGTCTAAAGTCTTCTCCATGGCTGGACCCCCAAATAATTTTCCTTTATGTGCTAAGGGGTATCTAGAGAGTGGGATAGGTTTAATAACTACCCTAACCCTAACACGTACCCTAACCCTAACCCCTACCCTAACCCTAACACGTACCCTAATCCTAAACCGTACCCTAACCCGAGCCCTAACCCTAACACTAACCCAAACCCTAACACTAACCCATACCCTACGCCGTACACGAAGCCTTCCCCGAACCCGTACCCTAAGCCGTACCCTAAGCCGTACCCTAAGCCTAACCCTAACCCTAGACTACCCTTGACTGCTTCTGCCTCCAATAGATTTCCTAAGCACTAGTGTTTTAAGGAACAGCTTAAAAAGAGAATCCTAGTGTGATTTCTTTGTAATGTGTGTGTTCCTTATCTTATCCTAGTGTCTAAACTCTTCTCCATGGCTGGACCTCCAAATAATATTCCTTTACCTGCTAAGGGGTATCTAGAGAGTGGGATAGGTTTAATAACTACCCTAACCCTAACGAGTACCCTAACCCTAACCCCTACCCTAACCCTAACACGTACCCTAATCCTAAGCAATACCCTAAACGGAGGCCTAACCCTAACAATAACCCAAAACCTAACCCTAACCCATACCCTACGCCATACCCGAAGCCCTCCCCGAACCCGTACCCTAAGCCGTACCCTAAGCCTAACCCTAAGCCTAACCCTAACCCTAGGCTACCCTTGACTGCTTCTGCCTCCAATAGATTTCCTAAGCACTAGTGGTTTAAGGAACAGCTTAAAAAGAGAATCCTAATGTGATTTCTTTTTAATGTGTGTGTTCCTTATATTATCTTAGTGTCTAAACTCTTCTCCATGGCTGGACCCCCAAATAATATTCCTTTACGTGCTAAGGGGTATCTAGAGAGTGGGATAGGTTTAATAACTACCCTAACCCTAATGCGTACCCTAACCCTAACCCCTACCCTAACCCTAACACGTACCCTAATCCTAAGCCGTACACTAAACCGAGCCCTAACACTAAGACTAACCCTAACCCTAACCCTAAACCATACCCTATGTCGTGCCCTAACCCCTCCCCGAACCCATACCCTAAGCCGTTTTCTAAGCCTAACTTTAAGCCTAACCCTAACCCTAGCTTACCCGTGACTGCTTCTGCCTCCAATAGATTTCCAAAGCACTAGAATTTTAAGGAACAGCTTAAAAAGAGAATCCTAATGTGATTTCTTTATAATGTGTGTGTTCCTTATCTTATCCTAGTGTCTAAACTCTTCTCCATGGCTGGACCTCCAAATAATATTCCTTTACGTGCTAAGGGGTATCTAGAGAGTTGGATAGGTTTAATAACTACCCTAACCCTAACGCGTACCTTAACCCTAACCCCTACCCTAACCCTAACACGTACCCTAATCCTAACCAATACCCTAAACCGAGCCCTAACACCAACACTAACCCTAACCCTAACCCTAACCCATACCCTCTGCCGCACCCGAACCCCTCCCCGAACCCGTACCCTAAGCCTTACCCTAAGACTAACCCTAAGCCTAACCCTAACCCTAGGCTACCCTTGACTGCTTCTGCCTCCAATAGATTTCCTAAGCACTAGTGGTTTAAGGAACAGCTTAAAAAGAGAATCCTAATGTGATTTCTTTTTAATGTGTGTGTTCCTTATATTATCTTAGTGTCTAAACTCTTCTCCATGGCTGGACCCCCAAATAATATTCATTTACGTGCTAAGGGTTATCTAGAGCGTGGGATAGGTTTAATAACTACCCTAAACCTAACGCGTACCCTAACCCTAACCCCTACCCTAACACTAACACGTACCCTAATCTTAACCCGTACCCTGAACCGAGCACTAACCCTAACACTAACCCTAACCCTAACCCTAACCCATACCCTACGCCGTACCAAAAGCCCTCCCCGAACCCGTACCCTAAGCCGTACCCTAAGCCTAAACCAAATCCTAACCCTAACCCTAGGCTACCCTTGACTGCTTCTGCCTCCAAAACATTTCCTAAGCACTAGTGTTTTAAGGAACAGCTTAAAAAGAGAATCCTAATGTGATTTCTTTATACAGGGTGTGTTTCTTATCTTATCCTAGTGTCTAAACTCTTCTCCATGGCTGGACCTACAAATAATATTCCTTTACGTGCTAATGGGTATCTAGAGAGTGGGATAGGTTTAATAACTACCCTAACCCTAACGAGTACCCTAACCCTAACACCTACCCTAACCCTAACACGTACCCTAATCCTAACCAATACCCTAAACCGAGCCCTAACCCTAACACTAACCCTAACCCTAACCGTAACCCATACCCTACGCCGCACCAGAAGCCCTCCCCGAACCCATACCCTAAGCAGTACCCTAAGCCTAACCCTAAGCCTAACCCTAACCCTAGGCTACCGTTGACTGCTTCTGCCTCCAATAGATTTCCTAAGCACTAGTGTTTTAAGGAACAGCTTAAAAAGAGAATCCTAATGTGATTTCATTATAATGGGTGTGTTCCTTAAATTATCCTAGTGTCTAAACTCTTCTGCATGGCTGGACCCCCAAATAATATTCCTTTACGTGCTAAGGGGTATCTAGAGAGTGGGATAGGTTTAATAACAACCCTAACCCTAACGCGTACCCTAACCCTAACCCCTACCCTAACCCTAACACGTACCCTAATCCTAACCCGTACCCTAAACGAAGCCCTAACCCTAACACTAACCCAAACCCTAACCCTAACCCATACCCTACGCCGTACCCGAACCCCTCACCGAACCCGTACCCTAAGCCGTACCCTAAGCCTAACCCTAAGCCTAACCCTAACCCTAGACTACCCTTGACTGCTTCTGCCCCCAATAGATTGCCTAAGCACTAGTGTTTTAAGTAACAGCTTAAAAAGAGAATCCTAATGTGATTTCTTTATAATGTGTGTCTTCCTTATCTTATCCTAGTGTCTAAAATCTTCTCCATGGCTGGATCCCCAAATAATATTCCTTTATGTGCTAAGGGGTATCTAGAGAGTGGGATAGGTTTAATAACCCTAACCCTAACACGTAACCTAACCCTAACCCCTACACTAACCCTAACACGTACCCTAATCCTAAACCGTACCCTAAACCGAGCCCTAACCCTAACACTAACCCTAACCCTAACCCTAACCCATACCCTATGCAGTGCCCTAACCCCTCCCCGAACCCATACCCTAAGCCGTACCCTAACTCTAACCCTAAGCCTAACCCTAACCCTCGGCTACCCTTGACTGCTTCTGCCTCCAATAGATTGCCTAAGCACTAGTGTTTTAAGGAACAGCTTAAAAAGAGAATCCTAATGTGATTTCTTTATAATGTGTGTCTTCCTTATCTTATCCTAGTGTCTAAAATCTTCTCCATGGCTGGATCCCCAAATAATATTCCTTTACGTGCTAAGGGGTATCTAGAGAGTGGGATAGGTTTAATAACCCTAACCCTAAAACATACCATAACCCTAACCCCTATCCTAACCCTAACACGTACCCTAATCCTAAACCGTACCCTAAACCGAGCCCTAACCCTAACACTAACCCTAACCCTAACCCTAACCCATACCCTACACCGTACCCGAAGCCCTCCCCGAACCCGTACCCTAAGCCGTATCGTAAGCCTAACCTTAAGCCTAACCCTAACCCTAGTCTACCCTTGACTGCTTCTGCCTCCAATAGATTTCCTAAGCACTAGTGTTTTAAGGAACAGCTTAAAAAGAGAATCCTAATGTGATTTCTTCACAATGTGTGTGTTCCTTATCTTATCCTAGTGTCTAAACTCTTCTCCATGGCTGGACCTCCAAATAATATTCCTTTACGTGCTAAGGGGTATCTAGAGAGTGGGATAGTTTTAATAACTACCCTAACCCTAACGCGTACCCTAACCCTAACCCCTACCCTAACCCTAACACGTACCCTAATCCTAACCAATACCCTAAACCGAGCCCTAACCCCAACACTAACCCTAACCCTAACCCTAACCCATACCCTACGCCGCACCCGACGCCCTCCCCGAACCCGTACCCTAAGCCGTACCCTAAGCCTAACCCTACGCCTAACCCTAACCCTAGGCTACCCTTGACTGCTTCTGCCTCCAATAGATTTCCTAAGCACTAGTGTTTTAAGGAACAGCATAAAAAGAGAATCTTAATGTGATTTCTTTATAATGGTTGTGTTCCATATCTTATCCTAGTGTCTAAACTCTTCTCCATGGCTGGACCACCAAATAATATTCTTTACGTGCTAAGGGGTATCTAGAGAGTGGGATAGGTTTAATAACTACCCTAACCCTAACGTGTACCCTAACCCTAACCCCTACCCTAACCCTAACACGTACCCTAATCCTAAACCGTACCCTAAACCGAGCCCTAACCCTAACACTAACCGAAACCCTAACACTAACCCATACCCTATCCGTACCCGAAGCCTTCCCCGATCCCGTACCCTAAGCAGTACCCTAAGCCTAACCCTAAGCCTAACCCTAACCCTAGACTACCCTTGACTGCTTCTGCCTCCAATAGATTTCCTAAGCACTAGTGTTTTAAGGAACAGCTTAAAAAGAGAATCCTAAAGTGATTTCTTTATAATGTGTGTGTTTCTTATCTTATCCTAGTGTCTAAACTCTTCTCCATGGCTGGACCTACAAATAATATTCCTTTACATGCTAATGGGTATCTAGAGAGTGGGATAGGTTTAATAACTACCCTAACCCTAACGAGTACCCTAACCCTAACACCTACCCTAACCCTAACACGTACCCTAATCCTAACCAATACCCTAAACCAAGCCCTAACCCTAACACTAACCCTAACCCTAACCCTAACCCATACCCTACGCCGCACCAGAAGCCCTCCCCGAACCCATACCCTAAGCAGTACCCTAAGCCTAACCCTAAGCCTAACCCTAACCCTAGGCTACCGTTGACTGCTTCTGCCTCCAATAGATTTCCTAAGCACTAGTGTTTTAAGGAACAGCTTAAAAAGAGAATCCTAATGTGATTTCATTATAATGGGTGTGTTCCTTAATTTATCCTAGTGTCTAAACTCTTCTGCATGGCTGGACCCCCAAATAATATTCCTTTACGTGCTAAGGGGTATCTAGAGAGTGGGATAGGTTTAATAACTACCCTAACCCTAACGCGTACCCTAACCCTAACCCCTACCCTAACCCTAACACGTACCCTAATCCTAACCCGTACCCTAAACGAAGCCCTAACCCTAACACTAACCCAAACCCTAACCCTAACCCATACCCTACGCCGTACACGAACCCCTCCCCGAACCCGTACCCTAAGCCGTACCCGAAGCCTAACCCTAAGCCTAACCCTAACACTAGGCCACCCTTGACTGCTTCTGCCCCCAATAGATTTCCTAAGCACTAGTGTTTTAAGGAACAGCTTAAAAAGAGAATCCTAATGTGATTTCTTTATAAAGGGTGTGTTTCTTATCTTATCCTAGTGTCTAAACTCTTCTCCATGGCTGGACCTACAAATAATATTCCTTTACGTGCTAATGGGTATCTAGAGAGTGGGATAGGTTTAATAACTACCCTAACCCTAACGAGTACCCTAACCCTAACACCTACCCTAACCCTAACACGTACCCTAATCCTAACCAATACCCTAAACCGAGCCCTAACCCTAACACTAACCCTAACCCTAACCGTAACCCATACCCTACGCCGCACCAGAAGCCCTCCCCGAACCCATACCCTAAGCAGTACCCTAAGCCTAACCCTAAGCCTAACCCTAACCCTAGGCTACCGTTGACTGCTTCTGCCTCCAATAGATTTCCTAAGCACTAGTGTTTTAAGGAACAGCTTAAAAAGAGAATCCTAATGTGATTTCATTATAATGGGTGTGTTCCTTAAATTATCCTAGTGTCTAAACTCTTCTGCATGGCTGGACCCCCAAATAATATTCCTTTACGTGCTAAGGGGTATCTAGAGAGTGGGATAGGTTTAATAACAACCCTAACCCTAACGCGTACCCTAACCCTAACCCCTACCCTAACCCTAACACGTACCCTAATCCTAACCCGTACCCTAAACGAAGCCCTAACCCTAACACTAACCCAAACCCTAACCCTAACCCATACCCTACGCCGTACCCGAACCCCTCACCGAACCCGTACCCTAAGCCGTACCCTAAGCCTAACCCTAAGCCTAACCCTAACCCTAGACTACCCTTGACTGCTTCTGCCCCCAATAGATTGCCTAAGCACTAGTGTTTTAAGTAACAGCTTAAAAAGAGAATCCTAATGTGATTTCTTTATAATGTGTGTCTTCCTTATCTTATCCTAGTGTCTAAAATCTTCTCCATGGCTGGATCCCCAAATAATATTCCTTTATGTGCTAAGGGGTATCTAGAGAGTGGGATAGGTTTAATAACCCTAACCCTAACACATACCCTAACCCTAACCCCTACCCTAACCCTAACACGTACCCTAATCCTAAACCGTACCCTAAACCGAGCCCTAACCCTAACACTAACCCTAAACCTAACCCTAACCCATACCCTACGCCGTACCGCAAGCCCTCCCCGAACCCGTACCCTAAGCCGTATCCTAAGCCTAACCTTAAGCCTAACCCTAACCCTAGCCTACCCTTGACTGCTTCTGCCTCCCATAGATTTCCTAAGCACTAGTGTTTTAAGGAACAGCTTAAAAAGAGAATCCTAATGTGATTTCTTTATAATGTGTGTGTTCCTTATCTTATCCTAGTGTCTAAACTCTTCTCCATGGCTGGACCTCCAAATAATATTCCTTTACGTGCTAAGGGGTATCTAGAGAGTGGGATAGGTTTAATAACTACCCTAACCCTAACGCGTACCCTAATCCTAACCCCTACCCTAACCCTAACACGTACCCTAATCCTAACCAATACCCTAAACCGAGCCCTAACCCCAACACTATCCCTAACCCTAACCCTAACCCATACCCTACGCCGCAACCGAAGCCCTCCCCGAACCCGTACCCTAAGCCGTACCCTAACCCTAACCCTAAGCCTAACCCTAACCCTGGGCTACCCTTGACTGCTTCTGCCTCCAATAGATTTCCTAAGCACTAGTGTTTTAAGGAACAGCTTAAAAAGAGAATCCTAATGTGATTTCTTTATAATGTGTGTCTTCCTTATCTTATCCTAGTGTCTAAAATTTTCTCCATGGCTGGATCCCCAAATAATATTCCTTTACGTGCTAAGGGGTATCTAGAGAGTGGGATAGGTTTAATAACCCTAACCCTAACACATACCATAACCCTAACCCCTACCCTAACCCTAACACGTACCCTAATCCTAAACCGTACCCTAAACCGAGCCCTAACCCTAACACTAACCCTAACCCTAACCCTAACCCATACCCTACGCCGTACCCGAAGCCCTCCCCGAACCCGTACCCTAAGTCGTATCCTAAGCCTAACCCTAAGCCTAACCCTAACCCTAGCCTACCCTTGACTGCTTCTGCCTCCAATAGATTTCCTAAGCACTAGTGGTTTAAGGAACAGCTTAAAAAGAGAATCCTAATGTGATTTCTTTTTAATGTGTGTGTTCCTTATATTATCTTAGTGTCTAAACTCTTCTCCATGGCTGGACCCCCAAATAATATTCCTTTACGTGCTAAGGGTTATCTAGAGCGTGGGATAGGTTTAATAACTACCCTAAACCTAACGCGTACCCTAACCCTAACCCCTACCCTAACACTAACACGTACCCTAATCTTAACCCGTACCCTGAACCGAGCACTAACCCTAACACTAACCCTAACCCTAACCCTAACCCATACCCTACGCCGTACCAAAAGCCCTCCCCGAACCCGTACCCTAAGCCGTACCCTAAGCCTAAACCAAATCCTAACCCTAACCCTAGGCTACCCTTGACTGCTTCTGCCTCCAAAACATTTCCTAAGCACTAGTGTTTTAAGGAACAGCTTAAAAAGAGAATCCTAATGTGATTTCTTTATACAGGGTGTGTTCCTTATCTTGGCCTAGTGTCTAAACTCTTCTCCATGGGTGGCCCACAAATAACATTCCTTTACGTGCTAAGGGGTATCTAGAGAGTGGCATAGGTTTAATAACTACCCTAACCCTAATGCGTACCCTAACCCTAACCCCTACCCTAACCCTAACACGTACCCTAATCCTAAGCCATACACTAAACCGATCCCTAACCCTAACACTAACCATAACCCTAACCCTAACCCATACCCTACACCGTACCCGAAGCCCTCCCCGAACCCGTACCCTAAGCCGTACCCTAAGCCTAACCCTAAGCCTAACACTAACCCTAGGCTACCCTTGACTGCTTCTGCCTCCAATAGATTTCCTAAGCACTAGTGTTTTAAGAAACAGCTTAAAAAGAGAATCCTAATGTGATTTCTTTATAATGGGTGTGTTCCTTATCTTATCCTAGTGTCTAAACTCTTCTCCATGCCTGGATCCCCAAATAATATTCCTTTAAGTGCTAAGGGGTATCTAGAGAGTGGGATAGGTTTAATAACCCTAACCCTAACACGTAACCTAACCCTAACCCCTACACTAACCCTAACACGTACCCTAATCCTAAACCGTACCCTAAACCGAGCCCTAACCCTAACACTAACCCTAACCCTAACCCTAACCCATACCCTATGCAGTGCCCTAACCCCTCCCCGAACCCATACCCTAAGCCGTACCCTAACCCTAACCCTAAGCCTAACCCTAACCCTGGGCTACCCTTGACTGCTTCTGCCTCCAATAGATTGCCTAAGCACTAGTGTTTTAAGGAACAGCTTAAAAAGAGAATCCTAATGTGATTTCTTTATAATGTGTGTCTTCCTTATCTTATCCTAGTGTCTAAAATCTTCTCCATGGCTGGATCCCCAAATAATATTCCTTTACGTGCTAAGGGGTATCTAGAGAGTGGGATAGGTTTAATAACCCTAACCCTAAAACATACCATAACCCTAACCCCTACCCTAACCCTAACACGTACCCTAATCCTAAACCGTACCCTAAACCGAGCCCTAACCCTAACACTAACCCTAACCCTAACCCTAACCCATACCCTACGCCGTACCCGAAGCCCTCCCCGAACCCGTACCCTAAGCCGTATCCTAAGCCTAACCTTAAGCCTAACCCTAACCCTAGTCTACCCTTGACTGCTTCTGCCTCCAATAGATTTCCTAAGCACTAGTGTTTTAAGGAACAGCTTAAAAAGAGAATCCTAATGTGATTTCTTCACAATGTGTGTGTTCCTTATCTTATCCTAGTGTCTAAACTCTTCTCCATGGCTGGACCTCCAAATAATATTCCTTTACGTGCTAAGGGGTATCTAGAGAGTGGGATAGTTTTAATAACTACCCTAACCCTAACGCGTACCCTAACCCTAACCCCTACCCTAACCCTAACACGTACCCTAATCCTAAGCAATACCCTAAACCGAGCCCTAACCCCAACACTAACCCTAACCCTAACCCTAACCCATACCCTACGCCGCACCCGACACCCTCCCCGAACCCGTACCCTAAGCCGTACCCTAAGCCTAACCCTAAGCCTAACCCTAACCCTAGGCTACCCTTGACTGCTTCTGCCTCCAATAGATTTCCTAAGCACTAGTGTTTTAAGGAACAGCATAAAAAGAGAATCTTAATGTGATTTCTTTATAATGGTTGTGTTCCATATCTTATCCTAGTGTCTAAACTCTTCTCCATGGCTGGACCACCAAATAATATTCTTTACGTGCTAAGGGGTATCTAGAGAGTGGGATAGGTTTAATAACTACCCTAACCCTAACGTGTACCCTAACCCTAACCCCTACCCTAACCCTAACACGTACCCTAATCCTAAACCGTACCCTAAACCGAGCCCTAACCCTAACACTAACCGAAATCCTAACACTAACCCATACCCTACGCCGTACCCGAAGCCTTCCCCGATCCCGTACCCTAAGCAGTACCCTAAGCCTAACCCTAAGCCTAACCCTAACCCTAGACTACCCTTGACTGCTTCTGCCTCCAATAGATTTCCTAAGCACTAGTGTTTTAAGGAACAGCTTAAAAAGAGAATCCTAAAGTGATTTCTTTATAATGTGTGTGTTTCTTATCTTATCCTAGTGTCTAAACTCTTCTCCATGGCTGGACCTACAAATAATATTCCTTTACGTGCTAATGGGTATCTAGAGAGTGGGATAGGTTTAATAACTACCCTAACCCTAACGAGTACCCTAACCCTAACACCTACCCTAACCCTAACACGTACCCTAATCCTAACCAATACCCTAAACCGAGCCCTAACCCTAACACTAACCCTAACCCTAACCGTAACCCATACCCTACGCCGCACCAGAAGCCCTCCCCGAACCCATACCCTAAGCAGTACCCTAAGCCTAACCCTAAGCCTAACCCTAACCCTAGGCTACCGTTGACTGCTTCTGCCTCCAATAGATTTCCTAAGCACTAGTGTTTTAAGGAAGAGCTTAAAAAGAGAATCCTAATGTGATTTCATTATAATGGGTGTGTTCCTTAATTTATCCTAGTGTCTAAACTCTTCTGCATGGCTGGACCCCCAAATAATATTCCTTTACGTGCTAAGGGGTATCTAGAGAGTGGGATAGGTTTAATAACAACCCTAACCCTAACGCGTACCCTAACCCTAACCCCTACCCTAACCCTAACACGTACCCTAATCCTAACCCGTACCCTAAACGAAGCCCTAACCCTAACACTAACCCAAACCCTAACCCTAACCCATACCCTACGCCGTACCCGAACCCCTCACCGAACCCGTACCCTAAGCCGTACCCTAAGCCTAACCCTAAGCCTAACCCTAACCCTAGACTACCCTTGACTGCTTCTGCCCCCAATAGATTGCCTAAGCACTAGTGTTTTAAGGAACAGCTTAAAAAGAGAATCCTAATGTGATTTCTTTATAATGTGTGTCTTCCTTATCTTATCCTAGTGTCTAAAATCTTCTCCATGGCTGGATCCCCAAATAATATTCCTTTACGTGCTAAGGGGTATCTAGAGAGTGGGATAGGTTTAATAACCCTAACCCTAACACATACCCTAACCCTAACCCCTACCCTAACCCTAACACGTACCCTAATCCTAAACCGTACCCTAAACCGAGCCCTAACCCTAACACTAACCCTAAACCTAACCCTAACCCATACCCTACGCCGTACCGCAAGCCCTCCCCGAACCCGTACCCTAAGCCGTATCCTAAGCCTAACCTTAAGCCTAACCCTAACCCTAGCCTACCCTTGACTGCTTCTGCCTCCAATAGATTTCCTAAGCACTAGTGTTTTAAGGAACAGCTTAAAAAGAGAATCCTAATGTGATTTCTTCACAATGTGTGTGTTCCTTATCTTATCCTAGTGTCTAAACTCTTCTCCATGGCTGGACCTCCAAATAATATTCCTTTACGTGCTAAGGGGTATCTAGAGAGTGGGATAGTTTTAATAACTACCCTAACCCTAACGCGTACCCTAACCCTAACCCCTACCCTAACCCTAACACGTACCCTAATCCTAACCAATACCCTAAACCGAGCCCTAACCCCAACACTAACCCTAACCCTAACCCTAACCCATACCCTACGCCGCACCCGACGCCCTCCCCGAACCCGTACCCTAAGCCGTACCCTAAGCCTAACCCTACGCCTAACCCTAACCCTAGGCTACCCTTGACTGCTTCTGCCTCCAATAGATTTCCTAAGCACTAGTGTTTTAAGGAACAGCATAAAAAGAGAATCTTAATGTGATTTCTTTATAATGGTTGTGTTCCATATCTTATCCTAGTGTCTAAACTCTTCTCCATGGCTGGACCACCAAATAATATTCTTTACGTGCTAAGGGGTATCTAGAGAGTGGGATAGGTTTAATAACTACCCTAACCCTAACGTGTACCCTAACCCTAACCCCTACCCTAACCCTAACACGTACCCTAATCCTAAACCGTACCCTAAACCGAGCCCTAACCCTAACACTAACCGAAACCCTAACACTAACCCATACCCTATCCGTACCCGAAGCCTTCCCCGATCCCGTACCCTAAGCAGTACCCTAAGCCTAACCCTAAGCCTAACCCTAACCCTAGACTACCCTTGACTGCTTCTGCCTCCAATAGATTTCCTAAGCACTAGTGTTTTAAGGAACAGCTTAAAAAGAGAATCCTAAAGTGATTTCTTTATAATGTGTGTGTTTCTTATCTTATCCTAGTGTCTAAACTCTTCTCCATGGCTGGACCTACAAATAATATTCCTTTACATGCTAATGGGTATCTAGAGAGTGGGATAGGTTTAATAACTACCCTAACCCTAACGAGTACCCTAACCCTAACACCTACCCTAACCCTAACACGTACCCTAATCCTAACCAATACCCTAAACCAAGCCCTAACCCTAACACTAACCCTAACCCTAACCCTAACCCATACCCTACGCCGCACCAGAAGCCCTCCCCGAACCCATACCCTAAGCAGTACCCTAAGCCTAACCCTAAGCCTAACCCTAACCCTAGGCTACCGTTGACTGCTTCTGCCTCCAATAGATTTCCTAAGCACTAGTGTTTTAAGGAACAGCTTAAAAAGAGAATCCTAATGTGATTTCATTATAATGGGTGTGTTCCTTAATTTATCCTAGTGTCTAAACTCTTCTGCATGGCTGGACCCCCAAATAATATTCCTTTACGTGCTAAGGGGTATCTAGAGAGTGGGATAGGTTTAATAACTACCCTAACCCTAACGCGTACCCTAACCCTAACCCCTACCCTAACCCTAACACGTACCCTAATCCTAACCCGTACCCTAAACGAAGCCCTAACCCTAACACTAACCCAAACCCTAACCCTAACCCATACCCTACGCCGTACACGAACCCCTCCCCGAACCCGTACCCTAAGCCGTACCCGAAGCCTAACCCTAAGCCTAACCCTAACACTAGGCCACCCTTGACTGCTTCTGCCCCCAATAGATTTCCTAAGCACTAGTGTTTTAAGGAACAGCTTAAAAAGAGAATCCTAATGTGATTTCTTTATAAAGGGTGTGTTTCTTATCTTATCCTAGTGTCTAAACTCTTCTCCATGGCTGGACCTACAAATAATATTCCTTTACGTGCTAATGGGTATCTAGAGAGTGGGATAGGTTTAATAACTACCCTAACCCTAACGAGTAACCTAACCCTAACACCTACCCTAACCCTAACACGTACCCTAATCCTAACCAATACCCTAAACCGAGCCCTAACCCTAACACTAACCCTAACCCTAACCGTAACCCATACCCTACGCCGCACCAGAAGCCCTCCCCGAACCCATACCCTAAGCAGTACCCTAAGCCTAACCCTAAGCCTAACCCTAACCCTAGGCTACCGTTGACTGCTTCTGCCTCCAATAGATTTCCTAAGCACTAGTGTTTTAAGGAACAGCTTAAAAAGAGAATCCTAATGTGATTTCATTATAATGGGTGTGTTCCTTAATTTATCCTAGTGTCTAAACTCTTCTCCATGCCTGGATCCCCAAATAATATTCCTTTAAGTGCTAAGGGGTATCTAGAGAGTGGGATAGGTTTAATAACCCTAACCCTAACACGTAACCTAACCCTAACCCCTACACTAACCCTAACACGTACCCTAATCCTAAACCGTACCCTAAACCGAGCCCTAACCCTAACACTAACCCTAACCCTAACCCTAACCCATACCCTATGCAGTGCCCTAACCCCTCCCCGAACCCATACCCTAAGCCGTACCCTAACTCTAACCCTAAGCCTAACCCTAACCCTCGGCTACCCTTGACTGCTTCTGCCTCCAATAGATTGCCTAAGCACTAGTGTTTTAAGGAACAGCTTAAAAAGAGAATCCTAATGTGATTTCTTTATAATGTGTGTCTTCCTTATCTTATCCTAGTGTCTAAAATCTTCTCCATGGCTGGATCCCCAAATAATATTCCTTTACGTGCTAAGGGGTATCTAGAGAGTGGGATAGGTTTAATAACCCTAACCCTAACACATACCATAACCCTAACCCCTACCCTAACCCTAACACGTACCCTAATCCTAAACCGTACCCTAAACCGAGCCCTAACCCTAACACTAACCCTAACCCTAACCCTAACCCATACCCTACGCCGTACCCGAAGCCCTCCCCGAACCCGTACCCTAAGCCATATCCTAAGCCTAACCTTAAGCCTAACCCTAACCCTAGTCTACCCTTGACTGCTTCTGCCTCCAATAGATTTCCTAAGCACTAGTGTTTTAAGGAACAGCTTAAAAAGAGAATCCTAATGTGATTTCTTCACAATGTGTGTGTTCCTTATCTTATCCTAGTGTCTAAACTCTTCTCCATGGCTGGACCTCCAAATAATATTCCTTTACGTGCTAAGGGGTATCTAGAGAGTGGGATAGTTTTAATAACTACCCTAACCCTAACGCGTACCCTAACCCTAACCCCTACCCTAACCCTAACACGTACCCTAATCCTAAGCAATACCCTAAACCGAGCCCTAACCCCAACACTAACCCTAACCCTAACCCTAACCCATACCCTACGCCGCACCCGACACCCTCCCCGAACCCGTACCCTAAGCCGTACCCTAAGCCTAACCCTACGCCTAACCCTAACCCTAGGCTACCCTTGACTGCTTCTGCCTCCAATAGATTTCCTAAGCACTAGTGTTTTAAGGAACAGCATAAAAAGAGAATCTTAATGTGATTTCTTTATAATGGTTGTGTTCCATATCTTATCCTAGTGTCTAAACTCTTCTCCATGGCTGGACCACCAAATAATATTCTTTACGTGCTAAGGGGTATCTAGAGAGTGGGATAGGTTTAATAACTACCCTAACCCTAACGTGTACCCTAACCCTAACCCCTACCCTAACCCTAACACGTACCCTAATCCTAAACCGTACCCTAAACCGAGCCCTAACCCTAACACTAACCGAAACCCTAACACTAACCCATACCCTATCCGTACCCGAAGCCTTCCCCGATCCCGTACCCTAAGCAGTACCCTAAGCCTAACCCTAAGCCTAACCCTAACCCTAGACTACCCTTGACTGCTTCTGCCTCCAATAGATTTCCTAAGCATTAGTGTTTTAAGGAACAGCTTAAAAAGAGAATCCTAAAGTGATTTCTTTATAATGTGTGTGTTTCTTATCTTATCCTAGTGTCTAAACTCTTCTCCATGGCTGGACCTACAAATAATATTCCTTTACATGCTAATGGGTATCTAGAGAGTGGGATAGGTTTAATAACTACCCTAACCCTAACGAGTACCCTAACCCTAACACCTACCCTAACCCTAACACGTACCCTAATCCTAACCAATACCCTAAACCAAGCCCTAACCCTAACACTAACCCTAACCCTAACCCTAACCCATACCCTACGCCGCACCAGAAGCCCTCCCCGAACCCATACCCTAAGCAGTACCCTAAGCCTAACCCTAAGCCTAACCCTAACCCTAGGCTACCGTTGACTGCTTCTGCCTCCAATAGATTTCCTAAGCACTAGTGTTTTAAGGAACAGCTTAAAAAGAGAATCCTAATGTGATTTCATTATAATGGGTGTGTTCCTTAATTTATCCTAGTGTCTAAACTCTTCTGCATGGCTGGACCCCCAAATAATATTCCTTTACGTGCTAAGGGGTATCTAGAGAGTGGGATAGGTTTAATAACTACCCTAACCCTAACGCGTACCCTAACCCTAACCCCTACCCTAACCCTAACACGTACCCTAATCCTAACCCGTACCCTAAACGAAGCCCTAACCCTAACACTAACCCAAACCCTAACCCTAACCCATACCCTACGCCGTACACGAACCCCTCCCCGAACCCGTACCCTAAGCCGTACCCGAAGCCTAACCCTAAGCCTAACCCTAACACTAGGCCACCCTTGACTGCTTCTGCCCCCAATAGATTTCCTAAGCACTAGTGTTTTAAGGAACAGCTTAAAAAGAGAATCCTAATGTGATTTCTTTATAAAGGGTGTGTTTCTTATCTTATCCTAGTGTCTAAACTCTTCTCCATGGCTGGACCTACAAATAATATTCCTTTACGTGCTAATGGGTATCTAGAGAGTGGGATAGGTTTAATAACTACCCTAACCCTAACGAGTACCCTAACCCTAACACCTACCCTAACCCTAACACGTACCCTAATCCTAACCAATACCCTAAACCGAGCCCTAACCCTAACACTAACCCTAACCCTAACCGTAACCCATACCCTACGCCGCACCAGAAGCCCTCCCCGAACCCATACCCTAAGCAGTACCCTAAGCCTAACCCTAAGCCTAACCCTAACCCTAGGCTACCGTTGACTGCTTCTGCCTCCAATAGATTTCCTAAGCACTAGTGTTTTAAGGAACAGCTTAAAAAGAGAATCCTAATGTGATTTCATTATAATGGGTGTGTTCCTTAATTTATCCTAGTGTCTAAACTCTTCTCCATGCCTGGATCCCCAAATAATATTCCTTTAAGTGCTAAGGGGTATCTAGAGAGTGGGATAGGTTTAATAACCCTAACCCTAACACGTAACCTAACCCTAACCCCTACACTAACCCTAACACGTACCCTAATCCTAAACCGTACCCTAAACCGAGCCCTAACCCTAACACTAACCCTAACCCTAACCCTAACCCATACCCTATGCAGTGCCCTAACCCCTCCCCGAACCCATACCCTAAGCCGTACCCTAACTCTAACCCTAAGCCTAACCCTAACCCTCGGCTACCCTTGACTGCTTCTGCCTCCAATAGATTGCCTAAGCACTAGTGTTTTAAGGAACAGCTTAAAAAGAGAATCCTAATGTGATTTCTTTATAATGTGTGTCTTCCTTATCTTATCCTAGTGTCTAAAATCTTCTCCATGGCTGGATCCCCAAATAATATTCCTTTACGTGCTAAGGGGTATCTAGAGAGTGGGATAGGTTTAATAACCCTAACCCTAACACATACCATAACCCTAACCCCTACCCTAACCCTAACACGTACCCTAATCCTAAACCGTACCCTAAACCGAGCCCTAACCCTAACACTAACCCTAACCCTAACCCTAACCCATACCCTACGCCGTACCCGAAGCCCTCCCCGAACCCGTACCCTAAGCCATATCCTAAGCCTAACCTTAAGCCTAACCCTAACCCTAGTCTACCCTTGACTGCTTCTGCCTCCAATAGATTTCCTAAGCACTAGTGTTTTAAGGAACAGCTTAAAAAGAGAATCCTAATGTGATTTCTTCACAATGTGTGTGTTCCTTATCTTATCCTAGTGTCTAAACTCTTCTCCATGGCTGGACCTCCAAATAATATTCCTTTACGTGCTAAGGGGTATCTAGAGAGTGGGATAGTTTTAATAACTACCCTAACCCTAACGCGTACCCTAACCCTAACCCCTACCCTAACCCTAACACGTACCCTAATCCTAAGCAATACCCTAAACCGAGCCCTAACCCCAACACTAACCCTAACCCTAACCCTAACCCATACCCTACGCCGCACCCGACACCCTCCCCGAACCCGTACCCTAAGCCGTACCCTAAGCCTAACCCTAAGCCTAACCCTAACCCTAGGCTACCCTTGACTGCTTCTGCCTCCAATAGATTTCCTAAGCACTAGTGTTTTAAGGAACAGCATAAAAAGAGAATCTTAATGTGATTTCTTTATAATGGTTGTGTTCCATATCTTATCCTAGTGTCTAAACTCTTCTCCATGGCTGGACCACCAAATAATATTCTTTACGTGCTAAGGGGTATCTAGAGAGTGGGATAGGTTTAATAACTACCCTAACCCTAACGTGTACCCTAACCCTAACCCCTACCCTAACCCTAACACGTACCCTAATCCTAAACCGTACCCTAAACCGAGCCCTAACCCTAACACTAACCGAAACCCTAACACTAACCCATACCCTATCCGTACCCGAAGCCTTCCCCGATCCCGTACCCTAAGCAGTACCCTAAGCCTAACCCTAAGCCTAACCCTAACCCTAGACTACCCTTGACTGCTTCTGCCTCCAATAGATTTCCTAAGCACTAGTGTTTTAAGGAACAGCTTAAAAATAGAATCCTAAAGTGATTTCTTTATAATGTGTGTGTTTCTTATCTTATCCTAGTGTCTAAACTCTTCTCCATGGCTGGACCTACAAATAATATTCCTTTACATGCTAATGGGTATCTAGAGAGTGGGATAGGTTTAATAACTACCCTAACCCTAACGAGTACCCTAACCCTAACACCTACCCTAACCCTAACACGTACCCTAATCCTAACCAATACCCTAAACCAAGCCCTAACCCTAACACTAACCCTAACCCTAACCCTAACCCATACCCTACGCCGCACCAGAAGCCCTCCCCGAACCCATACCCTAAGCAGTACCCTAAGCCTAACCCTAAGCCTAACCCTAACCCTAGGCTACCGTTGACTGCTTCTGCCTCCAATAGATTTCCTAAGCACTAGTGTTTTAAGGAACAGCTTAAAAAGAGAATCCTAATGTGATTTCATTATAATGGGTGTGTTCCTTAATTTATCCTAGTGTCTAAACTCTTCTGCATGGCTGGACCCCCAAATAATATTCCTTTACGTGCTAAGGGGTATCTAGAGAGTGGGATAGGTTTAATAACTACCCTAACCCTAACGCGTACCCTAACCCTAACCCCTACCCTAACCCTAACACGTACCCTAATCCTAACCCGTACCCTAAACGAAGCCCTAACCCTAACACTAACCCAAACCCTAACCCTAACCCATACCCTACGCCGTACACGAACCCCTCCCCGAACCCGTACCCTAAGCCGTACCCGAAGCCTAACCCTAAGCCTAACCCTAACACTAGGCCACCCTTGACTGCTTCTGCCCCCAATAGATTTCCTAAGCACTAGTGTTTTAAGGAACAGCTTAAAAAGAGAATCCTAATGTGATTTCTTTATAAAGGGTGTGTTTCTTATCTTATCCTAGTGTCAAAACTCTTCTCCATGGCTGGACCTACAAATAATATTCCTTTACGTGCTAATGGGTATCTAGAGAGTGGGATAGGTTTAATAACTACCCTAACCCTAACGAGTACCCTAACCCTAACACGTACCCTAATCCTAACCAATACCCTAAACTGAGCCCTAACCCTAACACTAACCCTAACCCTAACCGTAACCCATACCCTACGCCGCACCAGAAGCCCTCCCCGAACCCATACCCTAAGCAGTACCCTAAGCCTAACCCTAAGCCTAACCCCAACCCTAGGCTACCGTTGACTGCTTCTGCCTCCAATAGATTTCCTAAGCACTAGTGTTTTAAGGAACAGCTTAAAAAGAGAATCCTAATGTGATTTCATTATAATGGGTGTGTTCCTTAATTTATCCTAGTGTCTAAACTCTTCTCCATGCCTGGATCCCCAAATAATATTCCTTTAAGTGCTAAGGGGTATCTAGAGAGTGGGATAGGTTTAATAACCCTAAACCTAACACGTAACCTAACCCTAACCCCTACACTAACCCTAACACGTACCCTAATCCTAAACCGTACCCTAAACCGAGCCCTAACCCTAACACTAACCCTAACCCTAACCCTAACCCACACCCTATGCAGTGCCCTAACCCCTCCCCGAACCCATACCCTAAGCCGTACCCTAACTCTAACCCTAAGCCTAACCCTAACCCTCGGCTACCCTTGACTGCTTCTGCCTCCAATAGATTGCCTAAGCACTAGTGTTTTAAGGAACAGCTTAAAAAGAGAATCCTAATGTGATTTCTTTATAATGTGTGTCTTCCTTATCTTATCCTAGTGTCTAAAATCTTCTCCATGGCTGGATCCCCAAATAATATTCCTTTACGTGCTAAGGGGTATCTAGAGAGTGGGATAGGTTTAATAACCCTAACCCTAACACATACCATAACCCTAACCCCTACCCTAACCCTAACACGTACCCTAATCCTAAACCGTACCCTAAACCGAGCCCTAACCCTAACACTAACCCTAACCCTAACCCTAACACATACCCTACGCCGTACCCGAAGCCCTCCCCGAACCCGTACCCTAAGCCATATCCTAAGCCTAACCTTAAGCCTAACCCTAACCCTAGTCTACCCTTGACTGCTTCTGCCTCCAATAGATTTCCTAAGCACTAGTGTTTTAAGGAACAGCTTAAAAAGAGAATCCTAATGTGATTTCTTCACAATGTGTGTGTTTCTTATCTTATCCTAGTGTCTAAACTCTTCTCCATGGCTGGACCTCCAAATAATATTCCTTTACGTGCTAAGGGGTATCTAGAGAGTGGGATAGTTTTAATAACTACCCTAACCCTAACGCGTACCCTAACCCTAACCCCTACCCTAACCCTAACACGTACCCTAATCCTAAGCAATACCCTAAACCGAGCCCTAACCCCAACACTAACCCTAACCCTAACCCTAACCCATACCCTACGCCGCACCCGACACCCTCCCCGAACCCGTACCCTAAGCCGTACCCTAAGCCTAACCCTAAGCCTAACCCTAACCCTAGGCTACCCTTGACTGCTTCTGCCTCCAATAGATTTCCTAAGCACTAGTGTTTTAAGGAACAGCATAAAAAGAGAATCTTAATGTGATTTCTTTATAATGGTTGTGTTCCATATCTTATCCTAGTGTCTAAACTCTTCTCCATGGCTGGACCACCAAATAATATTCTTTACGTGCTAAGGGGTATCTAGAGAGTGGGATAGGTTTAATAACTACCCTAACCCTAACGTGTACCCTAACCCTAACCCCTACCCTAACCCTAACACGTACCCTAATCCTAAACCGTACCCTAAACCGAGCCCTAACCCTAACACTAACCGAAACCCTAACACTAACCCATACCCTACGCCGTACCCGAAGCCTTCCCCGATCCCGTACCCTAAGCAGTACCCTAAGCCTAACCCTAAGCCTAACCCTAACCCTAGACTACCCTTGACTGCTTCTGCCTCCAATAGATTTCCTAAGCACTAGTGTTTTAAGGAACAGCTTAAAAAGAGAATCCTAAAGTGATTTCTTTATAATGTGTGTGTTTCTTATCTTATCCTAGTGTCTAAACTCTTCTCCATGGCTGGACCTACAAATAATATTCCTTTACGTGCTAATGGGTATCTAGAGAGTGGGATAGGTTTAATAACTACCCTAACCCTAACGAGTACCCTAACCCTAACACCTACCCTAACCCTAACACGTACCCTAATCCTAACCAATACCCTAAACCGAGCCCTAACCCTAACACTAACCCTAACCCTAACCGTAACCCATACCCTACGCCGCACCAGAAGCCCTCCCCGAACCCATACCCTAAGCAGTACCCTAAGCCTAACCCTAAGCCTAACCCTAACCCTAGGCTACCGTTGACTGCTTCTGCCTCCAATAGATTTCCTAAGCACTAGTGTTTTAAGGAACAGCTTAAAAAGAGAATCCTAATGTGATTTCATTATAATGGGTGTGTTCCTTAATTTATCCTAGTGTCTAAACTCTTCTGCATGGCTGGACCCCCAAATAATATTCCTTTACGTGCTAAGGGGTATCTAGAGAGTGGGATAGGTTTAATAACAACCCTAACCCTAACGCGTACCCTAACCCTAACCCCTACCCTAACCCTAACACGTACCCTAATCCTAACCCGTACCCTAAACGAAGCCCTAACCCTAACACTAACCCAAACCCTAACCCTAACCCATACCCTACGCCGTACCCGAACCCCTCACCGAACCCGTACCCTAAGCCGTACCCTAAGCCTAACCCTAAGCCTAACCCTAACCCTAGACTACCCTTGACTGCTTCTGCCCCCAATAGATTGCCTAAGCACTAGTGTTTTAAGGAACAGCTTAAAAAGAGAATCCTAATGTGATTTCTTTATAATGTGTGTCTTCCTTATCTTATCCTAGTGTCTAAAATCTTCTCCATGGCTGGATCCCCAAATAATATTCCTTTACGTGCTAAGGGGTATCTAGAGAGTGGGATAGGTTTAATAACCCTAACCCTAACACATACCCTAACCCTAACCCCTACCCTAACCCTAACACGTACCCTAATCCTAAACCGTACCCTAAACCGAGCCCTAACCCTAACACTAACCCTAAACCTAACCCTAACCCATACCCTACGCCGTACCGCAAGCCCTCCCCGAACCCGTACCCTAAGCCGTATCCTAAGCCTAACCTTAAGCCTAACCCTAACCCTAGCCTACCCTTGACTGCTTCTGCCTCCAATAGATTTCCTAAGCACTAGTGTTTTAAGGAACAGCTTAAAAAGAGAATCCTAATGTGATTTCTTCACAATGTGTGTGTTCCTTATCTTATCCTAGTGTCTAAACTCTTCTCCATGGCTGGACCTCCAAATAATATTCCTTTACGTGCTAAGGGGTATCTAGAGGGTGGGATAGTTTTAATAACTACCCTAACCCTAACGCGTACCCTAACCCTAACCCCTACCCTAACCCTAACACGTACCCTAATCCTAACCAATACCCTAAACCGAGCCCTAACCCCAACACTAAACCTAACCCTAACCCTAACCCATACCCTACGCCGCACCCGACGCCCTCCCCGAACCCGTACCCTAAGCCGTACCCTAAGCCTAACCCTACGCCTAACCCTAACCCTAGGCTACCCTTGACTGCTTCTGCCTCCAATAGATTTCCTAAGCACTAGTGTTTTAAGGAACAGCATAAAAAGAGAATCTTAATGTGATTTCTTTATAATGGTTGTGTTCCATATCTTATCCTAGTGTCTAAACTCTTCTCCATGGCTGGACCACCAAATAATATTCTTTACGTGCTAAGGGGTATCTAGAGAGTGGGATAGGTTTAATAACTACCCTAACCCTAACGTGTACCCTAACCCTAACCCCTACCCTAACCCTAACACGTACCCTAATCCTAAACCGTACCCTAAACCGAGCCCTAACCCTAACACTAACCGAAACCCTAACACTAACCCATACCCTATCCGTACCCGAAGCCTTCCCCGATCCCGTACCCTAAGCAGTACCCTAAGCCTAACCCTAAGCCTAACCCTAACCCTAGACTACCCTTGACTGCTTCTGCCTCCAATAGATTTCCTAAGCACTAGTGTTTTAAGGAACAGCTTAAAAAGAGAATCCTAAAGTGATTTCTTTATAATGTGTGTGTTTCTTATCTTATCCTAGTGTCTAAACTCTTCTCCATGGCTGGACCTACAAATAATATTCCTTTACATGCTAATGGGTATCTAGAGAGTGGGATAGGTTTAATAACTACCCTAACCCTAACGAGTACCCTAACCCTAACACCTACCCTAACCCTAACACGTACCCTAATCCTAACCAATACCCTAAACCAAGCCCTAACCCTAACACTAACCCTAACCCTAACCCTAACCCATACCCTACGCCGCACCAGAAGCCCTCCCCGAACCCGTACCCTAAGCCGTACCCTAACCCTAACCCTAAGCCTAACCCTAACCCTGGGCTACCCTTGACTGCTTCTGCCTCCAATAGATTGCCTAAGCACTAGTGTTTTAAGGAACAGCTTAAAAAGAGAATCCTAATGTGATTTCTTTATAATGTGTGTCTTCCTTATCTTATCCTAGTGTCTAAAATTTTCTCCATGGCTGGATCCCCAAATAATATTCCTTTACGTGCTAAGGGGTATCTAGAGAGTGGGATAGGTTTAATAACCCTAACCCTAACACATACCATAACCCTAACCCCTACCCTAACCCTAACACGTACCCTAATCCTAAACCGTACCCTAAACCGAGCCCTAACCCTAACACTAACCCTAACCCTAACCCTAACCCATACCCTACGCCGTACCCGAAGCCCTCCCCGAACCCGTACCCTAAGTCGTATCCTAAGCCTAACCCTAAGCCTAACCCTAACCCTAGCCTACCCTTGACTGCTTCTGCCTCCAATAGATTTCCTAAGCACTAGTGGTTTAAGGAACAGCTTAAAAAGAGAATCCTAATGTGATTTCTTTTTAATGTGTGTGTTCCTTATATTATCTTAGTGTCTAAACTCTTCTCCATGGCTGGACCCCCAAATAATATTCCTTTACGTGCTAAGGGTTATCTAGAGCGTGGGATAGGTTTAATAACTACCCTAAACCTAACGCGTACCCTAACCCTAACCCCTACCCTAACACTAACACGTACCCTAATCTTAACCCGTACCCTGAACCGAGCACTAACCCTAACACTAACCCTAACCCTAACCCTAACCCATACCCTACGCCGTACCAAAAGCCCTCCCCGAACCCGTACCCTAAGCCGTACCCTAAGCCTAAACCAAATCCTAACCCTAACCCTAGGCTACCCTTGACTGCTTCTGCCTCCAAAACATTTCCTAAGCACTAGTGTTTTAAGGAACAGCTTAAAAAGAGAATCCTAATGTGATTTCTTTATACAGGGTGTGTTCCTTATCTTGGCCTAGTGTCTAAACTCTTCTCCATGGGTGGCCCACAAATAACATTCCTTTACGTGCTAAGGGGTATCTAGAGAGTGGGATAGGTTTAATAACTACCCTAACCCTAATGCGTACCCTAACCCTAACCCCTACCCTAACCCTAACACGTACCCTAATCCTAAGCCATACACTAAACCGATCCCTAACCCTAACACTAACCATAACCCTAACCCTAACCCATACCCTACACCGTACCCGAAGCCCTCCCCGAACCCGTACCCTAAGCCGTACCCTAAGCCTAACCCTAAGCCTAACACTAACCCTAGGCTACCCTTGACTGCTTCTGCCTCCAATAGATTTCCTAAGCACTAGTGTTTTAAGAAACAGCTTAAAAAGAGAATCCTAATGTGATTTCTTTATAATGGGTGTGTTCCTTATCTTATCCTAGTGTCTAAACTCTTCTCCATGCCTGGATCCCCAAATAATATTCCTTTAAGTGCTAAGGGGTATCTAGAGAGTGGGATAGGTTTAATAACCCTAACCCTAACACGTAACCTAACCCTAACCCCTACACTAACCCTAACACGTACCCTAATCCTAAACCGTACCCTAAACCGAGCCCTAACCCTAACACTAACCCTAACCCTAACCCTAACCCATACCCTATGCAGTGCCCTAACCCCTCCCCGAACCCATACCCTAAGCCGTACCCTAACCCTAACCCTAAGCCTAACCCTAACCCTGGGCTACCCTTGACTGCTTCTGCCTCCAATAGATTGCCTAAGCACTAGTGTTTTAAGGAACAGCTTAAAAAGAGAATCCTAATGTGATTTCTTTATAATGTGTGTCTTCCTTATCTTATCCTAGTGTCTAAAATCTTCTCCATGGCTGGATCCCCAAATAATATTCCTTTACGTGCTAAGGGGTATCTAGAGAGTGGGATAGGTTTAATAACCCTAACCCTAACACATACCATAACCCTAACCCCTACCCTAATCCTAACACGTACCCTAATCCTAAACCGTACCCTAAACCGAGCCCTAACCCTAACACTAACCCTAACCCTAACCCTAACCCATACCCTACGCCGTACCCGAAGCCCTCCCCGAACCCGTACCCTAAGCCGTATCCTAAGCCTAACCTTAAGCCTAACCCTAACCCTAGTCTACCCTTGACTGCTTCTGCCTCCAATAGATTTCCTAAGCACTAGTGTTTTAAGGAACAGCTTAAAAAGAGAATCCTAATGTGATTTCTTCACAATGTGTGTGTTCCTTATCTTATCCTAGTGTCTAAACTCTTCTCCATGGCTGGACCTCCAAATAATATTCCTTTACGTGCTAAGGGGTATCTAGAGAGTGGGATAGTTTTAATAACTACCCTAACCCTAACGCGTACCCTAACCCTAACCCCTACCCTAACCCTAACACGTACCCTAATCCTAAGCAATACCCTAAACCGAGCCCTAACCCCAACACTAACCCTAACCCTAACCCTAACCCATACCCTACGCCGCACCCGACACCCTCCCCGAACCCGTACCCTAAGCCGTACCCTAAGCCTAACCCTAAGACTAACCCTAACCCTAGGCTACCCTTGACTGCTTCTGCCTCCAATAGATTTCCTAAGCACTAGTGTTTTAAGGAACAGCATAAAAAGAGAATCTTAATGTGATTTCTTTATAATGGTTGTGTTCCATATCTTATCCTAGTGTCTAAACTCTTCTCCATGGCTGGACCACCAAATAATATTCTTTACGTGCTAAGGGGTATCTAGAGAGTGGGATAGTTTTAATAACTACCCTAACCCTAACGCGTACCCTAACCCTAACCCCTACCCTAACCCTAACACGTACCCTAATCCTAACCAATACCCTAAACCGAGCCCTAACCCCAACACTAAACCTAACCCTAACCCTAACCCATACCCTACGCCGCACCCGACGCCCTCCCCGAACCCGTACCCTAAGCCGTACCCTAAGCCTAACCCTACGCCTAACCCTAACCCTAGGCTACCCTTGACTGCTTCTGCCTCCAATAGATTTCCTAAGCACTAGTGTTTTAAGGAACAGCATAAAAAGAGAATCTTAATGTGATTTCTTTATAATGGTTGTGTTCCATATCTTATCCTAGTGTCTAAACTCTTCTCCATGGCTGGACCACCAAATAATATTCTTTACGTGCTAAGGGGTATCTAGAGAGTGGGATAGGTTTAATAACTACCCTAACCCTAACGTGTACCCTAACCCTAACCCCTACCCTAACCCTAACACGTACCCTAATCCTAAACCGTACCCTAAACCGAGCCCTAACCCTAACACTAACCGAAACCCTAACACTAACCCATACCCTATCCGTACCCGAAGCCTTCCCCGATCCCGTACCCTAAGCAGTACCCTAAGCCTAACCCTAAGCCTAACCCTAACCCTAGACTACCCTTGACTGCTTCTGCCTCCAATAGATTTCCTAAGCACTAGTGTTTTAAGGAACAGCTTAAAAAGAGAATCCTAAAGTGATTTCTTTATAATGTGTGTGTTTCTTATCTTATCCTAGTGTCTAAACTCTTCTCCATGGCTGGACCTACAAATAATATTCCTTTACATGCTAATGGGTATCTAGAGAGTGGGATAGGTTTAATAACTACCCTAACCCTAACGAGTACCCTAACCCTAACACCTACCCTAACCCTAACACGTACCCTAATCCTAACCAATACCCTAAACTAAGCCCTAACCCTAACACTAACCCTAACCGTAACCCTAACCCATACCCTACGCCGCACCAGAAGCCCTCCCCGAACCCATACCCTAAGCAGTACCCTAAGCCTAACCCTAAGCCTAACCCTAACCCTAGGCTACCGTTGACTGCTTCTGCCTCCAATAGATTTCCTAAGCACTAGTGTTTTAAGGAACAGCTTAAAAAGAGAATCCTAATGTGATTTCATTATAATGGGTGTGTTCCTTAATTTATCCTAGTGTCTAAACTCTTCTGCATGGCTGGACCCCCAAATAATATTCCTTTACGTGCTAAGGGGTATCTAGAGAGTGGGATAGGTTTAATAACTACCCTAACCCTAACGCGTACCCTAACCCTAACCCCTACCCTAACCCTAACACGTACCCTAATCCTAACCCGTACCCTAAACGAAGCCCTAAACCTAACACTAACCCAAACCCTAACCCTAACCCATACCCTACGCCGTACACGAAGCCCTCCCCGAACCCGTACCCTAAGCCGTACCCGAAGCCTAACCCTAAGCCTAACCCTAACACTAGGCTACCCTTGACTGCTTCTGCCCCCAATAGATTTCCTAAGCACTAGTGTTTTAAGGAACAGCTTAAAAAGAGAATCCTAATGTGATTTCTTTATAAAGGGTGTGTTTCTTATCTTATCCTAGTGTCTAAACTCTTCTCCATGGCTGGACCTACAAATAATATTCCTTTACGTGCTAATGGGTATCTAGAGAGTGGGATAGGTTTAATAACTACCCTAACCCTAACGACTACCCTAACCCTAACACCTACCCTAACCCTAACACGTACCCTAATCCTAACCAATACCCTAAACCGAGCCCTAACCCTAACACTAACCCTAACCCTAACCGTAACCCATACCCTACGCCGCACCAGAAGCCCTCCCCGAACCCATACCCTAAGCAGTACCCTAAGCCTAACCCTAAGCCTAACCCTAACCCTAGGCTACCGTTGACTGCTTCTGCCTCCAATAGATTTCCTAAGCACTAGTGTTTTAAGGAACAGCTTAAAAAGAGAATCCTAATGTGATTTCATTATAATGGGTGTGTTCCTTAATTTATCCTAGTGTCTAAACTCTTCTGCATGGCTGGACCCCCAAATAATATTCCTTTACGTGCTAAGGGGTATCTAGAGAGTGGGATAGGTTTAATAACAACCCTAACCCTAACGCGTACCCTAACCCTAACCCCTACCCTAACCCTAACACGTACCCTAATCCTAACCCGTACCCTAAACGAAGCCCTAACCCTAACACTAACCCAAACCCTAACCCTAACCCATACCCTACGCCGTACCCGAACCCCTCACCGAACCCGTACCCTAAGCCGTACCCTAAGCCTAACCCTAAGCCTAACCCTAACCCTAGACTACCCTTGACTGCTTCTGCCCCCAATAGATTGCCTAAGCACTAGTGTTTTAAGGAACAGCTTAAAAAGAGAATCCTAATGTGATTTCTTTATAATGTGTGTCTTCCTTATCTTATCCTAGTGTCTAAAATCTTCTCCATGGCTGGATCCCCAAATAATATTCCTTTACGTGCTAAGGGGTATCTAGAGAGTGGGATAGGTTTAATAACCCTAACCCTAACACATACCCTAACCCTAACCCCTACCCTAACCCTAACACGTACCCTAATCCTAAACCGTACCCTAAACCGAGCCCTAACCCTAACACTAACCCTAAACCTAACCCTAACCCATACCCTACGCCGTACCGCAAGCCCTCCCCGAACCCGTACCCTAAGCCGTATCCTAAGCCTAAACTTAAGCCTAACCCTAACCCTAGCCTACCCTTGACTGCTTCTGCCTCCCATAGATTTCCTAAGCACTAGTGTTTTAAGGAACAGCTTAAAAAGAGAATCCTAATGTGATTTCTTTATAATGTGTGTGTTCCTTATCTTATCCTAGTGTCTAAACTCTTCTCCATGGCTGGACCTCCAAATAATATTCCTTTACGTGCTAAGGGGTATCTAGAGAGTGGGATAGGTTTAATAACTACCCTAACCCTAACGCGTACCCTAACCCTAACCCCTACCCTAACCCTAACACGTACCCTAATCCTAACCAATACCCTAAACCGAGCCCTAACCCCAACACTATCCCTAACCCTAACCCTAACCCATACCCTACGCCGCAACCGAAGCCCTCCCCGAACCCGTACCCTAAGCCGTACCCTAACCCTAACCCTAAGCCTAACCCTAACCCTGGGCTACCCTTGACTGCTTCTGCCTCCAATAGATTGCCTAAGCACTAGTGTTTTAAGGAACAGCTTAAAAAGAGAATCCTAATGTGATTTCTTTATAATGTGTGTCTTCCTTATCTTATCCTAGTGTCTAAAATTTTCTCCATGGCTGGATCCCCAAATAATATTCCTTTACGTGCTAAGGGGTATCTAGAGAGTGGGATAGGTTTAATAACCCTAACCCTAACACATACCATAACCCTAACCCCTACCCTAACCCTAACACGTACCCTAATCCTAAACCGTACCCTAAACCGAGCCCTAACCCTAACACTAACCCTAACCCTAACCCTAACCCATACCCTACGCCGTACCCGAAGCCCTCCCCGAACCCGTACCCAAGTCGTATCCTAAGCCTAACCTTAAGCCTAACCCTAACCCTAGCCTACCCTTGACTGCTTCTGCCTCCAATAGATTTCCTAAGCACTAGTGTTTTAAGGAACAGCTTAAAAAGAGAATCCTAATGTGATTTTTTCACAATGTGTGTGTTCCTTATCTTATCCTAGTGTCTAAACTCTTCTCCATGGCTGGACCTCCAAATAATATTCCTTTACGTGCTAAGGAGTATCTAGAGAGTGGGATAGTTTTAATAACTACCCTAACCCTAACGCGTACCCTAACCCTAACCCCTACCCTAACCCTAACATGTACCCTAATCCTAACCAATACCCTAAACCGAGCCCTAACCCCAACACTAACCCTAAACCTTACCCTAACCCATACCCTACGCCGTACCCGAAGCCCTCCCCGAACCCGTACCCTAAGCAGTGCCCTAAGCCTAACCCTAAGCCTAACCCTAACCCTAGGCTACCCTTGACTGCTTCTGCCTCCAATAGATTTCCTAAGCACTAGTGTTTTAAAGAACAGCTTAAAAAGAGAATCGTAATGTGATTTCTTTATAATGGGTGTGTTCCTTATCTTATCCTAGTGTCTAAACTCTTCTCCATGGCTGGACCCCCAAATACTATTCCTTTATGTACAAAGGGGTATCTAGAGAGTGGGATAGGTTTAATAACTACCCTAACCCTAACGCGTACCCTAACTCTAACCCCTACCCTAACCCTAACACGTACCCTAATCCTAACCAATACCCTAAACCGAGCCCTAACCCTAACAATAACCCTAACACGAACCCTAACCCATACCCTACGCCGTACCGATAGCCCTCCCCGAACCCGTACCCTAAGCCGCACCCTAAGCCTAACCCTAAGCCTAACCCTAACCCTAGGCTACCCTTGACAGCTTCTGCCTCCAATAGATTTCCTAAGCACTAGTGTTTTAAGGAACAGCTTAAAAAGAGAATCCTAATGTGATTTCTTTATAAAGGGTGTGTTCCTTATCTTGGCCTAGTGTCTAAACTCTTCTCCATGGGTGGCCCACAAATAACATTCCTTTACGTGCTAAGGGGTATCTAGAGAGTGGGATAGGTTTAATAACTACCCTAACCCTAATGCGTACCCTAACCCTAACCCCTACCCTAACCCTAACACGTACCCTAATCCTAAGCCATACACTAAACCGATCCCTAACCCTAACACTAACCATAACCCTAACACTAACCCATACCCTACGCCGTACCCGAAGCCCTCCCCGAACCCGTACCCTAAGCCGTACCCTTAGCCTAACCCTAAGCCTAACCCTAACACTAGGCTACCCTTGACTGCTTCTGCCCCCAATAGATTTCCTAAGCACTAGTGTTTTAAGGAACAGCTGAAAAAGAGAATCCTAATGTGATTTCTTTATAAAGGGTGTGTTCCTTATCTTAGCCTAGTGTCTAAACTCTTCTCCATGGCTGGACCCCCAAATAATATTCCTTTACGTGCTAAGGGGTATCTAGAGAGTGGGATAGGTTTAATAACTACCCTAACCCTAATGCGTACCCTAACCCTAACCCCTACCCTAACCCTAACACGTACACTAATCCTAAGCCGTACACTAAACCGAACCCTAACACTAACACTAACCCTAACCCTAACCTTAAACCATACCCTATGTCGTGCTCTAACCCCTCACCGAACCCATACCCTAAGCCGTATCCTAAGCCTAACCTTAAGCCTAACCCTAACCCTAGCCTACCCTTGACTGCTTCTGCCTCCAATAGATTTCCTAAGCACTAGAGTTTTAAGGAACAGCTTAAAAAGAGAATCCTAATGTGATTTCTTTATAATGGTTGTGTTCCTTATCTTATCCTAGTGTCTAAACTCTTCTCCATGGCTGGACCACCAAATAATATTCTTTACGTGCTAAGGGGTATCTAGAGAGTGGGATAGGTTTAATAACTACCCTAACCCTAACACGTACTCTAACCCTAACTCCTACCCTAACCCTAACACGTACCCTAATCCTAAACAGTAACCTAAACCGAGCCCTAACCCTAACACTAACCCTAACCCTTACCCTAACCCATACCCTACGCCGTACCCGAAGCCCTGCCCGAACCCGTACCCTAAGCAGTGCCCTAAGCCTAACCCTAAGCCTAACCCTAACCCTAGGCTACCCTTGACTGCTTCTGCCTCCAATAGATTTCCTAAGCACTAGTGTTGTAAAGAACAGCTTAAAAAGAGAATCCTAATGTGATTTCTTTATAATGGGTGTGTTCCTTATCTTATCCTAGTGTCTAAAGTCTTCTCCATGGCAGGACCCCCAAATAATTTTCCTTTATGTGCTAAGGGGTATCTAGAGAGTGGGATAGGTTTAATAACTACCCTAACCCTAACGCGTACCCTAACCCTAACCCCTACCCTAACCCTAACACGTACCCTAATCCTAAACCGTACCCTAAACCGAGCCCTAACCCTAACACTAACTGAAACCCTAACACTAACCCATACCCTACGCCGTACCCGAAGCCTTCCCCGATCCCGTACCCTAAGCCGTACCCTAAGCCTAACCCTAAGCCTAACCCTAACGCTAGACTACCCTTGACTGCTTCTGCCTCCAATAGATTTCCTAAGCACTAGTGTTTTAAGGAACAGCTTAAAAAGAGAATCCTAATGTGATTTCTTTATAATGTGTGTGTTCCTTATCTTATCCTAGTATCTAAACTCTTCTCCTTGGCTGGACCTACAAATAATATTCCTTTACGTGCTAAGGGGTATCTAGAGGGTGGGATAGGTTTAATAACTACCCTAACCCTAACGAGTACCCTAACCCTAACCCCTACCCTATCCCTAACACGTACCCTAATCCTAACCAATACCCTAAACCGAGCACTAACCCCAACACTAACCCTAACCCTAACCCTAACCCATACCCTATGCGCACCCGAAGCCCTCCCCGAACCCGTACCCTAAGCCGTACCCTAAGCCTAACCCTAAGCCTAACCATAACCCTAGGCTACCCTTGACTGCTTCTGCCTCCAATAGATTTCCTAAGCACTAGTGTTTTAAGGAACAGCATAAAAAGAGAATCCTAATGTGATTTCTTTATAATGGTTGTGTTCCTTATCTTATCCTAGTGTCTAAACTCTTCTGCATGGCTGGACCACCAAATAATATTATTTACGTGCTAAGGGGTATCTAGAGAGTGGGATAGGTTTAATAACTACCCTAACCCAAACACGTACCCTAAACCTAACTCCTACCCTAACCCTAACACGTACCCTAATCCTAAACCGTACCCTAAACCGAGCCCTAACCCTAAAACTAACCCTAACCCTTACCCTAACACATACCCTACGCCGTACCCGAAGCCCTCCCCGAACCCGTACCCTAAGCTTGCCCTAAGCCTAACCCTAAGCCTAACCCTAACACTAGGCTACCCTTGACTGCTTCTGCCTCCAATAGATTTCCTAAGCACTAGTGTTTTAAAGAACAGCTTAAAAAGAGAATCCTAATGTGATTTCTTTATAATGGGTGTGTTCCTTATCTTATCCTAGTGTCTAAACTCTTCTCCATGGCTGGACCCCCAAATAATATTCCTTTATGTGCCAATGGGTATCTAGAGAGTGGGATAGGTTTAATAACTACCCTAAACCTAACGCGTACCCTAACCCTAACCCCTACCCTAACCCTAACACGTACCCTAATCCTAAGCCATACACTAAACCGATCCCTAACCCTAACACTAACCATAACCCTAACCCTAACCCATACCCTACACCGTACCCGAAGCCCTCCCCGAACCCGTACCCTAAGACGTACCCTAAGCCTAACCCTAAGCCTAACACTAACCCTAGGCTACCCTTGACTGCTTCTGCCTCCAATAGATTTCCTAAGCACTAGTGTTTTAAGGAACAGCTTAAAAAGAGAATTCTAATGTGATTTCTTTATAATGGGTGTGTTCCTTATCTTATCCTAGTGTCTAAACTCTTCTCCATGCCTGGATCCCCAAATAATATTCCTTTAAGTGCTAAGGGGTATCTAGAGAGTGGGATAGGTTTAATAACCCTAACCCTAACACGTAACCTAACCCTAACCACTACACTAACCCTAACACGTACCCTAATCCTAAACTGTACCCTAAACCGAGCCCTAACCCTAACACTAACCCTAACCCTAACCCTAACCCATACCCTATGCAGTGCCCTAACCCCTCCCCGAACCCATACCCTAAGCCGTACCCTAACCCTAACCCTAAGCCTAACCCTAACCCTGGGCTACCCTTGACTGCTTCTGCCTCCAATAGATTGCCTAAGCACTAGTGTTTTAAGGAACAGCTTAAAAAGAGAATCCTAATGTGATTTCTTTATAATGTGTGTCTTCCTTATCTTATCCTAGTGTCTAAAATCTTCTCCATGGCTGGATCCCCAAATAATATTCCTTTACGTGCTAAGGGGTATCTAGAGAGTGGGATAGGTTTAATAACCCTAACCCTAACACATACCATAACCCTAACCCCTACCCTAACCCTAACACGTACCCTAATCCTAAACCGTACCCTAAACCGAGCCCTAACCCTAACACTAACCCTAACCCTAACCCTAACCCATACACTACGCCGTACCCGAAGCCCTCACCGAACCCGTACCCTAAGCCGTATCCTAAGCCTAACCTTAAGCCTAACCCTAACCCTAGCCTACCCTTGACTGCTTCTGCCTCCAATAGATTTCCTAAGCACTAGTGTTTTAAGGAACAGCTTAAAAAGAGAATCCTAAAGTGATTTCTTTATAATGTGTGTGTTCCTTATCTTATCCTAGTGTCTAAACTCTTCTCCATGGCTGGACCTCCAAATAATATTCCTTTACGTGCTAAGGGGTATCTAGAGAGTGGGATAGTTTTAATAACTACCCTAACCCTAACGCGTACCCTAACCCTAACCCCTACCCTAACCCTAACATGTACCCTAATCCTAACCAATACCCTAAACCGAGCCCTAACACCAACATTAACCCTAACCCTAACCCTAACCCATACCCTACGCCGCACCCGAAGCCCTCCCCGAACCCGTACCCTAAGCCGTACCCTAAGCCTAACCCTAAGCCTAACCCTAACCCTAGGCTACCCTTGACTGCTTCTGCCTCCAATAGATTTCCTAAGCACTAGTGTTTTAAGGAACAGCATAAAAAGAGAATACTAATGTGATTTCTTTATAATGGTTGTGTTCCTTATCTTATCCTAGTGTCTAAACTCTTCTCCATGGCTGGACCACCAAATAATATTCTTTACGTGCTAAGGGGTATCTAGAGAGTGGGATAGGTTTAATAACTACCCTAACCCTAACACGTACCCTAACCCTAACTCCTACCCTAACCCTAACACGTACCCTAATCCTAAACCGTAACCTAAACCGAGCCCTAACCCTAACACTAACCCTAACCCTTACCCTAACCCATACCCTACGCCGTACCCGAAGCCCTGCCCGAACCCGTACCCTAAGCAGTGCCCTAAGCCTAACCCTAAGCCTAACCCTAAACCTAGGCTACCCTTGACTGCTTCTGCCTCCAATAGATTTCCTAAGCACTAGTGTTTTAAAGAACAGCTTAAAAAGAGAATCCTAATGTGATTTCTTTATAATGGGTGTGTTCCTTATCTTATCCTAGTGTCTAAAGTCTTCTCCATGGCAGGACCCCCAAATAATTTTCCTTTATGTGCTAAGGGGTATCTAGAGAGTGGGATAGGTTTAATAACTACCCTAACCCTAACGCGTACCCTAACCCTAACCCCTACCCTAACCCTAACACGTACCCTAATCCTAAACCGTACCCTAAACCGAGCCCTAACCCTAACACTAACTGAAACCCTAACACTAACCCATACCCTACGCCGTACCCGAAGCCTTCCCCGATCCCGTACCCTAAGCCGTACCCTAAGCCTAACCCTAAGCCTAACCCTAACGCTAGACTACCCTTGACTGCTTCTGCCTCCAATAGATTTCCTAAGCACTAGTGTTTTAAGGAACAGCTTAAAAAGAGAATCCTAATGTGATTTCTTTAAAATGTGTGTGTTCCTTATCTTATCCTAGTATCTAAACTCTTCTCCTTGGCTGGACCTACAAATAATATTCCTTTACGTGCTAAGGGGTATCTAGAGGGTGGGATAGGTTTAATAACTAACCTAACCCTAACGAGTACCCTAACCCTAACCCCTACCCTATCCCTAACACGTACCCTAATCCTAACCAATACCCTAAACCGAGCACTAACCCCAACACTAACCCTAACCCTAACCCTAACCCATACCCTATGCGCACCCGAAGCCCTCCCCGAACCCGTACCCTAAGCCGTACCCTAAGCCTAACCCTAAGCCTAACCCTAACCCTAGGCTACCCTTGACTGCTTCTGCCTCCAATAGATTTCCTAAGCACTAGTGTTTTAAGGAACAGCATAAAAAGAGAATCCTAATGTGATTTCTTTATAATGGTTGTGTTCCTTATCTTATCCTAGTGTCTAAACTCTTCTGCATGGCTGGACCACCAAATAATATTATTTACGTGCTAAGGGGTATCTAGAGAGTGGGATAGGTTTAATAACTACCCTAACCCAAACACGTACCCTAAACCTAACTCCTACCCTAACCCTAACACGTACCCTAATCCTAAACCGTACCCTAAACCGAGCCCTAACCCTAAAACTAACCCTAACCCTTACCCTAACCCATACCCTACGCCGTACCCGAAGCCCTCCCCGAACCCGTACCCTAAGCTTGCCCTAAGCCTAACCCTAAGCCTAACCCTAACCCTAGGCTACCCTTGACTGCTTCTGCCTCCAATAGATTTCCAAAGCACTAGTGTTTTAAAGAACAGCTTAAAAAGAGAATCCTAATGTGATTTCTTTATAATGGGTGTGTTCCTTATCTTATCCTAGTGTCTAAACTCTTCTCCATGGCTGGACCCCCAAATAATATTCCTTTATGTGCCAATGGGTATCTAGAGAGTGGGATAGGTTTAATAACTACCCTAAACCTAACGCGTACCCTAACCCTAACCCCTACCCTAACCCTAACACGTACCCTAATCCTAAGCCATACACTAAACCGATCCCTAACCCTAACACTAACCATAACCCTAACCCTAACCCATACCCTACACCGTACCCGAAGCCCTCCCCGAACCCGTACCCTAAGACGTACCCTAAGCCTAACCCTAAGCCTAACACTAACCCTAGGCTACCCTTGACTGCTTCTGCCTCCAATAGATTTCCTAAGCACTAGTGTTTTAAGGAACAGCTTAAAAAGAGAATCCTAATGTGATTTCTTTATAATGGGTGTGTTCCTTATCTTATCCTAGTGTCTAAACTCTTCTCCATGCCTGGATCCCCAAATAATATTCCTTTAAGTGCTAAGGGGTATCTAGAGAGTGGGATAGGTTTAATAACCCTAACCCTAACACGTAACCTAACCCTAACCACTACACTAACCCTAACACGTACCCTAATCCTAAACTGTACCCTAAACCGAGCCCTAACCCTAACACAAACCCTAACCCTAACCCTAACCCATACCCTATGCAGTGCCCTAACCCCTCCCCGAACCCATACCCTAAGCCGTACCCTAACCCTAACCCTAAGCCTAACCCTAACCCTGGGCTACCCTTGACTGCTTCTGCCTCCAATAGATTGCCTAAGCACTAGTGTTTTAAGGAACAGCTTAAAAAGAGAATCCTAATGTGATTTCTTTATAATGTGTGTCTTCCTTATCTTATCCTAGTGTCTAAAATCTTCTCCATGGCTGGATCCCCAAATAATATTCCTTTACGTGCTAAGGGGTATCTAGAGAGTGGGATAGGTTTAATAACCCTAACCCTAACACATACCATAACCCTAACCCCTACCCTAACCCTAACACGTACCCTAATCCTAAACCGTACCCTAAACCGAGCCCTAACCCTAACACTAACCCTAACCCTAACCCTAACCCATACACTACGCCGTACCCGAAGCCCTCACCGAACCCGTACCCTAAGCCGTATCCTAAGCCTAACCTTAAGCCTAACCCTAACCCTAGCCTACCCTTGACTGCTTCTGCCTCCAATAGATTTCCTAAGCACTAGTGTTTTAAGGAACAGCTTAAAAAGAGAATCCTAAAGTGATTTCTTTATAATGTGTGTGTTCCTTATCTTATCCTAGTGTCTAAACTCTTCTCCATGGCTGGACCTCCAAATAATATTCCTTTACGTGCTAAGGGGTATCTAGAGAGTGGGATAGTTTTAATAACTACCCTAACCCTAACGCGTACCCTAACCCTAACCCCTACCCTAATCCTAACATGTACCCTAATCCTAACCAATACCCTAAACCGAGCCCTAACACCAACATTAACCCTAACCCTAACCCTAACCCATACCCTACGCCGCACCCGAAGCCCTCCCCGAACCCGTACCCTAAGCCGTACCCTAAGCCTAACCCTAAGCCTAACCCTAACCCTAGGCTACCCTTGACTGCTTCTGCCTCCAATAGATTTCCTAAGCACTAGTGTTTTAAGGAACAGCATAAAAAGAGAATACTAATGTGATTTCTTTATAATGGTTGTGTTCCTTATCTTATCCTAGTGTCTAAACTCTTCTCCATGGCTGGACCACCAAATAATATTCTTTACGTGCTAAGGGGTATCTAGAGAGTGGGATAGGTTTAATAACTACCCTAACCCTAACACGTACCCTAACCCTAACTCCTACCCTAACCCTAACACGTACCCTAATCCTAAACCGTAACCTAAACCGAGCCCTAACCCTAACACTAACCCTAACCCTTACCCTAACCCATACCCTACGCCGTACCCGAAGCCCTGCCCGAACCCGTACCCTAAGCAGTGCCCTAAGCCTAACCCTAAGCCTAACCCTAAACCTAGGCTACCCTTGACTGCTTCTGCCTCCAATAGATTTCCTAAGCACTAGTGTTTTAAAGAACAGCTTAAAAAGAGAATCCTAATGTGATTTCTTTATAATGGGTGTGTTCCTTATCTTATCCTAGTGTCTAAAGTCTTCTCCATGGCAGGACCCCCAAATAATTTTCCTTTATGTGCTAAGGGGTATCTAGAGAGTGGGATAGGTTTAATAACTACCCTAACCCTAACGCGTACCCTAACCCTAACCCCTACCCTAACCCTAACACGTACCCTAATCCTAAACCGTACCCTAAACCGAGCCCTAACCCTAACACTAACTGAAACCCTAACACTAACCCATACCCTACGCCGTACCCGAAGCCTTCCCCGATCCCGTACCCTAAGCCGTACCCTAAGCCTAACCCTAAGCCTAACCCTAACGCTAGACTACCCTTGACTGCTTCTGCCTCCAATACATTTCCTAAGCACTAGTGTTTTAAGGAACAGCTTAAAAAGAGAATCCTAATGTGATTTCTTTAAAATGTGTGTGTTCCTTATCTTATCCTAGTATCTAAACTCTTCTCCTTGGCTGGACCTACAAATAATATTCCTTTACGTGCTAAGGGGTATCTAGAGGGTGGGATAGGTTTAATAACTAACCTAACCCTAACGAGTACCCTAACCCTAACCCCTACCCTATCCCTAACACGTACCCTAATCCTAACCAATACCCTAAACCGAGCACTAACCCCAACACTAACCCTAACCCTAACCCTAACCCATACCCTATGCGCACCCGAAGCCCTCCCCGAACCCGTACCCTAAGCCGTACCCTAAGCCTAACCCTAAGCCTAACCCTAACCCTAGGCTACCCTTGACTGCTTCTGCCTCCAATAGATTTCCTAAGCACTAGTGTTTTAAGGAACAGCATAAAAAGAGAATCCTAATGTGATTTCTTTATAATGGTTGTGTTCCTTATCTTATCCTAGTGTCTAAACTCTTCTGCATGGCTGGACCACCAAATAATATTATGTACGTGCTAAGGGGTATCTAGAGAGTGGGATAGGTTTAATAACTACCCTAACCCAAACACGTACCCTAAACCTAACTCCTACCCTAACCCTAACACGTACCCTAATCCTAAACCGTACCCTAAACCGAGCCCTAACCCTAAAACTAACCCTAACCCTTACCCTAACCCATACCCTACGCCGTACCCGAAGCCCTCCCCGAACCCGTACCCTAAGCTTGCCCTAAGCCTAACCCTAAGCCTAACCCTAACCCTAGGCTACCCTTGACTGCTTCTGCCTCCAATAGATTTCCAAAGCACTAGTGTTTTAAAGAACAGCTTAAAAAGAGAATCCTAATGTGATTTCTTTATAATGGGTGTGTTCCTTATCTTATCCTAGTGTCTAAACTCTTCTCCATGGCTGGACCCCCAAATAATATTCCTTTATGTGCCAATGGGTATCTAGAGAGTGGGATAGGTTTAATAACTACCCTAAACCTAACGCGTACCCTAACCCTAACCCCTACCCTAACCCTAACACGTACCCTAATCCTAAGCCATACACTAAACCGATCCCTTACCCTAACACTAACCATAACCCTAACCCTAACCCATACCCTACACCGTAACCGAAGCCCTCCCCGAACCCGTACCCTAAGCCGTACCCTAAGCCTAACCCTAAGCCTAACACTAACCCTAGGCTACCCTTGACTGCTTCTGCCTCCAATAGATTTCCTAAGCACTAGTGTTTTAAGGAAAAGCTTAAAAAGAGAATCCTAATGTGATTTCTTTATAATGGGTGTGTTCCTTATCTTATCCTAGTGTCTAAACTCTTCTCCATGCCTGGATCCCCAAATAATATTCCTTTAAGTGCTAAGGGGTATCTAGAGAGTGGGATAGGTTTAATAACCCTAACCCTAACACGTAACCTAACCCTAACCACTACACTAACCCTAACACGTACCCTAATCCTAAACTGTACCCTAAACCGAGCCCTAACCCTAACACTAACCCTAACCCTAACCCTAACCCATACCCTATGCAGTGCCCTAACCCCTCCCCGAACCCATACCCTAAGCCGTACCCTAACCCTAACCCTAAGCCTAACCCTAACCCTGGGCTACCCTTGACTGCTTCTGCCTCCAATAGATTGCCTAAGCACTAGTGTTTTAAGGAACAGCTTAAAAAGAGAATCCTAATGTGATTTCTTTATAATGTGTGTCTTCCTTATCTTATCCTAGTGTCTAAAATCTTCTCCATGGCTGGATCCCCAAATAATATTCCTTTACGTGCTAAGGGGTATCTAGAGAGTGGGATAGGTTTAATAACCCTAACCCTAACACATACCATAACCCTAACCCCTACCCTAACCCTAACACGTACCCTAATCCTAAACCGTACCCTAAACCGAGCCCTAACCCTAACACTAACCCTAACCCTAACCCTAACCCATACACTACGCCGTACCCGAAGCCCTCACCGAACCCGTACCCTAAGCCGTATCCTAAGCCTAACCTTAAGCCTAACACTAACCCTAGCCTACCCTTGACTGCTTCTGCCTCCAATAGATTTCCTGAGCACTAGTGTTTTAAGGAACAGCTTAAAAAGAGAATCCTAATGTGATTTCTTCACAATGTGTGTGTTCCTTATCTTATCCTAGTGTCTAAACTCTTCTCCATGGCTGGACCTCCAAATAATATTCCTTTACGTGCTAAGGGGTATCTAGAGAGTGGGATAGTTTTAATAACTACCCTAACCCTAACGCGTACCCTAACCCTAACCCCTACCCTAACCCTAACATGTACCCTAATCCTAACCAATACCCTAAACCGAGCCCTAACCCCAACACTAACCCTAACCCTAACCCTAACCCATACCCTACGCCGCACCCGACGCCCTCCCTGAACCCGTACCCTAAGCCGTACCCTAAGCCTAACCCTAAGCCTAACCCTAACCCTAGGCTACCCTTGACTGCTTCTGCCTCCAATAGATTTCCTAAGCACTAGTGTTTTAAGGAACAGCATAAAAAGAGAATCCTAATGTGATTTCTTTATAATGGTTGTGTTCCTTATCTTACCGTAGTGTCTAAACTCTTCTCCATGGCTGGACCACCAAATAATATTCTTTACGTGCTAAGGGGTATCTAGAGAGTGGGATAGGTTTAATAACTACCCTAACCCTATCACGTACCCTAAACCTAACTCCTACCCTAACCCTAACACGTACCCTAATCCTAAACCGTAACCTAACCCGAGCCCTAACCCTAACACTAACCCTAACCCTTACCCTAACCCATACCCTACGCCGTACCCGAAGCCCTGCCCAAACCCGTACCCTAAGCAGTGCCCTAAGCCTAACCCTAAGCCTAACCCTAACCCTAGGCTACCCTTGACTGCTTCTGCCTCCAATAGATTTCCTAAGCACTAGTGTTTTAAAGAACAGCTTAAAAAGAGAATCCTAATGTGATTTCTTTATAATGGGTGTGTTCCTTATCTTATCCTAGTATCTAAACTCTTCTCCTTGGCTGGACCTACAAATAATATTCCTTTACGTGCTAAGGGGTATCTAGAGGGTGGGATAGGTTTAATAACTACCCTAACCCTAACGAGTACCCTAACCCTAACCCCTACCCTATCCCTAACACGTACCCTAATCCTAACCAATACCCTAAACCGAGCACTAACCCCAACACTAACCCTAACCCTAACCCTAACCCATACCCTATGCGCACCCGAAGCCCTCCCCGAACCCGTACCCTAAGCCGTACCCTAAGCCTAACCCTAAGCCTAACCCTAACCCTAGGCTACCCTTGACTGCTTCTGCCTCCAATAGATTTCCTAAGCACTAGTGTTTTAAGGAACAGCATAAAAAGAGAATCCTAATGTGATTTCTTTATAATGGTTGTGTTCCTTATCTTATCCTAGTGTCTAAACTCTTCTGCATGGCTGGACCACCAAATAATATTATTTACGTGCTAAGGGGTATCTAGAGAGTGGGATAGGTTTAATAACTACCCTAACCCAAACACGTACCCTAAACCTAACTCCTACCCTAACCCTAACACGTACCCTAATCCTAAACCGTACCCTAAACTGAGCCCTAACCCTAAAACTAACCCTAACCCTTACCCTAACCCATACCCTACGCCGTACCCGAAGCCCTCCCCGAACCCGTACCCTAAGCTTGCCCTAAGCCTAACCCTAAGCCTAACCCTAACCCTAGGCTACCCTTGACTGCTTCTGCCTCCAATAGATTTCCTAAGCACTAGTGTTTTAAAGAACAGCTTAAAAAGAGAATCCTAATGTGATTTCTTTATAATGGGTGTGTTCCTTATCTTATCCTAGTGTCTAAACTCTTCTCCATGGCTGGACCCCCAAATAATATTCCTTTATGTGCCAATGGGTATCTAGAGAGTGGGATAGGTTTAATAACTACCCTAAACCTAACGCGTACCCTAACACTAACCGCTACCCTAACCCTAACACGTACCCTAATCCTAAGCCGTACCCTAAACCGAGCCCTAACCCTAACACTAACCCAAACGCTAACACTAACCCATACCCTACGCCGTACCCGAAGCCTTCCCCGAACCCGTACCCTAAGCCGTACCCTAAGCCTAACCCTAAGCCTTACCCTAACCCTAGACTACCCTTGACTGCTTCTGCCTCCAAAACATTTCCTAAGCACTAGTGTTTTAAGGAACAGCTTAAAAAGAGAATCCTAATGTGATTTCTTTATAAAGGGTGTGTTCCTTATCTTGGCCTAGTGTCTAAACTCTTCTCCATGGGTGGCCCACAAATAACATTCCTTTACGTGCTAAGGGGTATCTAGAGAGTGGGATAGGTTTAATAACTACCCTAACCCTAATGCGTACCCTAACCCTAACCCCTACCCTATCCCTAACACGTACCCTAATCCTAAGCCCTACACTAAACCGATCCCTAACCCTAACACTAACCATAACCCTAACCCTAACCCATACCCTACACCGTACCCGAAGCCCTCCCCGAACCCGTACCCTAAGCCGTACCCTAAGCCTAACCCTAAGCCTAACACTAACCCTAGGCTACCCTTGACTGCTTCTGCCTCCAATAGATTTCCTAAGCACTAGTGTTTTAAGGAACAGCTTAAAAAGAGAATCCTAATGTGATTTCTTTATAATGGGTGTGTTCCTTATCTTATCCTAGTGTCTAAACTCTTCTCCATGCCTGGATCCCCAAATAATATTCCTTTAAGTGCTAAGGGGTATCTAGAGAGTGGGATAGGTTTAATAACCCTAACCCTAACACGTAACCTAACCCTAACCCCTACACTAACCCTAACACGTACCCTAAACCTACACTGTACCCTAAACCGAGCCCTAACCCTAACACTAACCCTAACCCTAACCCTAACCCATACCCTATGCAGTGCCCTAACCCCTCCCCGAACCCATACCCTAAGCCGTACCCTAACCCTAACCCTAAGCCTAACCCTAACCCTGGGCTACCCTTGACTGCTTCTGCCTCCAATAGATTGCCTAAGCACTAGTGTTTTAAGGAACAGCTTAAAAAGAGAATGCTAATGTGAGTTCTTCACAATGTGTGTGTTCCTTATCTTATCCTAGTGTCTAAACTCTTCTGCATGGCTGGACCCCCAAATAATATTCCTTTACGTGCTAAGGGGTATATAGAGAGTGGGATAGGTTTAATAACTACCCTAACCCTAACGCGTACCCTAACCCTAACCCCTACCCTAACCCTAACACGTACCCTAATCCTAACCCGTACCCTAAACGAAGCCCTAACCCTAACACTAACCCAAACCCTAACCCTAACACATACCCTACGCCGTACCCGAACCCCTCCCCGAACCCGTACCCTAAGCCGTACCCTAAGCCTAACCCTAAGCCTAACCCTAACCCTAGGCTACCCTTGACTGCTTCTGCCTCCAATAGATTTCCTAAGCACTAGTGGTTTAAGGAACAGCTTAAAAAGAGAATCCTAATGTGATTTCTTTATAATGTGTGTGTTCCTTATATTATCTTATTGTCTAAACTCTTCTCCATGGCTGGACCCCCAAATAATATTCCTTTACGTGCTAAGGGGTATCTAGAGAGTGGGATAGGTTTAATAACTAACCTAACCCTAACGCGTACCCTAACCCTAACCCCTACCCTAACCCTAACACGTACCCTAAACCTAAACTGTACCCTAAACCGAGCCCTAACTCTAACACTAACCCTAACCCTAACACTAACCCATACCCTAGGCCATACACGAAGCCCTCCCCGAACCCGTACCCTAAGCCGTAACCTTAGCCTAACCCTAAGCCTAACCCTAACACTAGGCTACCCTTGACTGCTTCTGCCCCCAATAGATTTCCTAAGCACTAGTGTTTTAAGGAACAGCTTAAAAAGAGAATCCTAATGTGATTTCTTTATAAAGGGTGTGTTCCTTATCTTAGCCTAGTGTCTAAACTCTTCTCCATGGCTGGACCCCCAAATAACATTCCTTTACGTGCTAAGGGGTATCTAGAGAGTGGGATAGGTTTAATAGCTACCCTAACCCTAATGCGTACCCTAACCCTAACCCCTACCCTAACCCTAACACGTACCCTTATCCTAAGCCGTACACTAAACCGAGCCCTAACACTAACACTAACCCTAACAGTAACCCTAACCCATACCCTACACCGTACCCGAAGCCCTCCCCGAACCCGTACCCTAAGCCGTACCCTAAGCCTAACCCTAAGCCTAACACTAACCCTAGGCTACCCTTGACTGCTTCTGCCTCCAATAGATTTCCTAAGCACTAGTGTTTTAAGGAACAGCTTAAAAAGAGAATCCTAATGTGATTCCTTTATAATGGATGTGTTCCTTATCTTATCCTAGTGTCTAAACTCTTCTCATTGGCTGGATCCCCAAATAATATTCCTTTAAGTGCTAAGGGGTATCTAGAGAGTGGGATAGGTTTAATAACCCTAACCCTAACACGTACCCTAACCCTAACCCCTACCCTAACCCTAACACGTACCCTAATCCTAAACCGTACCCTAAACCGAGCCCTAACCCTAACACTAACCCTAACCCTAACCCTAACCCATACCCTATGCCGTGCCCTAACCCCTCCCCGAACCCATACCCTAAGCCGTACCCTAACCCTAACCTAAGCCTAACCCTAACCCTGGGCTACCCTTGACTGCTTCTGCCTCCAATAGATTGCCTAAGCACTAGTGTTTTAAGGAACAGCTTAAAAAGAGAATCCTAATATGATTTCTTTATAATGTGTGTCTTCCTTATCTTATCCTAGTGTCTAAAATCTTCTCCATGGCTGGATCCCCAAATAATATTCCCTTACGTGCTAAGGCGTATCTAGAGAGTGGGATAGGTTTAATAACCCTAACCCTAACACATACCCTAACCCTAACCCCTACCCTAACCCTAACACGTACCCTAATCCTAAACCGTACCCTAAACCGAGCCCTAACCCTAACACTAACCCTAAACCTAATCCTAACCCATACCCTACGCCGTACCCGAAGCCCTCCCCGAACCCGTACCCTAAGCCGTATCCTAAGCCTAACCTTAAGCCTAACCCTAACCCTAGCCTACCCTTGACTGCTTCTGCCTCCAATAGATTTCCTAAGCACTAGTGTTTTAAGGAACAGCTTAAAAAGAGAATCCTAATGTGATTTCTTTATAATGTGTGTGTTCCTTATCTTATCCTAGTGTCTAAACTCTTCTCCATGGCTGGACCTCCAAATAATATTCCTTTACGTGCTAAGGGGTATCTAGAGAGTGGGATAGGTTTAATAACTACCCTAACCCTAACGCGTACCCTAACCCTAACCCCTACCCTAACCCTAACACGTACCCTAATCCTAACCAATACCCTAAACCGAGCCCTAACCCCAACACTATCCCTAACCCTAACCCTAACCCATACCCTACGCCGCAACCGAAGCCCTCCCCGAACCCGTACCCTAAGCCGTACTCTAAGCCTAACCCTAAGCCTAACCCTAACCCTAGGCTACCCTTGACTGCTTCTGCCTCCAAAAGATTTCCTAAGCACTAGTGTTTTAAGGAACAGCATAAAAAGAGAATCCTAATGTGATTTCTTTATAATGGTTGTGTTCCTTATCTTATCCTAGTGTCTAAACTCTTCTCCATGGCTGGACCACCAAATAATATTCTTTACGTGCTAAGGGGTATCTAGAGAGTGGGATAGGTTTAATAACTACCCTAGCCCTAACACGTACCCTAACCCTAACTCCTACCCTAACCCTAACACGTACCCTAATCCTAATCCGTACCCTAAACCGAGCCCTAACCCTAACACTAACCCTAACCCTTACCCTAAACCATACCCTACGCCGTACACGAAGCCCTCCCCGAACCCGTACCCTAAGCAGTGCCCTAAGCCTAACCCTAAGCCTAACCCTAACCCTAGGCTACCCTTGACTGCTTCTGCCTCCAATAGATTTCCTAAGCACTAGTGTTTTAAGGAACAGCTTAAAAAGAGAATCCTAATGTGATTTCTTTATAATGGGTGTGTTCCTTATCTTATCCTAGTGTCTAAAGTCTTCTCCATGGCTTGACCCCCAAATAATTTTCCTTTATGTGCTAAGGGGTATCTAGAGATTGGGATAGGTTTAATAACTACCCTAACCCTAACGTGTACCCTAACCCTAACCCCTACCCTAACCCTAACACGTACCCTAATCCTAAACCGTACCCTAAACCGAGCCCTAACCTTAACACTAACCCAAACCATAACACTAACCCATACCGTACGCCGTATCCGAAGCCTTCCCCGAACCCGTACCCTAAGCCGTACCCTAAGCCTAACCCTAAGCCTTACCCTGACCCTAGACTACTCTTGACTGCTTCTGCCTCCAATAGATTTCCTAAGCACTAGTGTTTTAAGGAACAGCTTAAAAAGAGAATCCTAATGTGATTTCTTTGTAAAGGGTGTGTTCCTTATCTTAGCCTAGTGTCTAAACCCTTCTCCATGGGAGGACCCCCAAATAATATTCCTTTACGTGCTAAGGGGTATCTAGAGAGTGGGATAGGTTTAATAACTACCCTAACCCTGACGCGTACCCTAACTCTAACCCTTACCCTAACCCTAACACGTACCCTAATCCTAACCAATACCCTAAACCGAGCCCTAACCCTAACACTAACCCTAACCCTAACCCTAACCCATACCCTACGCCGCAGCCGAAGCCCTCCCCGAACCCGTACCCTAAGCCGTACCCTAAGCCTAACCCTAAGCCTAACCCTAACCCTAGGCTACCCTTGACTGCTTCTGCCTCCAATAGATTTCCTAAGCACTAGTGTTTTAAGGAACAGCATAAAAAGAGAATCCTAATGTGATTTCTTTATAATGGTTGTGTTCCTTATCTTATCCTAGTGTATAAACTCTTCTCCATGGCTGGACCACCAAATAATATTATTTACGTGCTAAGGGGTATCTAGAGAGTGGGATAGGTTTAATAACTACCCTATCCCAAACACGTACCCTAACCCTAACTCCTACCCTAACCCTAACACGTACACTAATCCTAAACCGTACCCTAAACCGAGCCCTAACCCTAACACTAACCCTAACCCTTACCCTAACCCATACCCTACGCCGTACCCGAAGCCCTCCCCGGACCCGTACTCTAAGCTTGCCCTAAGCCTAACCCTAAGCCTAACCCTAACCCTAGGCTACCCTTGACTGCTTCTGCCTCCAATAGATTTCCTAAGCACTAGTGTTTTAAAGAACAGCTTAAAAAGAGAATCCTAATGTGATTTCTTTATAATGGGTGTGTTCCTTATCTTATCCTAGTGTCTAAAGTCTTCTCCATGGCTGGACCCCCAAATAATTTTCCTTTATGTGCTAAGGGGTATCTAGAGAGTGGGATAGGTTTAATAACTACCCTAACCCTAACGTGTACCCTAACCCTAACCCCTACCCTAACCCTAACACGTACCCTAATCCTAAACCGTACCCTAAACCGAGCCCTAACCCTAACACTAACCGAAACCCTAACACTAACCCATACCCTACGCCATAACCGAAGCCTTCCCCGATCCCGTACCCTAAGCAGTACCCTAAGCCTAACCCTAAGCCTAACCCTAACCCTAGGCTACCCTTGACTGCTTCTGCCTACAATAGATTTCCTAAGCACTAGTGTTTTAAGGAACAGCTTAAAAAGAGAATCCTAAAGTGATTTCTTTATAATGTGTGTGTTCCTTATCTTATCCTAGTGTCTAAACTCTTCTCCATGGGAGGACCCCCAAATAATATTTCTTTACGTGCTAAGGGGTATCTAGAGAGTGGGATAGGTTTAATAACTACCCTAACCCTAACGCGTACCCTAACTCTAACCCCTACCCTAACCCTAACACGTACCCTAATCCTAACCAATACCCTAAACCGAGCCCTAACCCTAACACTAACACTAACCCTAACCCTAACCCATACCCTACGCCGCACCCGAAGCCCTCCCCGAACCCGTACCGTAAGCCGTACCCTAAGCCTAACCCTAACCCTAGGCTACCCTTGACTGCTTCTGCCTCCAATAGATTTCCTAAGCACTAGTGTTTTAAGGAACAGCATAAAAAGAGAATCCTAATGTGATTTCTTTTTAATGGTTGTGTTCCTTATCTTATCCTAGTGTCTAAACTCTTCTCCATGGCTGGACCACCAAATAATATTATTTACCTGCTAAGGGGTATCTAGAGAGTGGGATAGGTTTAATAACTACCCTAACCCAAACACGTACCCTAACCCTAACTCCTACCCTAACCCTAACACGTACCCTAATCCTAAACCGTACCATAAACCGAGCCCTAACCCTAACACTAACCCTAACCCTTACCCTAACCCATACCCTACGCCGTACCCGAAGCCCTCCCCGGACCCGTACCCTAAGCTTGCCCTAAGCCTAACCCTAAGCCTAACCCTAACCCTAGGCTACCCTTGACTGCTTCTGCCTCCAATAGATTTCCTAAGCACTAGTGTTTTAAAGAACAGCTTAAAAAGAGAATCCTAATGTGATTTCTTTATAATGGGTGTGTTCCTTATCTTATCCTAGTGTCTAAACTCTTCTCCATGGATGGACCCCCAAATAATATTCCTTTACGTGCTAAGGGGTATCTAGAGAGTGGGATAGGTTTAATAACTACCCTAAACCTAACGCGTACCCTAACCCTAACCCCTACCCTAACCCTAACACGTACCCTAATCCTAAACCGTACCCTAAACCGAGCCCTATCCTTAACACTAACCCAAACCCTAACACTAACCCATACCCTACGCCGTACCCGAAGCCTTCCCCGAACCCATACCCTAAGCCGTACCCTAAGACCAACCCTAAGCCTTACCCTATACCTAGACTACCCTTGACTGCTTCTGCCTCCAATAGATTTCCTAAGCAGTAGTGTTTTAAGGAACAGCATAAAAAGAGAATCCTAATGTGATTTCTTTATAATGGTTGTGTTCCTTATCTTATCCTAGTGTCTAAACTCTTCTCCATGGCTGGACCACCAAATAATATTCTTTACGTGCTAAGGGGTATCTAGAGAGTGGGATAGGTTTAATAACTACCCTAACCCTAACACGTACCCTAACCCTAACTCCTACCCTAACCCTAACACGTACCCTAATCCTAAGCCGTACCCTAAACCGAGCCCTAACCCTAACACTAACCCTAACCCTTACCCTAAACCATACCCTACGCCGTACCCGAAGCCCTCCCCGAACCTGTACCCTAAGCAGTGCACTAAGCCTAACCCTAAGCCTAACCCTAACCCTAGGCTACCCTTGACTGCTTCTGCCTCCAATAGATTTCCTAAGCACTAGTGTTTTAAGGAACAGCTAAAAAGAGAATCCTAATGTGATTTCTTTATAAAGGGTGTGTTCCTTATCTTAGCCTAGTGTCTAAACTCTTCTCCATGGCTGGACCCCCAAATAATATTCCTTTACGTGCTAAGGGGTATCTAGAGAGTGGGATAGGTTTAATAACTACACTAACCCTAATGCGTACCCTAACCCTAACCCCTACCCTAACCCTAACACGTACCCTAATCCTAAGCCGTACACTAAACCGAGCCCTAACACTAACACTAACCCTAACCCTAACCCTAACCCATACCCTACGCCGTACCCGAAGCCCTCCCCGAACCCGTACCCTAAGCCGTACCCTAAGCCTAACCCTAAGCCTAACACTAACCCTAGGCTACCCTTGTCTGCTTCTGCCTCCAATAGATTTCCTAAGCACTAGTGTTTTAAGGAACAGCTTAAAAAGAAAATCCTAATGTGATTTCTTTATAATGTGTGTGTTCCTTATCTTATCCTAGTGTCTAAACTCTTCTCCATGGCTGGACCTCCAAATAATATTCCTTTACGTGCTAAGGGGTATCTAGAGAGTGGGATAGGTTTAATAACTACCCTAACCCTAACGCGTACCCTAACTCTAACCCCTACCCTAACCCTAACACGTACCCTAATCCTAAGCAATACCCTAAACCGAGCCCTAACCCCAACACTAACCCTAACCCTAACCCTAACCCATACCCTACGCCGCACCCGACACCCTCCCCGAACCCGTACCCTAAGCCGTACCCTAAGCCTAACCCTACGCCTAACCCTAACCCTAGGCTACCCTTGACTGCTTCTGCCTCCAATAGATTTCCTAAGCACTAGTGTTTTAAGGAACAGCATAAAAAGAGAATCTTAATGTGATTTCTTTATAATGGTTGTGTTCCATATCTTATCCTAGTGTCTAAACTCTTCTCCATGGCTGGACCACCAAATAATATTCTTTACGTGCTAAGGGGTATCTAGAGAGTGGGATAGGTTTAATAACTACCCTAACCCTAACGTGTACCCTAACCCTAACCCCTACCCTAACCCTAACACGTACCCTAATCCTAAACCGTACCCTAAACCGAGCCCTAACCCTAACACTAACCGAAACCCTAACACTAACCCATACCCTATCCGTACCCGAAGCCTTCCCCGATCCCGTACCCTAAGCAGTACCCTAAGCCTAACCCTAAGCCTAACCCTAACCCTAGGCTACCCTTGACTGCTTCTGCCTCCAATAGATTTCCTAAGCACTAGTGTTTTAAAGAACAGCTTAAAAAGAGAATCCTAATGTGATTTCTTTATAATGGGTGAGTTCCTTATCTTATCCTAGTGTCTAAACTCTTCTCCATGGCTGGACCCCCAAATAATATTCCTTTATGTGCAAAGGGGTGTCTAGAGAGTAGGATAAGTTTAATAACTACCCTAACCCTAACGCGTACCCTAACTCTAACCCCTACCCTAACCCTAACACGTACCCTAATCCTAACCAGTACCCTAAACCGAGCCCTAACCCTAACACTAACCCTAACCCTAACCCTAACCCATACACTACGCCGTACCCGAAGCCCTCACCGAACCCGTACCCTAAGCCGTATCCTAAGCCTAACCTTAAGCCTAACACTAACCCTAGCCTACCCTTGACTGCTTCTGCCTCCAATAGATTTCCTGAGCACTAGTGTTTTAAGGAACAGCTTAAAAAGAGAATCCTAATGTGATTTCTTCACAATGTGTGTGTTCCTTATCTTATCCTAGTGTCTAAACTCTTCTCCATGGCTGGACCTCCAAATAATATTCCTTTACGTGCTAAGGGGTATCTAGAGAGTGGGATAGTTTTAATAACTACCCTAACCCTAACGCGTACCCTAACCCTAACCCCTACCCTAACCCTAACATGTACCCTAATCCTAACCAATACCCTAAACCGAGCCCTAACCCCAACACTAACCCTAACCCTAACCCTAACCCATACCCTACGCCGCACCCGACGCCCTCCCTGAACCCGTACCCTAAGCCGTACCCTAAGCCTAACCCTAAGCCTAACCCTAACCCTAGGCTACCCTTGACTGCTTCTGCCTCCAATAGATTTCCTAAGCACTAGTGTTTTAAGGAACAGCATAAAAAGAGAATCCTAATGTGATTTCTTTATAATGGTTGTGTTCCTTATCTTACCCTAGTGTCTAAACTCTTCTCCATGGCTGGACCACCAAATAATATTCTTTACGTGCTAAGGGGTATCTAGAGAGTGGGATAGGTTTAATAACTACCCTAACCCTATCACGTACCCTAAACCTAACTCCTACCCTAACCCTAACACGTACCCTAATCCTAAACCGTAACCTAACCCGAGCCCTAACCCTAACACTAACCCTAACCCTTACCCTAACCCATACCCTACGCCGTACCCGAAGCCCTGCCCAAACCCGTACCCTAAGCAGTGCCCTAAGCCTAACCCTAAGCCTAACCCTAACCCTAGGCTACCCTTGACTGCTTCTGCCTCCAATAGATTTCCTAAGCACTAGTGTTTTAAAGAACAGCTTAAAAAGAGAATCCTAATGTGATTTCTTTATAATGGGTGTGTTCCTTATCTTATCCTAGTATCTAAACTCTTCTCCTTGGCTGGACCTACAAATAATATTCCTTTACGTGCTAAGGGGTATCTAGAGGGTGGGATAGGTTTAATAACTACCCTAACCCTAACGCGTACCCTAACCCTAACCCCTACCCTAACCCTAACACGTACCCTAATCCTAACCAATACCCTAAACCGAGCCCTAACACCAACACTAACCCTAACCCTAACCCTAACCCATACCCTACGCCCCACCCGAACCCCTCCCCGAACCCGTACCCTAAGCCGTACCCTAAGCCTAACCCTAAGCCTAACCCTAACCCTAGGCTACCCTTGACTGCTTCTGCCTCCAATAGATTTCCTAAGCACTAGTGTTTTAAGGAACAGCATAAAAAGAGAATCCTAATGTGATTTCTTTATAATGGTTGTGTTCCTTATCTTATCCTAGTGTCTAAACTCTTCTGCATGGCTGGACCACCAAATAATATTATTTACGTGCTAAGGGGTATCTAGAGAGTGGGATAGGTTTAATAACTACCCTAACCCAAACACGTACCCTAAACCTAACTCCTACCCTAACCCTAACACGTACCCTAATCCTAAACCGTACCCTAAACTGAGCCCTAACCCTAAAACTAACCCTAACCCTTACCCTAACCCATACCCTACGCCGTACCCGAAGCCCTCCCCGAACCCGTACCCTAAGCTTGCCCTAAGCCTAACCCTAAGCCTAACCCTAACCCTAGGCTACCCTTGACTGCTTCTGCCTCCAATAGATTTCCTAAGCACTAGTGTTTTAAAGAACAGCTTAAAAACAGAATCCTAATGTGATTTCTTTATAATGGGTGTGTTCCTTATCTTATCCTAGTGTCTAAACTCTTCTCCATGGCTGGACCCCCAAATAATATTCCTTTATGTGCCAATGGGTATCTAGAGAGTGGGATAGGTTTAATAACTACCCTAAACCTAACGCGTACCCTAACACTAACCGCTACCCTAACCCTAACACGTACCCTAATCCTAAGCCGTACCCTAAACCGAGCCCTAACCCTAACACTAACCCAAACGCTAACACTAACCCATACCCTACGCCGTACCCGAAGCCTTCCCCGAACCCGTACCCTAAGCCGTACCCTAAGCCTAACCCTAAGCCTTACCCTAACCCTAGACTACCCTTGACTGCTTCTGCCTCCAAAACATTTCCTAAGCACTAGTGTTTTAAGGAACAGCTTAAAAAGAGAATCCTAATGTGATTTCTTTATAAAGGGTGTGTTCCTTATCTTGGCCTAGTGTCTAAACTCTTCTCCATGGGTGGCCCACAAATAACATTCCTTTACGTGCTAAGGGGTATCTAGAGAGTGGGATAGGTTTAATAACTACCCTAACCCTAATGCGTACCCTAACCCTAACCCCTACCCTATCCCTAACACGTACCCTAATCCTAAGCCCTACACTAAACCGATCCCTAACCCTAACACTAACCATAACCCTAACCCTAACCCATACCCTACACCGTACCCGAAGCCCTCCCCGAACCCGTACCCTAAGCCGTACCCTAAGCCTAACCCTAAGCCTAACACTAACCCTAGGCTACCCTTGACTGCTTCTGCCTCCAATAGATTTCCTAAGCACTAGTGTTTTAAGGAACAGCTTAAAAAGAGAATCCTAATGTGATTTCTTTATAATGGGTGTGTTCCTTATCTTATCCTAGTGTCTAAACTCTTCTCCATGCCTGGATCCCCAAATAATATTCCTTTAAGTGCTAAGGGGTATCTAGAGAGTGGGATAGGTTTAATAACCCTAACCCTAACACGTAACCTAACCCTAACCCCTACACTAACCCTAACACGTACCCTAAACCTACACTGTACCCTAAACCGAGCCCTAACCCTAACACTAACCCTAACCCTAACCCTAACCCATACCCTATGCAGTGCCCTAACCCCTCCCCGAACCCATACCCTAAGCCGTACCCTAACCCTAACCCTAAGCCTAACCCTAACCCTGGGCTACCCTTGACTGCTTCTGCCTCCAATAGATTGCCTAAGCACTAGTGTTTTAAGGAACAGCTTAAAAAGAGAATCCTAATGTGAGTTCTTCACAATGTGTGTGTTCCTTATCTTATCCTAGTGTCTAAACTCTTCTGCATGGCTGGACCCCCAAATAATATTCCTTTACGTGCTAAGGGGTATATAGAGAGTGGGATAGGTTTAATAACTACCCTAACCCTAACGCGTACCCTAACCCTAACCCCTACCCTAACCCTAACACGTACCCTAATCCTAACCCGTACCCTAAACGAAGCCCTAACCCTAACACTAACCCAAACCCTAACCCTAACACATACCCTACGCCGTACCCGAACCCCTCCCCGAACCCGTACCCTAAGCCGTACCCTAAGCCTAACCCTAAGCCTAACCCTAACCCTAGGCTACCCTTGACTGCTTCTGCCTCCAATAGATTTCCTAAGCACTAGTGGTTTAAGGAACAGCTTAAAAAGAGAATCCTAATGTGATTTCTTTATAATGTGTGTGTTCCTTATATTATCTTATTGTCTAAACTCTTCTCCATGGCTGGACCCCCAAATAATATTCCTTTACGTGCTAAGGGGTATCTAGAGAGTGGGATAGGTTTAATAACTAACCTAACCCTAACGCGTACCCTAACCCTAACCCCTACCCTAACCCTAACACGTACCCTAAACCTAAACTGTACCCTAAACCGAGCCCTAACTCTAACACTAACCCTAACCCTAACACTAACCCATACCCTAGGCCATACACGAAGCCCTCCCCGAACCCGTACCCTAAGCCGTAACCTTAGCCTAACCCTAAGCCTAACCCTAACACTAGGCTACCCTTGACTGCTTCTGCCCCCAATAGATTTCCTAAGCACTAGTGTTTTAAGGAACAGCTTAAAAAGAGAATCCTAATGTGATTTCTTTATAAAGGGTGTGTTCCTTATCTTAGCCTAGTGTCTAAACTCTTCTCCATGGCTGGACCCCCAAATAACATTCCTTTACGTGCTAAGGGGTATCTAGAGAGTGGGATAGGTTTAATAGCTACCCTAACCCTAATGCGTACCCTAACCCTAACCCCTACCCTAACCCTAACACGTACCCTTATCCTAAGCCGTACACTAAACCGAGCCCTAACACTAACACTAACCCTAACAGTAACCCTAACCCATACCCTACACCGTACCCGAAGCCCTCCCCGAACCCGTACCCTAAGCCGTACCCTAAGCCTAACCCTAAGCCTAACACTAACCCTAGGCTACCCTTGACTGCTTCTGCCTCCAATAGATTTCCTAAGCACTAGTGTTTTAAGGAACAGCTTAAAAAGAGAATCCTAATGTGATTCCTTTATAATGGATGTGTTCCTTATCTTATCCTAGTGTCTAAACTCTTCTCATTGGCTGGATCCCCAAATAATATTCCTTTAAGTGCTAAGGGGTATCTAGAGAGTGGGATAGGTTTAATAACCCTAACCCTAACACGTACCCTAACCCTAACCCCTACCCTAACCCTAACACGTACCCTAATCCTAAACCGTACCCTAAACCGAGCCCTAACCCTAACACTAACCCTAACCCTAACCCTAACCCATACCCTATGCCGTGCCCTAACCCCTCCCCGAACCCATACCCTAAGCCGTACCCTAACCCTAACCTAAGCCTAACCCTAACCCTGGGCTACCCTTGACTGCTTCTGCCTCCAATAGATTGCCTAAGCACTAGTGTTTTAAGGAACAGCTTAAAAAGAGAATCCTAATATGATTTCTTTATAATGTGTGTCTTCCTTATCTTATCCTAGTGTCTAAAATCTTCTCCAAGGCTGGATCCCCAAATAATATTCCCTTACGTGCTAAGGCGTATCTAGAGAGTGGGATAGGTTTAATAACCCTAACCCTAACACATACCCTAACCCTAACCCCTACCCTAACCCTAACACGTACCCTAATCCTAAACCGTACCCTAAACCGAGCCCTAACCCTAACACTAACCCTAAACCTAATCCTAACCCATACCCTACGCCGTACCCGAAGCCCTCCCCGAACCCGTACCCTAAGCCGTATCCTAAGCCTAACCTTAAGCCTAACCCTAACCCTAGCCTACCCTTGACTGCTTCTGCCTCCAATAGATTTCCTAAGCACTAGTGTTTTAAGGAACAGCTTAAAAAGAGAATCCTAATGTGATTTCTTTATAATGTGTGTGTTCCTTATCTTATCCTAGTGTCTAAACTCTTCTCCATGGCTGGACCTCCAAATAATATTCCTTTACGTGCTAAGGGGTATCTAGAGAGTGGGATAGGTTTAATAACTACCCTAACCCTAACGCGTACCCTAACCCTAACCCCTACCCTAACCCTAACACGTACCCTAATCCTAACCAATACCCTAAACCGAGCCCTAACCCCAACACTATCCCTAACCCTAACCCTAACCCATACCCTACGCCGCAACCGAAGCCCTCCCCGAACCCGTACCCTAAGCCGTACTCTAAGCCTAACCCTAAGCCTAACCCTAACCCTAGGCTACCCTTGACTGCTTCTGCCTCCAAAAGATTTCCTAAGCACTAGTGTTTTAAGGAACAGCATAAAAAGAGAATCCTAATGTGATTTCTTTATAATGGTTGTGTTCCTTATCTTATCCTAGTGTCTAAACTCTTCTCCATGGCTGGACCACCAAATAATATTCTTTACGTGCTAAGGGGTATCTAGAGAGTGGGATAGGTTTAATAACTACCCTAGCCCTAACACGTACCCTAACCCTAACTCCTACCCTAACCCTAACACGTACCCTAATCCTAATCCGTACCCTAAACCGAGCCCTAACCCTAACACTAACCCTAACCCTTACCCTAAACCATACCCTACGCCGTACACGAAGCCCTCCCCGAACCCGTACCCTAAGCAGTGCCCTAAGCCTAACCCTAAGCCTAACCCTAACCCTAGGCTACCCTTGACTGCTTCTGCCTCCAATAGATTTCCTAAGCACTAGTGTTTTAAGGAACAGCTTAAAAAGAGAATCCTAATGTGATTTCTTTATAATGGGTGTGTTCCTTATCTTATCCTAGTGTCTAAAGTCTTCTCCATGGCTTGACCCCCAAATAATTTTCCTTTATGTGCTAAGGGGTATCTAGAGATTGGGATAGGTTTAATAACTACCCTAACCCTAACGTGTACCCTAACCCTAACCCCTACCCTAACCCTAACACGTACCCTAATCCTAAACCGTACCCTAAACCGAGCCCTAACCTTAACACTAACCCAAACCATAACACTAACCCATACCGTACGCCGTATCCGAAGCCTTCCCCGAACCCGTACCCTAAGCCGTACCCTAAGCCTAACCCTAAGCCTTACCCTGACCCTAGACTACTCTTGACTGCTTCTGCCTCCAATAGATTTCCTAAGCACTAGTGTTTTAAGGAACAGCTTAAAAAGAGAATCCTAATGTGATTTCTTTGTAAAGGGTGTGTTCCTTATCTTAGCCTAGTGTCTAAACCCTTCTCCATGGGAGGACCCCCAAATAATATTCCTTTACGTGCTAAGGGGTATCTAGAGAGTGGGATAGGTTTAATAACTACCCTAACCCTGACGCGTACCCTAACTCTAACCCTTACCCTAACCCTAACACGTACCCTAATCCTAACCAATACCCTAAACCGAGCCCTAACCCTAACACTAACCCTAACCCTAACCCTAACCCATACCCTACGCCGCAGCCGAAGCCCTCCCCGAACCCGTACCCTAAGCCGTACCCTAAGCCTAACCCTAAGCCTAACCCTAACCCTAGGCTACCCTTGACTGCTTCTGCCTCCAATAGATTTCCTAAGCACTAGTGTTTTAAGGAACAGCATAAAAAGAGAATCCTAATGTGATTTCTTTATAATGGTTGTGTTCCTTATCTTATCCTAGTGTATAAACTCTTCTCCATGGCTGGACCACCAAATAATATTATTTACGTGCTAAGGGGTATCTAGAGAGTGGGATAGGTTTAATAACTACCCTATCCCAAACACGTACCCTAACCCTAACTCCTACCCTAACCCTAACACGTACACTAATCCTAAACCGTACCCTAAACCGAGCCCTAACCCTAACACTAACCCTAACCCTTACCCTAACCCATACCCTACGCCGTACCCGAAGCCCTCCCCGGACCCGTACTCTAAGCTTGCCCTAAGCCTAACCCTAAGCCTAACCCTAACCCTAGGCTACCCTTGACTGCTTCTGCCTCCAATAGATTTCCTAAGCACTAGTGTTTTAAAGAACAGCTTAAAAAGAGAATCCTAATGTGATTTCTTTATAATGGGTGTGTTCCTTATCTTATCCTAGTGTCTAAAGTCTTCTCCATGGCTGGACCCCCAAATAATTTTCCTTTATGTGCTAAGGGGTATCTAGAGAGTGGGATAGGTTTAATAACTACCCTAACCCTAACGTGTACCCTAACCCTAACCCCTACCCTAACCCTAACACGTACCCTAATCCTAAACCGTACCCTAAACCGAGCCCTAACCCTAACACTAACCGAAACCCTAACACTAACCCATACCCTACGCCATAACCGAAGCCTTCCCCGATCCCGTACCCTAAGCAGTACCCTAAGCCTAACCCTAAGCCTAACCCTAACCCTAGGCTACCCTTGACTGCTTCTGCCTACAATAGATTTCCTAAGCACTAGTGTTTTAAGGAACAGCTTAAAAAGAGAATCCTAAAGTGATTTCTTTATAATGTGTGTGTTCCTTATCTTATCCTAGTGTCTAAACTCTTCTCCATGGGAGGACCCCCAAATAATATTTCTTTACGTGCTAAGGGGTATCTAGAGAGTGGGATAGGTTTAATAACTACCCTAACCCTAACGCGTACCCTAACTCTAACCCCTACCCTAACCCTAACACGTACCCTAATCCTAACCAATACCCTAAACCGAGCCCTAACCCTAACACTAACACTAACCCTAACCCTAACCCATACCCTACGCCGCACCCGAAGCCCTCCCCGAACCCGTACCGTAAGCCGTACCCTAAGCCTAACCCTAACCCTAGGCTACCCTTGACTGCTTCTGCCTCCAATAGATTTCCTAAGCACTAGTGTTTTAAGGAACAGCATAAAAAGAGAATCCTAATGTGATTTCTTTTTAATGGTTGTGTTCCTTATCTTATCCTAGTGTCTAAACTCTTCTCCATGGCTGGACCACCAAATAATATTATTTACCTGCTAAGGGGTATCTAGAGAGTGGGATAGGTTTAATAACTACCCTAACCCAAACACGTACCCTAACCCTAACTCCTACCCTAACCCTAACACGTACCCTAATCCTAAACCGTACCATAAACCGAGCCCTAACCCTAACACTAACCCTAACCCTTACCCTAACCCATACCCTACGCCGTACCCGAAGCCCTCCCCGGACCCGTACCCTAAGCTTGCCCTAAGCCTAACCCTAAGCCTAACCCTAACCCTAGGCTACCCTTGACTGCTTCTGCCTCCAATAGATTTCCTAAGCACTAGTGTTTTAAAGAACAGCTTAAAAAGAGAATCCTAATGTGATTTCTTTATAATGGGTGTGTTCCTTATCTTATCCTAGTGTCTAAACTCTTCTCCATGGATGGACCCCCAAATAATATTCCTTTACGTGCTAAGGGGTATCTAGAGAGTGGGATAGGTTTAATAACTACCCTAAACCTAACGCGTACCCTAACCCTAACCCCTACCCTAACCCTAACACGTACCCTAATCCTAAACCGTACCCTAAACCGAGCCCTATCCTTAACACTAACCCAAACCCTAACACTAACCCATACCCTACGCCGTACCCGAAGCCTTCCCCGAACCCATACCCTAAGCCGTACCCTAAGACCAACCCTAAGCCTTACCCTATACCTAGACTACCCTTGACTGCTTCTGCCTCCAATAGATTTCCTAAGCAGTAGTGTTTTAAGGAACAGCATAAAAAGAGAATCCTAATGTGATTTCTTTATAATGGTTGTGTTCCTTATCTTATCCTAGTGTCTAAACTCTTCTCCATGGCTGGACCACCAAATAATATTCTTTACGTGCTAAGGGGTATCTAGAGAGTGGGATAGGTTTAATAACTACCCTAACCCTAACACGTACCCTAACCCTAACTCCTACCCTAACCCTAACACGTACCCTAATCCTAAGCCGTACCCTAAACCGAGCCCTAACCCTAACACTAACCCTAACCCTTACCCTAAACCATACCCTACGCCGTACCCGAAGCCCTCCCCGAACCTGTACCCTAAGCAGTGCACTAAGCCTAACCCTAAGCCTAACCCTAACCCTAGGCTACCCTTGACTGCTTCTGCCTCCAATAGATTTCCTAAGCACTAGTGTTTTAAGGAACAGCTAAAAAGAGAATCCTAATGTGATTTCTTTATAAAGGGTGTGTTCCTTATCTTAGCCTAGTGTCTAAACTCTTCTCCATGGCTGGACCCCCAAATAATATTCCTTTACGTGCTAAGGGGTATCTAGAGAGTGGGATAGGTTTAATAACTACACTAACCCTAATGCGTACCCTAACCCTAACCCCTACCCTAACCCTAACACGTACCCTAATCCTAAGCCGTACACTAAACCGAGCCCTAACACTAACACTAACCCTAACCCTAACCCTAACCCATACCCTACGCCGTACCCGAAGCCCTCCCCGAACCCGTACCCTAAGCCGTACCCTAAGCCTAACCCTAAGCCTAACACTAACCCTAGGCTACCCTTGTCTGCTTCTGCCTCCAATAGATTTCCTAAGCACTAGTGTTTTAAGGAACAGCTTAAAAAGAAAATCCTAATGTGATTTCTTTATAATGTGTGTGTTCCTTATCTTATCCTAGTGTCTAAACTCTTCTCCATGGCTGGACCTCCAAATAATATTCCTTTACGTGCTAAGGGGTATCTAGAGAGTGGGATAGGTTTAATAACTACCCTAACCCTAACGCGTACCCTAACTCTAACCCCTACCCTAACCCTAACACGTACCCTAATCCTAACCAATACCCTAAACCGAGCCCTAACCCTAACACTAACCCTAACCCTAACCCTAACACATACCCTACGCCATACCGAAAGCCCTCCCCGAACCCGTACCCTAAGCTGCACCCTAAGCCTAACCCTAAGCCTAACGCTAACCCTAGGCTACCCTTGACTGCTTATGCCTCCAATAGATTTCCTAAGCACTAGTGTTTTAAGGAACAGCTTAAAAAGAGAATCCTAATGTGATTTCTTTATAATGGGTGTGTTCCTTATCTTATCCTAGTGTCTAAACTCTTCTCCATGGCTGGACCACCAAATAATATTATTTACGTGCTAAGGGGTATCTAGAGAGTGGGATAGGTTTAATAACCACCCTAACCCAAACACGTACCCTAACTCTAACTCTTACACTAACACTAACACGTACCCTAATCCTAAACCGTACCCTAAACCGAGCCCTAACCCTAACACTAACCCTAACCCTTACCCTAACCCATACCCTGCGCCGTACCTGAAGCCCTCCCCGAACCCGTACCCTAAGCAGTGCCCTAAGCCTAACCCTAAGCCTAACCCTAACCCTAGGCTACCCTTGACTGCTTCTGCCTCCAATAGATTTCCTAAGCACTAGTGTTTTAAAGAACAGCTTAAAAAGAGAATCCTAATGTGATTTCTTTATAATGGGTGTGTTCCTTATCTTATCCTAGTGTCTAAACTCTTCTCCATGGCTGGACCCCCAAATAATATTCCTTTATGTGCAAAGGGGTGTCTAGAGAGTAGGATAAGTTTAATAACTACCCTAACCCTAATGCGTACCCTAACTCTAACCCCTACCCTAACCCTAACACGTACCCTAATCCTAACCAGTACCCTAAACCGAGCCCTAACCCTAACACTAACCCTAACCCTAACCCTAACCCATACCCTACGCCGTACCGATAGCCCTCCCCGAACCCGTACCCTAAGCCGCACCCTAAGCCTCACCCTAAGCCTAACCCTAACCCTAGGCTACCCTTGACTGCTTCTGCCTCCAATAGATTTCCTAAGCACTATTGTTTTAAGGAACAGCTTATAAAGAGAATCCTAATGTGATTTCTTTATAATGGTTGTGTTCCTTATCTTATCCTAGTGTCTAAACTCTTCTCCATGGCTGGTCCACCAAATAATATTATTTACGTGCTAAGGGGTATCTAGAGAGTGGGATAGGTTTAATAACTACCCTAACCCAAACACGTACCCTAACCCTAACTCCTACCCTAACCCTAACACGTACCCTAATCCTAAACCGTACCCTAAACAGAGCCCTAACCCTAACACTAACCCTAACCCTTACCCTAACCCATACCCTACGCCGTACCCGAAGCCCTCCCCGAACCCGTACCCTAAGCAGTGCCCTAAGCCTAACCCTAAGCCTAACCCTAACCCATACCCTACGCCGTACCGATAGAACTCCCCGCACCCGTACCCTAAGCCACACCCTAAGCCTAACCCTAAGCCTAACCCTAACCGTAGGCTACCCTTGACTGCTTCTGCCTCCAATAGATTTCCTAAGCACTAGTGTTTTAAGGAACAGCTTAAAAAGAGAATCCTAATGTGATTTCTTTATAATGTGTATGTTCCTTATATTACCTTAGTGTCTAAACTCTTCTCCATGGCTGGACCCCCAAATAATATTCCTTTACGTGCTAAGGGGTATCTAGAGAGTGGGATAGGTTTAATAAATACCCTAACCCTAACGCGTACCCTAACCCTAACCCCTACCCTAACCCTAACACGTACCCTAAACCTAAACTGTACCCTAAACCGAGCCCTAACCCTAACACTAACTCTAACCCTAACACTAACCCATACCCTACGCCGTAACCGAAGCCCTCCCCGAACCCGTACCCTAAGCCGTACCCTTAGCCTAACCCTAAGCCTAACCCTAACACTAGGCTACCCTTGACTGCTTCTGCCCCCAATAGATTTCCTAAGCACTAGTGTTTTAAGGAACAGCTTAAAAAGAGAATCCTAATGTGATTTCTTTATAAAGGGTGTGTTCCTTATCTTATCCTAGTGTCTAAACTTTTCTCCATGGCTGGACCCCCAAATAATATTCCTTTACGTGCTAAGGGGTATCTAGAGAGTGAGATAGGTTTAATAACTACACTAACCTTAATGCATACCCTAACCCTAACCACTACCCTAACCCTAACACGTACTCTAAATCCTAACCAATACCCTAAACCGAGCCCTAACCCCAACACTAACCCTAAACCTTACCCTAACCCATACCCTACGCCGTACCCGAAGCCCTCAATGAACCCGTACCCTAAGCAGTTCCCTAAGCCTAACCCTAAGCCTAACCCTAACCCTAGGCTACCCTTGACTGCTTCTGCCTCCAATAGATTTCCTAAGCACTAGTGTTTTAAAGAACAGCTTAAAAAGAGAATCGTAATGTGATTTCTTTATAATGGGTGTGTTCCTTATCTTATCCTAGTGTCTAAACTCTTCTCCATGGCTGGACCCCCAAATACTATTCCTTTATGTACAAAGGGGTATCTAGAGAGTGGGATAGGTTTAATAACTACCCTAACCCTAACGCGTACCCTAACTCTAACCCCTACCCTAACCCTAACACGTACTCTAATCCTAACCAATACCCTAAACCGAGCCCTAACCCTAACAATAACCCGAACCCGAACCCTAACCCATACCCTACGCCGTACCGATAGCCCTCCACGAACCCGTACCCTAAGCCGCACCCTAAGCCTAACCCTAAGCCTAACCCTAACCCTAGGCTACCCTTGACAGCTTCTGCCTCCAATAGATTTCCTAAGCACTAGTGTTTTAAGGAACAGCTTAAAAAGAGAATCCTAATGTGATTTCTTTATAATGGTTGTGTTCCTTATCTTATCCTAGTGTCTAAACTCTTCTCCATCGCTGGACCACCAAATAATATTATTTACGTGCTAAGGGGTATCTAGACAGTGGGATAGGTTTAATAACTACCCTAACCCAAACACGTACCCTAACCCTAACTCCTACCCTAACCCTAACACGTACCCTAATCCTAAACCGTACCCTAAACCGAGCCCTAACCCTAACACTAACCCTAACCCTTACCCTAACCCATACCCTACGCCGTACCCGAAGCCCTCCCCGAACCCGTACCCTAAGCAGTGCCCTAAGCCTAACCCTAAGCCTAACCCTAACCCTAGGCTACCCTTGACTGCTTCTGCCTCCAATAGATTTCCTAAGCACTAGTGTTTTAAAGAACAGCTTAAAAAGAGAATCCTAATGTGATTTCTTTATAATGGGTGTGTTCCTTATCTTATCCTAGTGTCTAAACTCTTCTCCATGGCTGGACCCCCAAATAATATTCCTTTATGTGCAAAGGGGTATCTAGAAAGTAGGATAGGTTTAATAACTACCCTAACCCTAATGCGTACCCTAACTCTAACCCCTACCCTAACCCTAACACGTACCCTAATCCTACCCAATACCCTAAACCGAGCCCTAACCCTAACACTAACCCTAACCCTAACCCTAACCTATACCCTACGCCGTACCGATAGCCCTCCCCGAACCCGTACCCTAAGCCGCACCCTAAGCCTAACCCTAAGCCTAACCATAACCCTAGGCTACCCTTGACTGCTTCTGCCTCCAATAGATTTCCTAAGCACTAGTGTTTTAAGGAACAGCTTAAAAAGAGAATCCTAAAGTGATTTCTTTATAATGTGTGTGTTCCTTATCTTATCCTAGTGTCTAAACTCTTCTCCATGGCTGGACCTCCAAATAATATTCCTTTACGTGATAAGGGGTATCTAGAGAGTGGGATAGGTTTAATAACTACCCTAACCCAAACACGTACCCTAACCCTAACTCCTACCCTAACCCTAACACGTACCCTAATCCTAAACCGTACCCTAAACCGAGCCCTAACCCTAACACTAACCCTAACACTTACCCTAACCCATACCCTACGCCGTACCCGAAGCCCTCCCCAAACCCGTACCCTAAGCACTTCCCTATGCCTAACCCTAAGCCTAACCCTAACCCTAGGCTACCCTTGACTGCTTCTGCCTCCAATAGATTTCCTAAGCACTAGTGTTTTAAAGAACAGCTTAAAAAGAGAATCCTAATGTGATTTCTTTATAATGGGTGTGTTCCTTATCTTAGCCTAGTGTCTAAACTCTTCTCCATGGCTGGACCCCCAAATAATATTCCTTTACGTGCTAAGGGGTATCTAGAGAGTGGGATAGGTTTAATAACTACCCTAACCCTCACGCGTACCCTAACCCTAACCCCTACCCTAACCCTAACACGTACCCTAATCCTAACCAAAACCCTAAACCGAGCCCTAACCCAAACCCTAAACCGAGCCCTAACCCCAACTCTAACCCTAACCCTAACCCTAACCCATACCCTACACCTTACCCGAAGCCCTCCCCGAACCCGTACACTAAGCCGTACCCTAAGCCTAACCCTAAGCCTAACACTAACCCTAGGCTACCCTTGACTGCTTCCGCCTCCAATAGATTTCCTAAGCACTACTGTTTTAAGGAATAGCTTAAAAAGAGAATCCTAATGTGATTTCTTTATAATGGGTGTGTTCGTTATCTTATCCTAGTGTCTAAACTCTTCTCCATGGCTGGATCCCCAAATAATATTCCTCTAAGTGCTAAGGGGTATCTAGAGAGTGGGATAGGTTTAATAACTACCCTAACCCTAACGCGTACCCTAACCCTAACCCCTACCCTAACCCTGACACGTACCCTAATCCTAACCAAAATCCTAAACCGGGCCCTAAACCCAACACTAACCCTAACCCTAACCCTAACCCATACCCTACGCCGCACCCGAAGCCCTCCCCGAACCCGTACCCTAAGCCGTACCCTAAGCCTAACCCTAAGCCTAACCCAAACCCTAGGCTACCCTTGACTGCTTCTGCCTCCAATAGATTTCCTAAGCACTAATGTTTTAAGGAACAGCATAAAAAGAGAATCCTAATGTGATTTCTTTATAATGGTTGTGTTCCTTATCTTATCCTAGTGTCTAAACTCTTCTCCATGGCTGGACCACCAAATAATATTCTTTATGTGCTAAGGGGTATCTAGAGAGTGGGATAGCCTTAATAACTACCCTAACCCTAACACGTACCCTAACCCTAACCCCTACCCTAACCCTAACACGTACCCTAATACTAAACCGTACCCTAAACCGAGCCCTAACTCTAACACTAACCCTAAGCCTAACCCTAACCCATACCCTACGCCGTGCCCTAACCCCTCCCCGAACCCATACCCTAAGCCGTACCCTAACCCTAACCCTAAGCCTAACCCTAACCCTGGGCTACCCTTGACTGCTTCTGCCTCCAATAGATTGCCTAAGCACTAGTGTTTTAAGGAACAGCTTAAAAAGAGAATCCTAATGTGATTTCTTTATAATGTGTGTGTTCCTTATCTTATCCTAGTGTCTAAACTCTTCTCCATGGCTGGACCCCCAAATAATTTTCCTTTATGTGCTAAGGGGTATCTAGAGAGTGGGATAGGTTTAATAACTACCCTAACCCTAACACGTACCCTAACCCTAACCCCTACCCTAACCCTAACACGTACCCTAATCCTAAACCGTACCCTAACCCGAGCCCTAACCCTAACACTAACCCAAACCCTAACACTAACCCATACCCTACGCCGTACACGGAGCCTTCCCCGAACCCGTACCCTAAGCCGTACCCTAAGCCGTACCCTAAGCCTAACCCTAACCGTAGACTACCCTTGACTGCTTCTGCCTCCAATAGATTTCCTAAGCACTAGTGTTTTAAGGAACAGCTTAAAAAGAGAATCCTAGTGTGATTTCTTTGTAATGTGTGTGTTCCTTATCTTATCCTAGTGTCTAAACTCTTCTCCATGGCTGGACCTCCAAATAATATTCCTTTACCTGCTAAGGGGTATCTAGAGAGTGGGATAGGTTTAATAACTACCCTAACCCTAACGAGTACCCTAACCCTAACCCCTACCCTAACCCTAACACGTACCCTAATCCTAAGCAATACCCTAAACGGAGGCCTAACCCTAACAATAACCCAAAACCTAACCCTAACCCATACCCTACGCCATACCCGAAGCCCTCCCCGAACCCGTACCCTAAGCCGTACCCTAAGCCTAACCCTAAGCCTAACCCTAACCCTAGGCTACCCTTGACTGCTTCTGCCTCCAATAGATTTCCTAAGCACTAGTGGTTTAAGGAACAGCTTAAAAAGAGAATCCTAATGTGATTTCTTTTTAATGTGTGTGTTCCTTATATTATCTTAGTGTCTAAACTCTTCTCCATGGCTGGACCCCCAAATAATATTCCTTTACGTGCTAAGGGGTATCTAGAGAGTGGGATAGGTTTAATAACTACCCTAACCCTAATGCGTACCCTAACCCTAACCGCTACCCTAACCCTAACACGTACCCTAATCCTAAGCCGTACACTAAACCGAGCCCTAACACTAACACTAACCCTAACCCTAACCCTAAACCATACCCTATGTCGTGCCCTAACCCCTCCCCGAACCCATACCCTAAGCCGTTTTCTAAGCCTAACCTTAAGCCTAACCCTAACCCTAGCTTACCCTTGACTGCTTCTGCCTCCAATAGATTTCCAAAGCACTAGAATTTTAAGGAACAGCTTAAAAAGAGAATCCTAATGTGATTTCTTTATAATGTGTGTGTTCCTTATCTTATCCTAGTGTCTAAACTCTTCTCCATGGCTGGACCTCCAAATAATATTCCTTTACGTGCTAAGGGGTATCTAGAGAGTTGGATAGGTTTAATAACTACCCTAACCCTAACGCGTACCCTAACCCTAACCCCTACCCTAACCCTAACACGTACCCTAATCCTAACCAATACCCTAAACCGAGCCCTAACACCAACACTAACCCTAACCCTAACCCTAACCCATACCCTACGCCGCACCCGAACCCCTCCCCGAACCCGTACCCTAAGCCGTACCCTAAGCCTAACCCTAAGCCTAACCCTAACCCTAGGCTACCCTTGACTGCTTCTGCCTCCAATAGATTTCGTAAGCACTAGTGGTTTAAGGAACAGCTTAAAAAGAGAATCCTAATGTGATTTCTTTTTAATGTGTGTGTTCCTTATATTATCTTAGTGTCTAAACTCTTCTCCATGGCTGGACCCCCAAATAATATTCCTTTACGTGCTAAGGGTTATCTAGAGCGTGGGATAGGTTTAATAACTACCCTAAACCTAACGCGTACCCTAACCCTAACCCCTACCCTAACACTAACACGTACCCTAATCTTAACCCGTACCCTGAACCGAGCACTAACCCTAACACTAACCCTAACCCTAACCCTAACCCATACCCTACGCCGTACCAAAAGCCCTCCCCGAACCCGTACCCTAAGCCGTACCCTAAGCCTAAACCAAATCCTAACCCTAACCCTAGGCTACCCTTGACTGCTTCTGCCTCCAATAGATTTCCTAAGCACTAGTGTTTTAAGGAGCAGCTTAAAAAGAGAATCCTAATGTGATTTCTTTATAATGGGTGTGTTCCTTATCTTATCCTAGTGTCTAAATTCTTCTCCATGGCTGGACCCCCAAATAATATTCCTTTACGTGCTAAGGGGTATCTAGAGAGTGGGATAGGTTTAATAACTACCCTAACCCTAACGCGTACCCTAACCCTAACCCCTAACCTAACCCTAACACGTACCCTAAACCTAAACAGTACCCTAAACCGAGCCCTAACCCTAACACTAGCCCTAACCCTAACACTAACCCATACCCTATGCCGTACCCGAAACCCTCCCCGAACTCATACCCTAAGCCGTACCCTTAGCCTAACCCTAAGCCTAACCCTAACACTAGGCTACCCTTGACTGCTTCTGCCCCCAATAGATTTCCTAAGCACTAGTGTTTTAAGGAGCAGCTTAAAAAGAGATTCCTAATGTGATTTCTTTATAAAGGGTGTGTTCCTTATCTTAGCCTAGTGTCTAAACTCTTCTCCATGGCTGGACCCCCATATAATATTCCTTTACGTGCTAAGGGGTATCTAGAGAGTGGGATAGGTTTAATAACTACCCTAACCCTAATGCGTACCCTAACCCTAACCCCTAACCTAACCCTAACACGTACCCTAATCCTAAGCCGTACACTAAACCGAGCCCTAACACTAACACTAACCCTAACCCTAACCCTAAACCATACCCTATGTCGTGCCCTAACCCCTCCCCGAACCCATACCCTAAGCCGTTTCCTAAGCCTAACCTTAAGCCTAACCCTAACCCTAGCTTACCCTTGATTGCTTCTGCCTCCAATAGATTTCCAAAGCACTAGAATTTTAAGGAACAGCTTAAAAAGAGAATCCTAATGTGATTTCTTTATAATGTGTGTGTTCCTTATCTTATCCTAGTGTCTAAACTCTTCTCCATGGCTGGACCTCCAAATAATATTCCTTTACGTGCTAAGGGGTATCTAGAGACTTGGATAGGTTTAATAACTACCCTAACCCTAACGCGAACCCTAACCCTAACCCCTACCCTAACCCTAACACGTACCCTAATCCTAACCAATACCCTAAACCGAGCCCTAACACCAACACTAACCCTAACCCTAACCCTAACCCATACCCTACGCCCCACCCGAACCCCTCCCCGAACCCGTACCCTAAGCCGTACCCTAAGCCTAACCCTAAGCCTAACCCTAACCCTAGGCTACCCTTGACTGCTTCTGCCTCCAATAGATTTCCTAAGCACTAGTGTTTTAAGGAACAGCTTAAAAAGAGAATCCTAATGTGATTTCTTTATAATGGGTGTGTTCCTTATATTATCTTAGTGTCTAAACTCTTCTCCATGGCTGGACCCCCAAATAATATTCCTTTACGTGCTAAGGGGTATCTAGAGAGTGGGATAGGTTTAATAACTACCCTAACCCTAACGCGTACCCTAATCCTAACCCCTACCCTAACACTAACACGTACCCTAATCCTAACCCGTACCCTGAACCGAGCACTAACCCTAACACTAACCCTAACCCTAACCCTAACCCATACCCTACGCCGTACCAAAAGCCCTCCCCGAACCCATACCCTAAACCATACCCTAAGCCTAAACCTAATCCTAACCCTAACCCTAGGCTACCCTTGACTGCTTCTGCCTCCAATAGATTTCCTAAGCACTAGTGTTTTAAGGAGCAGCTTAAAAAGAGAATCCTAATGTGATTTCTTTATAATGGGTGTGTTCCTTATCTTATCCTAGTGTCTAACCTCTTCTCAATTGCTGGACCCCCAAATAATATTCCTTTACGTGCTAAGGGGTATCTAGAGAGTGGGATAGGTTTAATAACTACCCTAACCCTAACGCGTACCCTAACCCTAACCCCTACCCTAACCCTAACACGTACCATAATCCTAACCCGTAACCTAAACAGAGCCCTAACCCTAACACTAACCCAAACCCTAACACTAAACCATACCCTACGCCGTACCCGAACCCCTCCCCGAACCCGTACCCTAAGCCGTACCCTAAGCCTAACCCTAAGCCTAACACTAACCCTAGGCTACCCTTGACTGCTTCTGCCTCCAATAGATTTCCTAAGCACTAGTGGTTTAAGGAACAGCTTAAAAAGAGAATCCTAATGTGATTTCTTTTTAATGTGTGTGTTCCTTATATTATCTTAGTGTCTAAACTCTTCTCCATGGCTGGACCCCTAAATAATATTCCTTTACGTGCTAAGGGGTATCTAGAGAGTGGGATAGGTTTAATAACTACCCTAACCCTAACGCGTAACCTAACCCTAACCCCTACCCTAACACTAACACGTACCCTAATTCTAACCCGTACCCTGAACCGAGCACTAACCCTAACACTAACCCTAACCCTAACCCTAACCCATACCTTACGCCGTACCAAAAGCCCTCCCCGAACCCGTACCCTAAGCCGTACCCTAAGCCTAAACCTAATCCTAACCCTAACCCTAGGCTACCCTTGACTGCTTCTGCCTCCAATAGATTTCCTAAGCACTAGTGTTTTAAGGAGCAGCTTAAAAAGAGAATCCTAATGTGATTTCTTTATAATGGGTGTGTTCCTTATCTTATCCTAGTGTCTAAACTCTTCTCCATGGCTGGACCCCCAAATAATATTCCTTTACGTGCTAAGGGGTATCTAGAGAGTGGGATAGGTTTAATAACTACCCTAACCCTAACGCGTACCCTAACCCTAACCCCTACCCTAACCCTAACACGTACCCTAAACCTAAACTGTACCCTAAACCGAGCCCTAACCCTAACACTAACCCTAACCCTAACACTAACCCATATCCTACGCCGTACCCGAAGCCCTCCCCGAACCCGTACCCTAAGCCGTACCCTTAGCCTAACCCTAAGCCTAACCCTAACACTAGGCTACCCTTGACTGCTTCTGCCCGCAATAGATTTCCTAAGCACTAGTGTTTTAAGGAACAGCTTAAAAAGAGAATCCTAATGTGATTTCTTTATAAAGGGTGTGTTCCTTATCTTAGCCTAGTGTCTAAACTCTTCTCCATGGCTGGACCCCCAAATAATATTCCTATACGTGCTAAGGGGTATCTAGAGAGTGGGATAGGTTTAATAACTACCCTAACCCTAATGCGTACCCTAACCCTAACCCCTACCCTAACCCTAACACGTACACTAATCCTAAGCCGTACACTAAACCGAACCCTAACACTAACACTAACCCTAACCCTAACCTTAAACCATACCCTATGTCGTGCTCTAACCCCTCACCGAACCCATACCCTAAGCCGTATCCTAAGCCTAACCTTAAGCCTAACCCTAACCCTAGCCTACCCTTGACTGCTTCTGCCTCCAATAGATTTCCTAAGCACTAGAGTTTTAAGGAACAGCTTAAAAAGAGAATCCTAATGTGATTTCTTTATAATGTGTGTGTTCCTTATCTTATCCTAGTGTCTAAACTCTTCTCCAGGGCTGGACCCCCAAATAATATTCCTTTACGAGCTAAGGGGTATCTAGAGAGTGGGATAGGTTTAATCACTACCCTAACCCTAACACGTACACTAACCCTAACCCCTACCCTAACCCTAACACGTACCCTAATCCTAACCCGTAACCTAAACAGAGTCCTAACCCTACCACTAACAGTAACACTAACCCTAACCCATACCCTATGCCGTACCCGAAGCCCTCCCCGATCCCGTACCCTAAGCCGTACCCTAACCCTAACCCTAAGCCTAACGCTAACCCTAGGCTACCCTTGACTGCTTCTGCCTCCAATAGATTTCCTAAGCACTAGTGTTTTAAGGAACAGCTTAAAAAGAGAATCCTAATGTGATTTCTTTATAATGGGTGTGTTCCTTATCTTATCCTAGTGTCTAAACTCTTCTCCATTGCTGGACCTCCAAATAATATTCCTTTACGTGCTAAGGGGTATCTAGAGAGTGGGATAGGTTTAATAACTACCCTAACCCTAACGCGTACCCTAACCCTAACCCCTACCCTAACCCTAACACGTACCCTAATCCTAACCAATACCCTAAACCGAGCCCTAACACCAACACTAACCCTAACCCTAACCCTAACCCATACCCTACGCCGCACCCGAAGCCCTCCCCGAACCCGTACCCTAAGCCGTACCCTAAGCCTAACCCTAAGCCTAACCCTAACCCTAGGCTACCCTTGACTGCTTCTGCCTCCAATAGATTTCCTAAGCACTAGTGTTTTAAGGAACAGCATAAAAAGAGAATCCTAATGTGATTTCTTTATAATGGTTGTGTTCCTTATCTTATCCTAGTGTCTAAACTCTTCTCCATGGCTGGACCACCAAATAATATTCTTTACGTGCTAAGGGGTATCTAGAGAGTGGGATAGGTTTAATAACTACCCTAACCCTAACACGTACCCTAACCCTAACTCCTACCCTAACCCTAACACGTACCCTAATCCTAAACCGTAACCTAAACCGAGCCCTAACCATTACACTAACCCTAACCCTTACCCTAACCCATACCCTACGCCGTACCCGAAGCCCTGCCCGAACCTGTACCCTAAGCAGTGCCCTAAGCCTAACCCTAACCCTAGGCTACCCTTGACTGCTTCTGCCTCCAATAGATTTCCTAAGCACTAGTGTTTTAAAGAACAGCTGAAAAAGAGAATCCTAATGTGATTTCTTTATAATGGGTGTGTTCCTTATCTTATCCTAGTGTCTAAAGTCTTCTCCATGGCAGGACCCCCAAATAATTTTCCTTTATGTGCTAAGGGGTATCTAGAGAGTGGGATAGGTTTAATAACTACCCTAACCCTAACGCGTACCCTAACCCTAACCCCTACCCTAACCCTAACACGTACCCTAATCCTAAACCGTACCCTAAACCGAGCCCTAACCCTAACACTAACCGAAACCCTAACACTAACCCATACCCTACGCCGTACCCGAAGCCTTCCCCGATCCCGTACCCTAAGCCGTACCCTAAGCCTAACCCTAAGCCTAACCCTAACGCTAGACTACCCTTGACTGCTTCTGCCTCCAATAGATTTCCTAAGCACTAGTGTTTTAAGGAACAGCTTAAAAAGAGAATCCTAATGTGATTTCTTTATAATGTGTGTGTTCCTTATATTATCTTAGTGTCTAAACTCTTCTCCATGGCTGGACCCTCAAATAATATTCCTTTACGTGCTAAGGGGTATCTAGAGAGTGGGATAGGTTTAATAACTACCCTAACCCTAACGCGTACCCTAACCCTAACCCCTACCCTAACCCTAACACGTACCCTAAACCTAAACTGTACCCTAAACCGAGCCCTAACTCTAACACTAACCCTAACCCTAACACTAACCCATACCCTACGCCATACCCGAAGCCCTCCCCGAACCCGTACCCTAAGCCGTAACCTTAGCCTAACCCTAAGCCTAACCCTAACACTAGGCTACCCTTGACTGCTTCTGCCCCCAATAGATTTCCTAAGCACTAGTGTTTTAAGGAACAGCTTAAAAAGAGAATCCTAATGTGATTAATTTATAAAGGGTGTGTTCCTTATCTTAGCCTAGTGTCTAAACTCTTCTCCATGGCTGGACCCCCAAATAACATTCCTTTACGTGCTAAGGGGTATCTAGAGAGTGGGATAGGTTTAATAGCTACCCTAACCCTAATGCGTACCCTAACCCTAACCCCTACCCTAACCCTAACACGTACCCTAATCCTAAGCCGTACACTAAACCGAGCCCTAACACTAACACTAACCCTAACCCTAACCCTAACCCATACCCTACACCGTACCCGAAGCCCTCCCCGAACCCGTACCCTAAGCCGTACCCTAAGCCTAACCCTAAGCCTAACACTAACCCTAGGCTACCCTTGACTGCTTCTGCCTCCAATAGATTTCCTAAGCACTAGTGTTTTAAGGAACAGCTTAAAAAGAGAATCCTAATGTGATTTCTTTATAATGGATGTGTTCCTTATCTTATCCTAGTGTCTAAACTCTTCTCCATGGCTGGATCCCCAAATAATATTCCTTTAAGTGCTAAGGGGTATCTAGAGAGTGGGATAGGTTTAATAACCCTAACCCTAACACGTACCCTAACCCTAACCCCTACCCTAACCCTAACACGTACCCTAATCCTAAACCGTACCCTAAACCGAGCCCTAACCCTAACACTAACCCTAACCCTAACCCTAACCCATACCCTATGCCGTGCCCTAACCCCTCCCCGAACCCATACCCTAAGCCGTACCCTAACCCTAACCTAAGCCTAACCCTAACCCTGGGCTACCCTTGACTGCTTCTGCCTCCAATAGATTGCCTAAGCACTAGTGTTTTAAGGAACAGCTTAAAAAGAGAATCCTAATGTGATTTCTTTATAATGTGTGTCTTCCTTATCTTATCCTAGTGTCTAAAATCTTCTCCATGGCTGGATCCCCAAATAATATTCCTTTACGTGCTAAGGGGTATCTAGAGAGTGGGATAGGTTTAATAACCCTAACCCTAACACATACCCTAACCCTAACCCCTACCCTAACCCTAACACGTACCCTAATCCTAAACCGTACCCTAAACCGAGCCCTAACCCTAACACTAACCCTAAACCTAATCCTAACCCATACCCTACGCCGTACCCGAAGCCCTCCCCGAACCCGTACCCTAAGCCGTATCCTAAGCCTAACCTTAAGCCTAACCCTCACCCTAGCCTACCCTTGACTGCTTCTGCCTCCAATAGATTTCCTAAGCACTAGTGTTTTAAGGAACAGCTTAAAAAGAGAATCCTAATGTGATTTCTTTATAATGTGTGTGTTCCTTATCTTATCCTAGTGTCTAAACTCTTCTCCATGGCTGGACCTCCAAATAATATTCCTTTACGTGCTAAGGGGTATCTAGAGAGTGGGATAGGTTTAATAACTACCCTAACCCTAACGCGTACCCTAACCCTAACCCCTACCCTAACCCTAACACGTACCCTAATCCTAACCAATACCCTAAACCGAGCCCTAACCCCAACACTATCCCTAACCCTAACCCTAACCCATACCCTACGCCGCAACCGAAGCCCTCCCCGAACCCGTACCCTAAGCCGTACTCTAAGCCTAACCCTAAGCCTAACCCTAACCCTAGGCTACCCTTGACTGCTTCTGCCTCCAATAGATTTCCTAAGCACTAGTGTTTTAAGGAACAGCATAAAAAGAGAATCCTAATGTGATTTCTTTATAATGGTTGTGTTCCTTATCTTTTCCTAGTGTCTAAACTCTTCTCCATGGCTGGACCACCAAATAATATTCTTTACGTGCTAAGGGGTATCTAGAGAGTGGGATAGGTTTAATAACTACCCTAGCCCTAACACGTACCCTAACCCTAACTCCTACCCTAACCCTAACACGTACCCTAATCCTAATCCGTACCCTAAACCGAGCCCTAACCCTAACACTAACCCTTACCCTTACCCTAAACCATACCCTACGCCGTACACGAAGCCCTCCCCGAACCCGTACCCTAAGCAGTGCCCTAAGCCTAACCCTAAGCCTAACCCTAACCCTAGGCTACCCTTGACTGCTTCTGCCTCCAATAGATTTCCTAAGCACTAGTGTTTTAAGGAACAGCTTAAAAAGAGAATCCTAATGTGATTTCTTTATAATGGGTGTGTTCCTTATCTTATCCTAGTGTCTAAAGTCTTCTCCATGGCTTGACCCCCAAATAATTTTCCTTTATGTGCTAAGGGGTATCTAGAGATTGGGATAGGTTTAATAACTACCCTAACCCTAACGTGTACCCTAACCCTAACCCCTACCCTAACCCTAACACGTACCCTAATCCTAAACCGTACCCTAAACCGAGCCCTAACCTTAACACTAACCCAAACCATAACACTAACCCATACCGTACGCCGTATCCGAAGCCTTCCCCGAACCCGTACCCTAAGCCGTACCCTAAGCCTAACCCTAAGCCTTACCCTAACCCTAGACTACCCTTGACTGCTTCTGCCTCCAATAGATTTCCTAAGCACTAGTGTTTTAAGGAACAGCTTAAAAAGAGAATCCTAATGTGATTTCTTTGTAAAGGGTGTGTTCCTTATCTTAGCCTAGTGTCTAAACCCTTCTCCATGGGAGGACCCCCAAATAATATTCCTTTACGTGCTAAGGGGTATCTAGAGAGTGGGATAGGTTTAATAACTACCCTAACCCTAACGCGTACCCTAACTCTAACCCCTACCCTAACCCTAACACGTACCCTAATCCTAACCAATACCCTAAACCGAGCCCTAACCCTAACACTAACCCTAACCCTAACCCTAACCCATACCCTACGCCGCAGCCGAAGCCCTCCCCGAACCCGTACCCTAAGCCGTACCCTAAGCCTAACCCTAAGCCTAACCCTAACCCTAGGCTACCCTTGACTGCTTCTGCCTCCAATAGATTTCCTAAGCACTAGTGTTTTAAGGAACAGCATAAAAAGAGAATCCTAATGTGATTTCTTTATAATGGTTGTGTTCCTTATCTTATCCTAGTGTATAAACTCTTCTCCATGGCTGGACCACCAAATAATATTATTTACGTGCTAAGGGGTATCTAGAGAGTGGGATAGGTTTAATAACTACCCTATCCCAAACACGTACCCTAACCCTAACTCCTACCCTAACCCTAACACGTACACTAATCCTAAACCGTACCCTAAACCGAGCCCTAACCCTAACACTAACCCTAACCCTTACCCTAACCCATACCCTACGCCGTACCCGAAGCCCTCCCCGGACCCGTACTCTAAGCTTGCCCTAAGCCTAACCCTAAGCCTAACCCTAACCCTAGGCTACCCTTGACTGCTTCTGCCTCCAATAGATTTCCTAAGCACTAGTGTTTTAAAGAACACCTTAAAAAGAGAATCCTAATGTGATTTCTTTATAATGGGTGTGTTCCTTATCTTATTCTAGTGTCTAAAGTCTTCTCCATGGCTGGACCCCCAAATAATTTTCCTTTATGTGCTAAGGGGTATCTAGAGAGTGGGATAGGTTTAATAACTACCCTAACCCTAACGTGTACCCTAACCCTAACCCCTACCCTAACCCTAACACGTACCCTAATCCTAAACCGTACCCTAAACCGAGCCCTAACCCTAACACTAACCGAAACCCTAACACTAACCCATACCCTACGCCATAACCGAAGCCTTCCCCGATCCCGTACCCTAAGCAGTACCCTAAGCCTAACCCTAAGCCTAACCCTAACCCTAGACTACCCTTGACTGCTTCTGCCTACAATAGATTTCCTAAGCACTAGTGTTTTAAGGAACAGCTTAAAAAGAGAATCCTAAAGTGATTTCTTTATAATGTGTGTGTTCCTTATCTTATCCTAGTGTCTAAACTCTTCTCCATGGGAGGACCCCCAAATAATATTTCTTTACGTGCTAAGGGGTATCTAGAGAGTGGGATAGGTTTAATAACTACCCTAACCCTAACGCGTACCCTAACTCTAACCCCTACCCTAACCCTAACACGTACCCTAATCCTAACCAATACCCTAAACGGAGCCCTAACCCTAACACTAACCCTAACCCTAACCCTAACCCATACCCTACGCCGCACCCGAAGCCCTCCCCGAACCCGTACCCTAAGCCGTACCCTAAGCCTAACCCTAACCCTAGGCTACCCTTGACTGCTTCTGCCTCCAATAGATTTCCTAAGCACTAGTGTTTTAAGGAACAGCATAAAAAGAGAATCCTAATGTGATTTCTTTATAATGGTTGTGTTCCTTATCTTATCCTAGTGTCTAAACTCTTCTCCATGGCTGGACCACCAAATAATATTATTTACCTGCTAAGGGGTATCTAGAGAGTGGGATAGGTTTAATAACTACCCTAACCCAAACACGTACCCTAACCCTAACTCCTACCCTAACCCTAACACGTACCCTAATCCTAAACCGTACCCTAAACCGAGCCCTAACCCTAACACTAACCCTAACCCTTACCCTAACCCATACCCTACGCCGTACCCGAAGCCCTCCCCGGACCCGTACCCTAAGCTTGCCCTAAGCCTAACCCTAAGCCTAACCCTAACCCTAGGCTACCCTTGACTGCTTCTGCCTCCAATAGATTTCCTAAGCACTAGTGTTTTAAAGAACAGCTTAAAAAGAGAATCCTAATGTGATTTCTTTATAATGGGTGTGTTCCTTATCTTATCCTAGTGTCTAAACTCTTCTCCATGGATGGACCCCCAAATAATATTCCTTTACGTGCTAAGGGGTATCTAGAGAGTGGGATAGGTTTAATAACTACCCTAAACCTAACGCGTACCCTAACCCTAACCCCTACCCTAACCCTAACACGTACCCTAATCCTAAACCGTACCCTAAACCGAGCCCTATCCTTAACACTAACCCAAACCCTAACACTAACCCATACCCTACGCCGTACCCGAAGCCTTCCCCGAACACATACCCTAAGCCGTACCCTAAGACCAACCCTAAGCCTTACCCTATACCTAGACTACCCTTGACTGCTTCTGCCTCCAATAGATTTCCTAAGCACTAGTGTTTTAAGGAACAGCATAAAAAGAGAATCCTAATGTGATTTCTTTATAATGGTTGTGTTCCTTATCTTATCCTAGTGTCTAAACTCTTCTCCATGGCTGGACCACCAAATAATATTCTTTACGTGCTAAGGGGTATCTAGAGAGTGGGATAGGTTTAATAACTACCCTAACCCTAACACGTACCCTAACCCTAACTCCTACCCTAACCCTAACACGTACCCTAATCCTAAGCCGTACCCTAAACCGAGCCCTAACCCTAACACTAACCCTAACCCTTACCCTAAACCATACCCTACGCCGTACCCGAAGCCCTCCCCGAACCTGTACCCTAAGCAGTGCACTAAGCCTAACCCTAAGCCTAACCCTAACCCTAGGCTACCCTTGACTGCTTCTGCCTCCAATAGATTTCCTAAGCACTACTGTTTTAAGGAACAGCTAAAAAGAGAATCCTAATGTGATTTCTTTATAAAGGGTGTGTTCCTTATCTTAGCCTAGTGTCTAAACTCTTCTCCATGGCTGGACCCCCAAATAATATTCCTTTACGTGCTAAGGGGTATCTAGAGACTGGGATAGGTTTAATAACTACACTAACCCTAATGCGTACCCTAACCCTAACCCCTACCCTAACCCTAACACGTACCCTAATCCTAAGCCGTACACTAAACCGAGCCCTAACACTAACACTAACCCTAACACTAACCCTAACCCATACCCTACGCCGTACCCGAAGCCCTCCCCGAACCCGTACCCTAAGCCGTACCCTAAGCCTAACCCTAAGCCTAACACTAACCCTAGGCTACCCTTGTCTGCTTCTGCCTCCAATAGATTTCCTAAGCACTAGTGTTTTAAGGAACAGCTTAAAAAGAGAATCCTAATGTGATTTCTTTATAATGTGTGTGTTCCTTATCTTATCCTAGTGTCTAAACTCTTCTCCATGGCTGGACCTCCAAATAATATTCCTTTACGTGCTAAGGGGTATCTAGAGAGTGGGATAGGTTTAATAACTACCCTAACCCTAACGCGTACCCTAACTCTAACCCCTACCCTAACCCTAACACGTACCCTAATCCTAACCAATACCCTAAACCGAGCCCTAACCCTAACACTAACCCTAACCCTAACCCTAACACATACCCTACGCCATACCGAAAGCCCTCCCCGAACCCGTACCCTAAGCCGCACCCTAAGCCTAACCCTAAGCCTAACGCTAACCCTAGGCTACCCTTGACTGCTTCTGCCTCCAATAGATTTCCTAAGCACTAGTGTTTTAAGGAAGAGCTTAAAAAGAGAATCCTAATGTGATTTCTTTATAATGGGTGTGTTCCTTATCTTATCCTAGTGTCTAAACTCTTCTCCATGGCTGGACCACCAAATAATATTATTTACGTGCTAAGGGGTATCTAGAGAGTGGGATAGGTTTAATAACCACCCTAACCCAAACACGTACCCTAACTCTAACTCCTACACTAACACTAACACGTACCCTAATCCTAAACCGTACCCTAAACCGAGCCCTAACCCTAACACTAACCCTAACCCTTACCCTAACCAATACCCTGCGCCGTACCTGAAGCCCTCCCCGAACCCGTACCCTAAGCAGTGCCCTAAGCCTAACCCTAAGCCTAACCCTAACCCTAGGCTACCCTTGACTGCTTCTGCCTCCAATAGATTTCCTAAGCACTAGTGTTTTAAAGAACAGCTTAAAAAGAGAATCCTAATGTGATTTCTTTATAATGGGTGTGTTCCTTATCTTATCCTAGTGTCTAAACTCTTCTCCATGGCTGGACCCCCAAATAATATTCCTTTATGTGCAAAGGGGTGTCTAGAGAGTAGGATAAGTTTAATAACTACCCTAACCCTAACGCGTACCCTAACTCTAACCCCTACCCTAACCCTAACACGTACCCTAATCCTAACCAGTACCCTAAACCGAGCCCTAACCCTAACACTAACCCTAACCCTAACCCTAACCCATACCCTACGCCATACCGATAGCCCTCCCCGAACCCGTACCCTAAGCCGCACCCTAAGCCTCACCCTAAGCCTAACCCTAACCCTAGGCTACCCTTGACTGCTTCTGCCTCCAATAGATTTCCTAAGCACTATTGTTTTAAGGAACAGCTTATAAAGAGAATCCTAATGTGATTTCTTTATAATGGTTGTGTTCCTTATCTTATCCTAGTGTCTAAACTCTTCTCCATGGCTGGACCACCAAATAATATTATTTACGTGCTAAGGGGTATCTAGAGAGTGGGATAGGTTTAATAACTACCCTAACCCAAACACGTACCCTAACCCTAACTCCTACCCTAAACCTAACACGTACCCTAATCCTAAACCGTACCCTAAACAGAGCCCTAACCCTAACACTAACCCTAACCCTTACCCTAACCCATACCCTACGCCGTACCCGAAGCCCTCCCTGAACCCGTACCCTAAGCAGTGCCCTAAGCCTAACCCTAAGCCTAACCCTAACCCATACCCTACGCCGTACCGATAGAACTCCCCGCACCCGTACCCTAAGCCACACCCTAAGCCTAACCCTAAGCCTAACCCTAACCGTAGGCTACCCTTGACTGCTTCTGCCTCCAATAGATTTCCTAAGCACTAGTGTTTTAAGGAACAGCTTAAAAAGAGAATCCTAATGTGATTTCTTTATAATGTGTGTGTTCCTTATATTACCTTAGTGTCTAAAGTCTTCTCCATGGCTGGACCCCCACATAATATTACTTTACGTGCTAAGGGGTATCTAGAGAGTGGGATAGGTTTAATAAATACCCTAACCCTAACGCGTACCCTAACCCTAACCCCTACCCTAACCCTAACACGTACCCTAAACCTAAACTGTACCCTAAACCGAGCCCTAACCCTAACACTAACTCTAACCCTAACACTAACCCATACCCTACGCCGTAACCGAAGCCCTCCCCGAACCCGTACCCTAAGCCGTACCCTTAGCCTAACCCTAAGCCTAACCCTAACACTAGGCTACCCTTGACTGCTTCTGCCCCCAATAGATTTCCTAAGCACTAGTGTTTTAAGGAACAGCTTAAAAAGAGAATCATAATGTGATTTCTTTATAAAGGGTGTGTTCCTTATCTTATCCTAGTGTCTAAACTTTTCTCCATGGCTGGACCCCCAAATAATATTCCTTTACGTGCTAAGGGGTATCTAGAGAGTGAGATAGGTTTAATAACTACACTAACCTTAATGCGTACCCTAACCCTAACCCCTACCCTAACCCTAACACGTACTCTAAATCCTAACCAATACCCTAAACCGAGCCCTAACCCCAACACTAACCCTAAATCTTACCCTAACCATACCCTACCCCGTACCCGAAGCCCTCAATGAACCCGTACCCTAAGCAGTGCCCTAAGCCTAACCCTAAGCCTAACCCTAACCCTAGGCTACCCTTGACTGCTTCTGCCTCCAATAGATTTCCTAAGCACTAGTGTTTTAAAGAACAGCTTAAAAAGAGAATCGTAATGTGATTTCTTTATAATGGGTGTGTTCCTTATCTTATCCTAGTGTCTAAACTCTTCTCCATGGCTGGACCCCCAAATACTATTCCTTTATGTACAAAGGGGTATCTAGAGAGTGGGATAGGTTTAATAACTACCCTAACCCTAAGGCGTACCCTAACTCTAACCCCTACCCTAACCCTAACACGTACTCTAATCCTAACCAATACCCTAAACCGAGCCCTAACCCTAACAATAACCCGAACCCGAACCCTAACCCATACCCTACGCCGTACCGATAGCCCTCCCCGAACCCGTACCCTAAGCCTAACCCTAAGCCTAACCCTAACCCTAGGCTACCCTTGACAGCTTCTGCCTCCAATAGATTTCCTAAGCACTAGTGTTTTAAAGAACAGCTTAAAAAGAGAATCCTAATGTGATTTCTTTATAATGGTTGTGTTCCTTATCTTATCCTAGTGTCTAAACTCTTCTCCATCGCTGGACCACCAAATAATATTATTTACGTGCTAAGGGGTATCTAGACAGTGGGATAGGTTTAATAACTACCCTAACCCAAACACGTACCCTATCCCTAACTCCTACCCTAACCCTAACACGTACCCTAATCCTAAACCGTACCCTAAACCGAGCCCTAACCCTAACACTAACCCTAACCCTTACCCTAACCCATACCCTACGCCGTACCCGAAGCCCTCCCCGAACCCGTACCCTAAGCAGTGCCCTAAGCCTAACCCTAAGCCTAACCCTAACCCTAGGCTACCCTTGACTGCTTCTGCCTCCAATAGATTTCCTAAGCACTAGTGTTTTAAAGAACAGCTTAAAAAGAGAATCCTAATGTGATTTCTTTATAATGGGTGTGTTCCTTATCTTATCCTAGTGTCTAAACTCTTCTCCATGGCTGGACCCCCAAATAATATTCCTTTATGTGCAAAGGGGTATCTAGAGAGTAGGATAGGTTTAATAACTACCCTAACCCTAATGCGTACCCTAACTCTAACCCCTACCCTAACCCTAACACGTACCCTAATCCTAACCAATACCCTAAACCGAGCCCTAACCCTAACACTATCCCTAACCCTAACCCTAACCCATACCCTACGCCGCAACCGAAGCCCTCCCCGAACCCGTACCCTAAGCCGTACTCTAAGCCTAACCCTAAGCCTAACCCTAACCCTAGGCTACCCTTGACTGCTTCTGCCTCCAATAGATTTCCTAAGCACTAGTGTTTTAAGGAACAGCATAAAAAGAGAATCCTAATGTGATTTCTTTATAATGGTTGTGTTCCTTATCTTTTCCTAGTGTCTAAACTCTTCTCCATGGCTGGACCACCAAATAATATTCTTTACGTGCTAAGGGGTATCTAGAGAGTGGGATAGGTTTAATAACTACCCTAGCCCTAACACGTACCCTAACCCTAACTCCTACCCTAACCCTAACACGTACCCTAATCCTAATCCGTACCCTAAACCGAGCCCTAACCCTAACACTAACCCTTACCCTTACCCTAAACCATACCCTACGCCGTACACGAAGCCCTCCCCGAACCCGTACCCTAAGCAGTGCCCTAAGCCTAACCCTAAGCCTAACCCTAACCCTAGGCTACCCTTGACTGCTTCTGCCTCCAATAGATTTCCTAAGCACTAGTGTTTTAAGGAACAGCTTAAAAAGAGAATCCTAATGTGATTTCTTTATAATGGGTGTGTTCCTTATCTTATCCTAGTGTCTAAAGTCTTCTCCATGGCTTGACCCCCAAATAATTTTCCTTTATGTGCTAAGGGGTATCTAGAGATTGGGATAGGTTTAATAACTACCCTAACCCTAACGTGTACCCTAACCCTAACCCCTACCCTAACCCTAACACGTACCCTAATCCTAAACCGTACCCTAAACCGAGCCCTAACCTTAACACTAACCCAAACCATAACACTAACCCATACCGTACGCCGTATCCGAAGCCTTCCCCGAACCCGTACCCTAAGCCGTACCCTAAGCCTAACCCTAAGCCTTACCCTAACCCTAGACTACCCTTGACTGCTTCTGCCTCCAATAGATTTCCTAAGCACTAGTGTTTTAAGGAACAGCTTAAAAAGAGAATCCTAATGTGATTTCTTTGTAAAGGGTGTGTTCCTTATCTTAGCCTAGTGTCTAAACCCTTCTCCATGGGAGGACCCCCAAATAATATTCCTTTACGTGCTAAGGGGTATCTAGAGAGTGGGATACGTTTAATAACTACCCTAACCCTAACGCGTACCCTAACTCTAACCCCTACCCTAACCCTAACACGTACCCTAATCCTAACCAATACCCTAAACCGAGCCCTAACCCTAACACTAACCCTAACCCTAACCCTAACCCATACCCTACGCCGCAGCCGAAGCCCTCCCCGAACCCGTACCCTAAGCCGTACCCTAAGCCTAACCCTAAGCCTAACCCTAACCCTAGGCTACCCTTGACTGCTTCTGCCTCCAATAGATTTCCTAAGCACTAGTGTTTTAAGGAACAGCATAAAAAGAGAATCCTAATGTGATTTCTTTATAATGGTTGTGTTCCTTATCTTATCCTAGTGTATAAACTCTTCTCCATGGCTGGACCACCAAATAATATTATTTACGTGCTAAGGGGTATCTAGAGAGTGGGATAGGTTTAATAACTACCCTATCCCAAACACGTACCCTAACCCTAACTCCTACCCTAACCCTAACACGTACACTAATCCTAAACCGTACCCTAAACCGAGCCCTAACCCTAACACTAACCCTAACCCTTACCCTAACCCATACCCTACGCCGTACCCGAAGCCCTCCCCGGACCCGTACTCTAAGCTTGCCCTAAGCCTAACCCTAAGCCTAACCCTAACCCTAGGCTACCCTTGACTGCTTCTGCCTCCAAGAGATTTCCTAAGCACTAGTGTTTTAAAGAACACCTTAAAAAGAGAATCCTAATGTGATTTCTTTATAATGGGTGTGTTCCTTATCTTATTCTAGTGTCTAAAGTCTTCTCCATGGCTGGACCCCCAAATAATTTTCCTTTATGTGCTAAGGGGTATCTAGAGAGTGGGATAGGTTTAATAACTACCCTAACCCTAACGTGTACCCTAACCCTAACCCCTACCCTAACCCTAACACGTACCCTAATCCTAAACCGTACCCTAAACCGAGCCCTAACCCTAACACTAACCGAAACCCTAACACTAACCCATACCCTACGCCATAACCGAAGCCTTCCCCGATCCCGTACCCTAAGCAGTACCCTAAGCCTAACCCTAAGCCTAACCCTAACCCTAGACTACCCTTGACTGCTTCTGCCTACAATAGATTTCCTAAGCACTAGTGTTTTAAGGAACAGCTTAAAAAGAGAATCCTAAAGTGATTTCTTTATAATGTGTGTGTTCCTTATCTTATCCTAGTGTCTAAACTCTTCTCCATGGGAGGACCCCCAAATAATATTTCTTTACGTGCTAAGGGGTATCTAGAGAGTGGGATAGGTTTAATAACTACCCTAACCCTAACGCGTACCCTAACTCTAACCCCTACCCTAACCCTAACACGTACCCTAATCCTAACCAATACCCTAAACCGAGCCCTAACCCTAACACTAACCCTAACCCTAACCCTAACCCATACCCTACGCCGCACCCGAAGCCCTCCCCGAACCCGTACCCTAAGCCGTACTCTAAGCCTAACCCTAACCCTAGGCTACCCTTGACTGCTTCTGCCTCCAATAGATTTCCTAAGCACTAGTGTTTTAAGGAACAGCATAAAAAGAGAATCCTAATGTGATTTCTTTATAATGGTTGTGTTCCTTATCTTATCCTAGTGTCTAAACTCTTCTCCATGGCTGGACCACCAAATAATATTATTTACCTGCTAAGGGGTATCTAGAGAGTGGGATAGGTTTAATAACTACCCTAACCCAAACACGTACCCTAACCCTAACTCCTACCCTAACCCTAACACGTACCCTAATCCTAAACCGTACCCTAAACCGAGCCCTAACCCTAACACTAACCCTAACCCTTACCCTAACCCATACCCTACGCCGTACCCGAAGCCCTCCCCGGACCCGTACCCTAAGCTTGCCCTAAGCCTAACCCTAAGCCTAACCCTAACCCTAGGCTACCCTTGACTGCTTCTGCCTCCAATAGATTTCCTAAGCACTAGTGTTTTAAAGAACAGCTTAAAAAGAGAATCCTAATGTGATTTCTTTATAATGGGTGTGTTCCTTATCTTATCCTAGTGTCTAAACTCTTCTCCATGGATGGACCCCCAAATAATATTCCTTTACGTGCTAAGGGGTATCTAGAGAGTGGGATAGGTTTAATAACTACCCTAAACCTAACGCGTACCCTAACCCTAACCCCTACCCTAACCCTAACACGTACCCTAATCCTAAACCGTACCCTAAACCGAGCCCTATCCTTAACACTAACCCAAACCCTAACACTAACCCATACCCTACGCCGTACCCGAAGCCTTCCCCGAACACATACCCTAAGCCGTACCCTAAGACCAACCCTAAGCCTTACCCTATACCTAGACTACCCTTGACTGCTTCTGCCTCCAATAGATTTCCTAAGCACTAGTGTTTTAAGGAACAGCATAAAAAGAGAATCCTAATGTGATTTCTTTATAATGGTTGTGTTCCTTATCTTATCCTAGTGTCTAAACTCTTCTCCATGGCTGGACCACCAAATAATATTCTTTACGTGCTAAGGGGTATCTAGAGAGTGGGATAGGTTTAATAACTACCCTAACCCTAACACGTACCCTAACCCTAACTCCTACCCTAACCCTAACACGTACCCTAATCCTAAGCCGTACCCTAAACCGAGCCCTAACCCTAACACTAACCCTAACCCTTACCCTAAACCATACCCTACGCCGTACCCGAAGCCCTCCCCGAACCTGTACCCTAAGCAGTGCACTAAGCCTAACCCTAAGCCTAACCCTAACCCTAGGCTACCCTTGACTGCTTCTGCCTCCAATAGATTTCCTAAGCACTACTGTTTTAAGGAACAGCTAAAAAGAGAATCCTAATGTGATTTCTTTATAAAGGGTGTGTTCCTTATCTTAGCCTAGTGTCTAAACTCTTCTCCATGGCTGGACCCCCAAATAATATTCCTTTACGTGCTAAGGGGTATCTAGAGACTGGGATAGGTTTAATAACTACACTAACCCTAATGCGTACCCTAACCCTAACCCCTACCCTAACCCTAACACGTACCCTAATCCTAAGCCGTACACTAAACCGAGCCCTAACACTAACACTAACCCTAACACTAACCCTAACCCATACCCTACGCCGTACCCGAAGCCCTCCCCGAACCCGTACCCTAAGCCGTACCCTAAGCCTAACCCTAAGCCTAACACTAACCCTAGGCTACCCTTGTCTGCTTCTGCCTCCAATAGATTTCCTAAGCACTAGTGTTTTAAGGAACAGCTTAAAAAGAGAATCCTAATGTGATTTCTTTATAATGTGTGTGTTCCTTATCTTATCCTAGTGTCTAAACTCTTCTCCATGGCTGGACCTCCAAATAATATTCCTTTACGTGCTAAGGGGTATCTAGAGAGTGGGATAGGTTTAATAACTACCCTAACCCTAACGCGTACCCTAACTCTAACCCCTACCCTAACCCTAACACGTACCCTAATCCTAACCAATACCCTAAACCGAGCCCTAACCCTAACACTAACCCTAACCCTAACCCTAACACATACCCTACGCCATACCGAAAGCCCTCCCCGAACCCGTACCCTAAGCCGCACCCTAAGCCTAACCCTAAGCCTAACGCTAACCCTAGGCTACCCTTGACTGCTTCTGCCTCCAATAGATTTCCTAAGCACTAGTGTTTTAAGGAAGAGCTTAAAAAGAGAATCCTAATGTGATTTCTTTATAATGGGTGTGTTCCTTATCTTATCCTAGTGTCTAAACTCTTCTCCATGGCTGGACCACCAAATAATATTATTTACGTGCTAAGGGGTATCTAGAGAGTGGGATAGGTTTAATAACCACCCTAACCCAAACACGTACCCTAACTCTAACTCCTACACTAACACTAACACGTACCTAATCCTAAACCGTACCCTAAACCGAGCCCTAACCCTAACACTAACCCTAACCCTTACCCTAACCAATACCCTGCGCCGTACCTGAAGCCCTCCCCGAACCCGTACCCTAAGCAGTGCCCTAAGCCTAACCCTAAGCCTAACCCTAACCCTAGGCTACCCTTGACTGCTTCTGCCTCCAATAGATTTCCTAAGCACTAGTGTTTTAAAGAACAGCTTAAAAAGAGAATCCTAATGTGATTTCTTTATAATGGGTGTGTTCCTTATCTTATCCTAGTGTCTAAACTCTTCTCCATGGCTGGACCCCCAAATAATATTCCTTTATGTGCAAAGGGGTGTCTAGAGAGTAGGATAAGTTTAATAACTACCCTAACCCTAACGCGTACCCTAACTCTAACCCCTACCCTAACCCTAACACGTACCCTAATCCTAACCAGTACCCTAAACCGAGCCCTAACCCTAACACTAACCCTAACCCTAACCCTAACCCATACCCTACGCCATACCGATAGCCCTCCCCGAACCCGTACCCTAAGCCGCACCCTAAGCCTCACCCTAAGCCTAACCCTAACCCTAGGCTACCCTTGACTGCTTCTGCCTCCAATAGATTTCCTAAGCACTATTGTTTTAAGGAACAGCTTATAAAGAGAATCCTAATGTGATTTCTTTATAATGGTTGTGTTCCTTATCTTATCCTAGTGTCTAAACTCTTCTCCATGGCTGGACCACCAAATAATATTATTTACGTGCTAAGGGGTATCTAGAGAGTGGGATAGGTTTAATAACTACCCTAACCCAAACACGTACCCTAACCCTAACTCCTACCCTAAACCTAACACGTACCCTAATCCTAAACCGTACCCTAAACAGAGCCCTAACCCTAACACTAACCCTAACCCTTACCCTAACCCATACCCTACGCCGTACCCGAAGCCCTCCCTGAACCCGTACCCTAAGCAGTGCCCTAAGCCTAACCCTAAGCCTAACCCTAACCCATACCCTACGCCGTACCGATAGAACTCCCCGCACCCGTACCCTAAGCCACACCCTAAGCCTAACCCTAAGCCTAACCCTAACCGTAGGCTACCCTTGACTGCTTCTGCCTCCAATAGATTTCCTAAGCACTAGTGTTTTAAGGAACAGCTTAAAAAGAGAATCCTAATGTGATTTCTTTATAATGTGTGTGTTCCTTATATTACCTTAGTGTCTAAAGTCTTCTCCATGGCTGGACCCCCACATAATATTACTTTACGTGCTAAGGGGTATCTAGAGAGTGGGATAGGTTTAATAAATACCCTAACCCTAACGCGTACCCTAACCCTAACCCCTACCCTAACCCTAACACGTACCCTAAACCTAAACTGTACCCTAAACCGAGCCCTAACCCTAACACTAACTCTAACCCTAACACTAACCCATACCCTACGCCGTAACCGAAGCCCTCCCCGAACCCGTACCCTAAGCCGTACCCTTAGCCTAACCCTAAGCCTAACCCTAACACTAGGCTACCCTTGACTGCTTCTGCCCCCAATAGATTTCCTAAGCACTAGTGTTTTAAGGAACAGCTTAAAAAGAGAATCATAATGTGATTTCTTTATAAAGGGTGTGTTCCTTATCTTATCCTAGTGTCTAAACTTTTCTCCATGGCTGGACCCCCAAATAATATTCCTTTACGTGCTAAGGGGTATCTAGAGAGTGAGATAGGTTTAATAACTACACTAACCTTAATGCGTACCCTAACCCTAACCCCTACCCTAACCCTAACACGTACTCTAAATCCTAACCAATACCCTAAACCGAGCCCTAACCCCAACACTAACCCTAAATCTTACCCTAACCATACCCTACCCCGTACCCGAAGCCCTCAATGAACCCGTACCCTAAGCAGTGCCCTAAGCCTAACCCTAAGCCTAACCCTAACCCTAGGCTACCCTTGACTGCTTCTGCCTCCTATAGATTTCCTAAGCACTAGTGTTTTAAAGAACAGCTTAAAAAGAGAATCGTAATGTGATTTCTTTATAATGGGTGTGTTCCTTATCTTATCCTAGTGTCTAAACTCTTCTCCATGGCTGGACCCCCAAATACTATTCCTTTATGTACAAAGGGGTATCTAGAGAGTGGGATAGGTTTAATAACTACCCTAACCCTAAGGCGTACCCTAACTCTAACCCCTACCCTAACCCTAACACGTACTCTAATCCTAACCAATACCCTAAACCGAGCCCTAACCCTAACAATAACCCGAACCCGAACCCTAACCCATACCCTACGCCGTACCGATAGCCCTCCCCGAACCCGTACCCTAAGCCTAACCCTAAGCCTAACCCTAACCCTAGGCTACCCTTGACAGCTTCTGCCTCCAATAGATTTCCTAAGCACTAGTGTTTTAAAGAACAGCTTAAAAAGAGAATCCTAATGTGATTTCTTTATAATGGTTGTGTTCCTTATCTTATCCTAGTGTCTAAACTCTTCTCCATCGCTGGACCACCAAATAATATTATTTACGTGCTAAGGGGTATCTAGACAGTGGGATAGGTTTAATAACTACCCTAACCCAAACACGTACCCTATCCCTAACTCCTACCCTAACCCTAACACGTACCCTAATCCTAAACCGTACCCTAAACCGAGCCCTAACCCTAACACTAACCCTAACCCTTACCCTAACCCATACCCTACGCCGTACCCGAAGCCCTCCCCGAACCCGTACCCTAAGCAGTGCCCTAAGCCTAACCCTAAGCCTAACCCTAACCCTAGGCTACCCTTGACTGCTTCTGCCTCCAATAGATTTCCTAAGCACTAGTGTTTTAAAGAACAGCTTAAAAAGAGAATCCTAATGTGATTTCTTTATAATGGGTGTGTTCCTTATCTTATCCTAGTGTCTAAACTCTTCTCCATGGCTGGACCCCCAAATAATATTCCTTTATGTGCAAAGGGGTATCTAGAGAGTAGGATAGGTTTAATAACTACCCTAACCCTAATGCGTACCCTAACTCTAACCCCTACCCTAACCCTAACACGTACCCTAATCCTAACCAATACCCTAAACCGAGCCCTAACCCTAACACTAACCCTAACCCTAACCCTAACCCATACCCTACGCCATACCGATAGCCCTCCCCGAACCCGTACCCTAAGCCGCACCCTAAGCCTAACCCTAAGCCTAACCCTAACCCTAGGCTACCCTTGACTGCTTCTGCCTCCAATAGATTTCCTAAGCACTAGTGTTTTAAGGAACAGCTTAAAAAGAGAATCCTAAAGTGATTTCTTTATAATGTGTGTGTTCCTTATCTTATCCTAGTGTCTAAACTCTTCTCCATGGCTGGACCTCCAAATAATATTCCTTTACGTAATAAGGGGTATCTAGAGAGTGGGATAGGTTTAATAACTACCCTAACCCAAACACGTACCCTAACCCTAACTCCTACCCTAACCCTAACACGTACCCTAATCCTAAACCGTACCCTAAACCGAGCCCTAACCCTAACACTAACCCTAACACTTACCCTAACCCATACCCTACGCCGTACCCGAAGCCCTCCCCAAACCCGTACCCTAAGCAGTGCCCTATGCCTAACCCTAAGCCTAACCCTAACCCTAGGCTACCCTTGACTGCTTCTGCCTCCAATAGATTTCCTAAGCACTAGTGTTTTAAAGAACAGCTTAAAAAGAGAATCCTAATGTGATTTCTTTATAATGGGTGTGTTCCTTATCTTAGCCTAGTGTCTAAACTCTTCTGCATGGCTGGACCCCCAAATAATATTCCTTTACGTGCTAAGGGGTATCTAGAGAGTGGGATAGGTTTAATAACTACCCTAACCCTAACGCGTACCCTAACCCTAACCCCTACCCTAACCCTAACACGTACCCTAATCCTAACCCGTACCCTAAACAAAGCCCTAACCCTAACACTAACCCAAACCCTAACCCTAACCCATACCCTACGCCGTACCCGAACCCCTCCCCGAACCCGTACCCTAAGCCGTACCCTAAGCCTAACCCTAAGCCTAACCCTAACCCTAGGCTACCCTTGACTGCTTCTGCCTCCAATAGATTTCCTAAGCACTAGTGGTTTAAGGAACAGCTTAAAAAGAGAATCCTAATGTGATTTCTTTATAATGTGTGTGTTCCTTATATTATCTTAGTGTCTAAACTCTTCTCCATGGCTGGACCCCCAAATAATATTCCTTTACGTGCTAAGGGGTATCTAGAGAGTGGGATAGGTTTAATAACTACCCTAACCCTAACGCGTACCCTAACCCTAACCCCTACCCTAACCCTAACACGTACCCTAAACCTAAACTGTACCCTAAACCGAGCCCTAACCCCAACACTAACCCTAAACCTTACCCTAACCCATACCCTACGCCGTACCCGAAGCCCTCCCTGAACCCGTACCCTAAGCAGTGCCCTAAGCCTAACCCTAAGCCTAACCCTAACCCTAGGCTACCCTTGACTGCTTCTTCCTCCAATAGATTTCCTAAGCACTAGTGTTTTAAAGAACAGCTTAAAAAGAGAATCGTAATGTGATTTCTTTATAATGGGTGTGTTCCTTATCTTATCCTAGTGTCTAAACTCTTCTCCATGGCTGGACCCCCAAATACTATTCCTTTATGTACAAAGGGGTATCTAGAGAGTGGGATAGGTTTAATAACTACCCTAACCCTAACGCGTACCCTAACTCTAACCCCTACTCTAACCCTAACACGTACCCTAATCCTAACCAATACCCTAAACCGAGCCCTAACCCTAACAATAACCCTAACCCGAACCCTAACCCCTACCCTACGCCGTACCGATAGCCCTCCCCGAACCCGTACCCTAAGCCGCACCCTAAGCCTAACCCTAAGCCTAACCCTAACCCTAGGCTACCCTTGACAGCTTCTGCCTCCAGTAGATTTCCTAAGCACTAGTGTTTTAAGGAACAGCTTAAAAAGAGAATCCTAATGTGATTTCTTTATAATGGTTGTGTTCCTTATCTTATCCTAGTGTCTAAACTCTTCTCCATCGCTGGACCACCAAATAATATTATTTACGTGCTAAGGGGTATCTAGACAGTGGGATAGGTTTAATAACTACCCTAAACCAAACACGTACCCTAACCCTAACTCCTACCCTAACCCTAACACGTACCCTAATCCTAAACCGTACCCTAAACCGAGCCCTAACCCTAACACTAACCCTAACCCTTACCCTAACCCATACCCTACGCCGTACCCGAAGCCCTCCCCGAACCCGTACCCTAAGCAGTGCCCTAAGCCTAACCCTAAGCCTAACCCTAACCCTAGGCTACCCTTGACTGCTTCTGCCTCCAGTAGATTTCCTAAGCACTAGTGTTTTAAAGAACAGCTTAAAAAGAGAATCCTAATGTGATTTCTTTATAATGGGTGTGTTCCTTATCTTATCCTAGTCTCTAAACTCTTCTCCATGGCTGGACCCCCAAATAATATTCCTTTATGTGCAAAGGGGTATCTAGAGAGTAGGATAGGTTTAATAACTACCCTAACCCTAACGCGTACCCTAACTCTAACCCCTACCCTAACCCTAACACGTACCCTAATCCTAACCAATACCCTAAACCGAGTCCTAACCCTACCACTAACCCTAACCCTAACCCTTACCCATACCCTACGCCGTACCGATAGCCTTCCCCGAACCCGTACCCTAAGCCGCACCCTAAGCCTAACCCTAAGCCTAACCCTAACCCTAGGCTACCCTTGACTGCTTCTGCCTCCAATAGATTTCCTAAGCACTAGTGTTTTAAGGAACAGCTTAAAAAGAGAATCCTAATGTGATTTCTTTATAATGGGTGTGTTCCTTATCTTATCCTAGTGTCTAAACTCTTCTCCATTGCTGGACCTCCAAATAATATTCCTTTACGTGATAAGGGGTATCTAGAGAGTGGGATAGGTTTAATAACTACCCTAACCCTAACGCGTACCCTAACCCTAACCCCTTCCCTAACCCTAACACGTACCCTAATCCTAAACCGTACCCTAAACCGAGCCCTAAACCTAACACTAACCCTAACACTTACCCTAACCCATACCCTACGCCGCACCCGAAGCCCTCCCCGAACCCGTACCCTAAGCCGTACCCTAAGCCTAACCCTAAGCCTAACCCTAACCCTAGGCTACCCTTGACTGCTTCTGCCTCCAATAGATTTCCTAAGCACTAGTGTTTTAAGGAACAGCTTAAAAAGAGAATCCTAATGTGATTTCTTTATAATGGTTGTGTTCCTTATCTTATCCTAGTGTCTAAACTCTTCTCCATGGCTGGACCCCCAAATAATATTCTTTACGTGCTAAGGGGTATCTAGAGAGTGGGATAGGTTTAATAACTACCCTAACCCTAACACGTACCCTAACCCTAACTCCTACCCTAACCCTAACACGTACCCTAATCCTAAACCGTAACCTAAAGCGAGCCCTAACCATTACACTAACCCTAACCCTTACCCTACCGCATACCCTACGCCGTACCCGAAGCCCTGCCTGAACCCGTACCCTAAGCCGTACCCTAAGCCTAACCCTAAGCCTAACCCTAACCCTAGGCTACCCTTGACTGCTTCTGCCTCCAATAGATTTCCTAAGCACTAGTGTTTTAAGGAGCAGCTGAAAAAGAGAATCCTAATGTGATTTCTTTATAATGGGTGTGTTCCTTATCTTATCCTAGTGTCTAAAGTCTTCTCCATGGCAGGACACCCAAATAATTTTCCTTTATGTGCTAAGGGGTATCTAGAGAGTGGGATAGGTTTAATAACTACCCTAACCCTAACGCGTACCCCAACCCTAACCCCTACCCTAACCCTAACACGTAACCTAATCCTAAGCCGTACACTAAACCGAGCCCTAACCCTAACACTAACCGAAACCCTAACACTAACCCATACCCTACGCCGTACCCGAAGCCTTCCCCGATCCCGTACCCTAAGCCGTACCCTAAGCCTAACCCTAAGCCTAACCCTAACGCTAGACTACCCTTGACTGCTTCTGCCTCCAATAGATTTCCTAAGCACTAGTGTTTTAAGGAACAGCTTAAAAAGAGAATCCTAATGTGATTTCTTTATAATGGGTGTGTTCCTTATCTTATTCTATTGTCTAAAGTCTTCTCCATGGCTGGACCCCCAAATAATTTTCCTTTATGTGCTAAGGGGTATCTAGAGAGTGGGATAGGTTTAATAACTACCCTAACCCTAACGTGTACCCTAACCCTAACCCCTACCCTAACCCTAACACGTACCCTAATCCTAAACCGTACCCTAAACCGAGCCCTAACCCTAACACTAACCGAAACCCTAACACTAACCCATACCCTACGCCATAACCGAAGCCTTCCCCGATCCCGTACCCTAAGCAGTACCCTAAGCCTAACCCTAAGCCTAACCCTAACCCTAGACTACCCTTGACTGCTTCTGCCTACAATAGATTTCCTAAGCACTAGTGTTTTAAGGAACAGCTTAAAAAGAGAATCCTAAAGTGATTTCTTTATAATGTGTGTGTTCCTTATCTTATCATAGTGTCTAAACTCTTCTCCATGGGAGGACCCCCAAATAATATTTCTTTACGTGCTAAGGGGTATCTAGAGCGTGGGATAGGTTTAATAACTACCCTAACCCTAACGCGTACCCTAACTCTAACCCCTACCCTAACCCTAACACGTACCCTAATCCTAACCAATACCCTAAACCGAGCCCTAACCCTAACACTAACCCTAACCCTAACCCTAACCCATACCCTACGCCGCACCCGAAGCCCTCCCCGAACCCGTACCCTAAGCCGTACCCTAAGCCTAACCCTAACCCTAGGCTACCCTTGAATGCTTCTGCCTCCAATAGATTTCCTAAGCACTAGTGTTTTAAGGAACAGCATAAAAAGAGAATCCTAATGTGATTTCTTTATAATGGTTGTGTTCCTTATCTTATCCTAGTGTCTAAACTCTTCTCCATGGCTGGACCACCAAATAATATTATTTACCTGCTAAGGGGTATCTAGAGAGTGGGATAGGTTTAATAACTACCCTAACCCAAACACGTACCCTAACCCTAACTCCTACCCTAACCCTAACACGTACCCTAATCCTAAACCGTACCCTAAACCGAGCCCTAACCCTAACACTAACCCTAACCCTTACCCTAACCCATACCCTACGCCGTACCCGAAGCCCTCCCCGGACCCGTACCCTAAGCTTGCCCTAAGCCTAACCCTAAGCCTAACCCTAACCCTAGGCTACCCTTGACTGCTTCTGCCTCCAATAGATTTCCTAAGCACTAGTGTTTTAAAGAACAGCTTAAAAAGAGAATCCTAATGTGATTTCTTTATAATGGGTGTGTTCCTTATCTTATCCTAGTGTCTAAACTCTTCTCCATGGATGGACCCCCAAATAATATTCCTTTACGTGCTAAGGGGTATCTAGAGAGTGGGATAGGTTTAATAACTACCCTAAACCTAACGCGTACCCTAACCCTAACCCCTACCCTAACCCTAACACGTACCCTAATCCTAAACCGTACCCTAAACCGAGCCCTATCCTTAACACTAACCCAAACCCTAACACTAACCCATACCCTACGCCGTACCCGAAGCCTTCCCCGAACACATACCCTAAGCCGTACCCTAAGACCAACCCTAAGCCTTACCCTATACCTAGACTACCCTTGACTGCTTCTGCCTCCAATAGATTTCCTAAGCACTAGTGTTTTAAGGAACAGCATAAAAAGAGAATCCTAATGTGATTTCTTTATAATGGTTGTGTTCCTTATCTTATCCTAGTGTCTAAACTCTTCTCCATGGCTGGACCACCAAATAATATTCTTTACGTGCTAAGGGGTATCTAGAGAGTGGGATAGGTTTAATAACTACCCTAACCCTAACACGTACCCTAACCCTAACTCCTACCCTAACCCTAACACGTACCCTAATCCTAAGCCGTACCCTAAACCGAGCCCTAACCCTAACACTAACCCTAACCCTTACCCTAAACCATACCCTACGCCGTACCCGAAGCCCTCCCCGAACCTGTACCCTAAGCAGTGCACTAAGCCTAACCCTAAGCCTAACCCTAACCCTAGGCTACCCTTGACTGCTTCTGCCTCCAATAGATTTCCTAAGCACTACTGTTTTAAGGAACAGCTAAAAAGAGAATCCTAATGTGATTTCTTTATAAAGGGTGTGTTCCTTATCTTAGCCTAGTGTCTAAACTCTTCTCCATGGCTGGACCCCCAAATAATATTCCTTTACGTGCTAAGGGGTATCTAGAGACTGGGATAGGTTTAATAACTACACTAACCCTAATGCGTACCCTAACCCTAACCCCTACCCTAACCCTAACACGTACCCTAATCCTAAGCCGTACACTAAACCGAGCCCTAACACTAACACTAACCCTAACCCTAACCCTAACCCATACCCTACGCCGTACCCGAAGCCCTCCCCGAACCCGTACCCTAAGCCGTACCCTAAGCCTAACCCTAAGCCTAACACTAACCCTAGGCTACCCTTGTCTGCTTCTGCCTCCAATAGATTTCCTAAGCACTAGTGTTTTAAGGAACAGCTTAAAAAGAGAATCCTAATGTGATTTCTTTATAATGTGTGTGTTCCTTATCTTATCCTAGTGTCTAAACTCTTCTCCATGGCTGGACCTCCAAATAATATTCCTTTACGTGCTAAGGGGTATCTAGAGAGTGGGATAGGTTTAATAACTACCCTAACCCTAACGCGTACCCTAACTCTAACCCCTACCCTAACCCTAACACGTACCCTAATCCTAACCAATACCCTAAACCGAGCCCTAACCCTAACACTAACCCTAACCCTAACCCTAACACATACCCTACGCCATACCGAAAGCCCTCCCCGAACCCGTACCCTAAGCCGCACCCTAAGCCTAACCCTAAGCCTAACGCTAACCCTAGGCTACCCTTGACTGCTTCTGCCTCCAATAGATTTCCTAAGCACTAGTGTTTTAAGGAAGAGCTTAAAAAGAGAATCCTAATGTGATTTCTTTATAATGGGTGTGTTCCTTATCTTATCCTAGTGTCTAAACTCTTCTCCATGGCTGGACCACCAAATAATATTATTTACGTGCTAAGGGGTATCTAGAGAGTGGGATAGGTTTAATAACCACCCTAACCCAAACAGGTACCCTAACTCTAACTCCTACACTAACACTAACACGTACCCTAATCCTAAACCGTACCCTAAACCGAGCCCTAACCCTAACACTAACCCTAACCCTTACCCTAACCAATACCCTGCGCCGTACCTGAAGCCCTCCCCGAACCCGTACCCTAAGCAGTGCCCTAAGCCTAACCCTAAGCCTAACCCTAACCCTAGGCTACCCTTGACTGCTTCTGCCTCCAATAGATTTCCTAAGCACTAGTGTTTTAAAGAACAGCTTAAAAAGAGAATCCTAATGTGATTTCTTTATAATGGGTGTGTTCCTTATCTTATCCTAGTGTCTAAACTCTTCTCCATGGCTGGACCCCCAAATAATATTCCTTTATGTGCAAAGGGGTGTCTAGAGAGTAGGATAAGTTTAATAACTACCCTAACCCTAACGCGTACCCTAACTCTAACCCCTACCCTAACCCTAACACGTACCCTAATCCTAACCAGTACCCTAAACCGAGCCCTAACCCTAACACTAACCCTAACCCTAACCCTAACCCATACCCTACGCCATACCGATAGCCCTCCCCGAACCCGTACCCTAAGCCGCACCCTAAGCCTCACCCTAAGCCTAACCCTAACCCTAGGCTACCCTTGACTGCTTCTGCCTCCAATAGATTTCCTAAGCACTATTGTTTTAAGGAACAGCTTATAAAGAGAATCCTAATGTGATTTCTTTATAATGGTTGTGTTCCTTATCTTATCCTAGTGTCTAAACTCTTCTCCATGGCTGGACCACCAAATAATATTATTTACGTGCTAAGGGGTATCTAGAGAGTGGGATAGGTTTAATAACTACCCTAACCCAAACACGTACCCTAACCCTAACTCCTACCCTAACCCTAACACGTACCCTAATCCTAAACCGTACCCTAAACAGAGCCCTAACCCTAACACTAACCCTAACCCTTACCCTAACCCATACCCTACGCCGTACCCGAAGCCCTCCCTGAACCCGTACCCTAAGCAGTGCCCTAAGCCTAACCCTAAGCCTAACCCTAACCCATACCCTACGCCGTACCGATAGAACTCCCCGCACCCGTACCCTAAGCCACACCCTAAGCCTAACCCTAAGCCTAACCCTAACCGTAGGCTACCCTTGACTGCTTCTGCCTCCAATAGATTTCCTAAGCACTAGTGTTTTAAGGAACAGCTTAAAAAGAGAATCCTAATGTGATTTCTTTATAATGTGTGTGTTCCTTATATTACCTTAGTGTCTAAAGTCTTCTCCATGGCTGGACCCCCACATAATATTCCTTTACGTGCTAAGGGGTATCTAGAGAGTGGGATAGGTTTAATAAATACCCTAACCCTAACGCGTACCCTAACCCTAACCCCTACCCTAACCCTAACACGTACCCTAAACCTAAACTGTACCCTAAACCGAGCCCTAACCCTAACACTAACTCTAACCCTAACACTAACACATACCCTACGCCGTAACCGAAGCCCTCCCCGAACCCGTACCCTAAGCCGTACCCTTAGCCTAACCCTAAGCCTAACCCTAACACTAGGCTACCCTTGACTGCTTCTGCCCCCAATAGATTTCCTAAGCACTAGTGTTTTAAGGAACAGCTTAAAAAGAGAATCATAATGTGATTTCTTTATAAAGGGTGTGTTCCTTATCTTATCCTAGTGTCTAAACTTTTCTCCATGGCTGGACCCCCAAATAATATTCCTTTACGTGCTAAGGGGTATCTAGAGAGTGAGATAGGTTTAATAACTACACTAACCTTAATGCGTACCCTAACCCTAACCCCTACCCTAACCCTAACACGTACTCTAAATCCTAACCAATACCCTAAACCGAGCCCTAACCCCAACACTAACCCTAAATCTTACCCTAACCCATACCCTACCCCGTACCCGAAGCCCTCAATGAACCCGTACCCTAAGCAGTGCCCTAAGCCTAACCCTAAGCCTAACCCTAACCCTAGGCTACCCTTGACTGCTTCTGCCTCCAATAGATTTCCTAAGCACTAGTGTTTTAAAGAACAGCTTAAAAAGAGAATCGTAATGTGATTTCTTTATAATGGGTGTGTTCCTTATCTTATCCTAGTGTCTAAACTCTTCTCCATGGCTGGACCCCCAAATACTATTCCTTTATGTACAAAGGGGTATCTAGAGAGTGGGATAGGTTTAATAACTACCCTAACCCTAACGCGTACCCTAACTCTAACCCCTACCCTAACCCTAACACGTACTCTAATCCTAACCAATACCCTAAACCGAGCCCTAACCCTAACAATAACCCGAACCCGAACCCTAACCCATACCCTACGCCGTACCGATAGCCCTCCCCGAACCCGTACCCTAAGCCTAACCCTAAGCCTAACCCTAACCCTAGGCTACCCTTGACAGCTTCTGCCTCCAATAGATTTCCTAAGCACTAGTGTTTTAAAGAACAGCTTAAAAAGAGAATCCTAATGTGATTTCTTTATAATGGTTGTGTTCCTTATCTTATCCTAGTGTCTAAACTCTTCTCCATCGCTGGACCACCAAATAATATTATTTACGTGCTAAGGGGTATCTAGACAGTGGGATAGGTTTAATAACTACCCTAACCCAAACACGTACCCTATCCCTAACTCCTACCCTAACCCTAACACGTACCCTAATCCTAAACCGTACCCTAAACCGAGCCCTAACCCTAACACTAACCCTAACCCTTACCCTAACCCATACCCTACGCCGTACCCGAAGCCCTCCCCGAACCCGTACCCTAAGCAGTGCCCTAAGCCTAACCCTAAGCCTAACCCTAACCCTAGGCTACCCTTGACTGCTTCTGCCTCCAATAGATTTCCTAAGCACTAGTGTTTTAAAGAACAGCTTAAAAAGAGAATCCTAATGTGATTTCTTTATAATGGGTGTGTTCCTTATCTTATCCTAGTGTCTAAACTCTTCTCCATGGCTGGACCCCCAAATAATATTCCTTTATGTGCAAAGGGGTATCTAGAGAGTAGGATAGGTTTAATAACTACCCTAACCCTAATGCGTACCCTAACTCTAACCCCTACCCTAACCCTAACACGTACCCTAATCCTAACCAATACCCTAAACCGAGCCCTAACCCTAACACTAACCCTAACCCTAACCCTAACCCATACCCTACGCCATACCGATAGCCCTCCCCGAACCCGTACCCTAAGCCGCACCCTAAGCCTAACCCTAAGCCTAACCCTAACCCTAGGCTACCCTTGACTGCTTCTGCCTCCAATAGATTTCCTAAGCACTAGTGTTTTAAGGAACAGCTTAAAAAGAGAATCCTAAAGTGATTTCTTTATAATGTGTGTGTTCCTTATCTTATCCTAGTGTCTAAACTCTTCTCCATGGCTGGACCTCCAAATAATATTCCTTTACGTAATAAGGGGTATCTAGAGAGTGGGATAGGTTTAATAACTACCCTAACCCAAACACGTACCCTAACCCTAACTCCTACCCTAACCCTAACACGTACCCTAATCCTAAACCGTACCCTAAACCGAGCCCTAACCCTAACACTAACCCTAACACTTACCCTAACCCATACCCTACGCCGTACCCGAAGCCCTCCCCAAACCCGTACCCTAAGCAGTGCCCTATGCCTAACCCTAAGCCTAACCCTAACCCTAGGCTACCCTTGACTGCTTCTGCCTCCAATAGATTTCCTAAGCACTAGTGTTTTAAAGAACAGCTTAAAAAGAGAATCCTAATGTGATTTCTTTATAATGGGTGTGTTCCTTATCTTAGCCTAGTGTCTAAACTCTTCTGCATGGCTGGACCCCCAAATAATATTCCTTTACGTGCTAAGGGGTATCTAGAGAGTGGGATAGGTTTAATAACTACCCTAACCCTAACGCGTACCCTAACCCTAACCCCTACCCTAACCCTAACACGTACCCTAATCCTAACCCGTACCCTAAACAAAGCCCTAACCCTAACACTAACCCAAACCCTAACCCTAACCCATACCCTACGCCGTACCCGAACCCCTCCCCGAACCCGTACCCTAAGCCGTACCCTAAGCCTAACCCTAAGCCTAACCCTAACCCTAGGCTACCCTTGACTGCTTCTGCCTCCAATAGATTTCCTAAGCACTAGTGGTTTAAGGAACAGCTTAAAAAGAGAATCCTAATGTGATTTCTTTATAATGTGTGTGTTCCTTATATTATCTTAGTGTCTAAACTCTTCTCCATGGCTGGACCCCCAAATAATATTCCTTTACGTGCTAAGGGGTATCTAGAGAGTGGGATAGGTTTAATAACTACCCTAACCCTAACGCGTACCCTAATCCTAAACTGTACCCTAAACCGAGCCCTAACCCCAACACTAACCCTAAACCTTACCCTAACCCATACCCTACGCCGTACCCGAAGCCCTCCCTGAACCCGTACCCTAAGCAGTGCCCTAAGCCTAACCCTAAGCCTAACCCTAACCCTAGGCTACCCTTGACTGCTTCTGCCTCCAATAGATTTCCTAAGCACTAGTGTTTTAAAGAACAGCTTAAAAAGAGAATCGTAATGTGATTTCTTTATAATGGGTGTGTTCCTTATCTTATCCTAGTGTCTAAACTCTTCTCCATGGCTGGACCCCCAAATACTATTCCTTTATGTACAAAGGGGTATCTAGAGAGTGGGATAGGTTTAATAACTACCCTAACCCTAACGCGTACCCTAACTCTAACCCCTACTCTAACCCTAACACGTACCCTAATCCTAACCAATACCCTAAACCGAGCCCTAACCCTAACAATAACCCTAACCCGAACCCTAACCCATACCCTACGCCGTACCGATAGCCCTCCCCGAACCCGTACCCTAAGCCGCACCCTAAGCCTAACGCTAAGCCTAACCCTAACCCTAGGCTACCCTTGACAGCTTCTGCCTCCAGTAGATTTCCTAAGCACTAGTGTTTTAAGGAACAGCTTAAAAAGAGAATCCTAATGTGATTTCTTTATAATGGTTGTGTTCCTTATCTTATCCTAGTGTCTAAACTCTTCTCCATCGCTGGACCACCAAATAATATTATTTACGTGCTAAGGGGTATCTAGACAGTGGGATAGGTTTAATAACTACCCTAAACCAAACACGTACCCTAACCCTAACTCCTACCCTAACCCTAACACGTACCCTAATCCTAAACCGTACCCTAAACCGAGCCCTAACCCTAACACTAACCCTAACCCTTATCCTAACCCATACCCTACGCCGTACCCGAAGCCCTCCCCGAACCCGTACCCTAAGCAGTGCCCTAAGCCTAACCCTAAGCCTAACCCTAACCCTAGGCTACCCTTGACTGCTTCTGCCTCCAGTAGATTTCCTAAGCACTACTGTTTTAAAGAACAGCTTAAAAAGAGAATCCTAATGTGATTTCTTTATAATGGGTGTGTTCCTTATCTTATCCTAGTCTCTAAACTCTTCTCCATGGCTGGACCCCCAAATAATATTCCTTTATGTGCAAAGGGGTATCTAGAGAGTAGGATAGGTTTAATAACTACCCTAACCCTAACGCGTACCCTAACTCTAACCCCTACCCTAACCCTAACACGTACCCTAATCCTAACCAATACCCTAAACCGAGTCCTAACCCTACCACTAACCCTAACCCTAACCCTAACCCATACCCTACGCCGTACCGATAGCCTTCCCCGAACCCGTACCCTAAGCCGCACCCTAAGCCTAACCCTAAGCCTAACCCTAACCCTAGGCTACCCTTGACTGCTTCTGCCTCCAATAGATTTCCTAAGCACTAGTGTTTTAAGGAACAGCTTAAAAAGAGAATCCTAATGTGATTTCTTTATAATGGGTGTGTTCCTTATCTTATCCTAGTGTCTAAACTCTTCTCCATTGCTGGACCTCCAAATAATATTCCTTTACGTGATAAGGGGTATCTAGAGAGTGGGATAGGTTTAATAACTACCCTAACCCTAACGCGTACCCTAACCCTAACCCCTTCCCTAACCCTAACACGTACCCTAATCCTAAACCGTACCCTAAACCGAGCCCTAAACCTAACACTAACCCTAACACTTACCCTAACCCATACCCTACGCCGCACCCGAAGCCCTCCCCGAACCCGTACCCTAAGCCGTACCCTAAGCCTAACCCTAAGCCTAACCCTAACCCTAGGCTACCCTTGACTGCTTCTGCCTCCAATAGATTTCCTAAGCACTAGTGTTTTAAGGAACAGCTTAAAAAGAGAATCCTAATGTGATTTCTTTATAATGGTTGTGTTCCTTATCTTATCCTAGTGTCTAAACTCTTCTCCATGGCTGGACCCCCAAATAATATTCTTTACGTGCTAAGGGGTATCTAGAGAGTGGGATAGGTTTAATAACTACCCTAACCCTAACACGAACCCTAACCCTAACTCCTACCCTAACCCTAACACGTACCCTAATCCTAAACCGTAACCTAAAGCGAGCCCTAACCATTACACTAACCCTAACCCTTACCCTAACGCATACCCTACGCCGTACCCGAAGCCCTGCCTGAACCCGTACCCTAAGCCGTACCCTAAGCCTAACCCTAAGCCTAACCCTAACCCTAGGCTACCCTTGACTGCTTCTGCCTCCAATAGATTTCCTAAGCACTAGTGTTTTAAGGAGCAGCTGAAAAAGAGAATCCTAATGTGATTTCTTTATAATGGGTGTGTTCCTTATCTTATCCTAGTGTCTAAAGTCTTCTCCATGGCAGGACACCCAAATAATTTTCCTTTATGTGCTAAGGGGTATCTAGAGAGTGGGATAGGTTTAATAACTACCCTAACCCTAACGCGTACCCTAACCCTAACCCCTACCCTAACCCTAACACGTAACCTAATCCTAAGCCGTACACTAAACCGAGCCCTAACCCTAACACTAACCGAAACCCTAACACTAACCCATACCCTACGCCGTACCCGAAGCCTTCCCCGATCCCGTACCCTAAGCCGTACCCTAAGCCTAACCCTAAGCCTAACCCTAACGCTAGACTACCCTTGACTGCTTCTGCCTCCAATAGATTTCCTAAGCACTAGTGTTTTAAGGAACAGCTTAAAAAGAGAATCCTAATGTGATTTCTTTATAATGTGTGTGTTCCTTATCTTATCCTAGTATCTAAACTCTTCTCCTTGGCTGGACCTACAAATAATATTCCTTTACGTGCTAAGGGGTATCTAGAGGGTGGGATAGGTTTAATAACTACCCTATCCCTAACGAGTACCCTAACCCTAACCCCTACCCTATCCCTAACACGTACCCTAATCCTAACCAATACCCTAAACCGAGCACTAACCCCAACACTAACCCTAACCCTAACCCTAACCCATACCCTATGCGCACCCGAAGCCCTCCCCGAACCCGTACCCTAAGCCGTACCCTAAGCCTAACCCTAAGCCTAACCCTAACCCTAGGCTACCCTTGACTGCTTCTGCCTCCAATAGATTTCCTAAGCACTAGTGTTTTAAGGAACAGCATAAAAAGAGAATCCTAATGTGATTTCTTTATAATGGTTGTGTTCCTTATCTTATCCTAGTGTCTAAACTCTTCTGCATGGCTGGACCACCAAATAATATTATTTACGTGCTAAGGGGTATCTAGAGAGTGGGATAGGTTTAATAACTACCCTAACCCAAACACGTACCCTAAACCTAACTCCTACCCTAACCCTAACACGTACCCTAATCCTAAACCGTACCCTAAACCGAGCCCTAACCCTAAAACTAACCCTAACCCTTACCCTAACCCATACCCTACGCCGTACCCTAACCCCTCCCCGAACCCATACCCTAAGCCGTACCCTAACCCTAACCCTAAGCCTAACCCTAACCCTGGGCTACCCTTGACTGCTTCTGCCTCCAATAGATTGCCTAAGCACTAGTGTTTTAAGGAACAGCTTAAAAAGAGAATCCTAATGTGATTTCTTTATAATGTGTGTCTTCCTTATCTTATCCTAGTGTCTAAACTCTTCTCCATGGATGGACCCCCAAATAATATTCCTTTACGTGCTAAGGGGTATCTAGAGAGTGGGATAGGTTTAATAACTACCCTAAACCTAACGCGTACCCTAACCCTAACCCCTACCCTAACCCTAACACGTACCCTAATCCTAAACCATACCCTAAACCGAGCCCTATCCTTAACACTAACCCAAACCCTAACACTAACCCATACCCTACGCCGTACCCGAAGCCTTCCCCGAACACATACCCTAAGCCGTACCCTAAGACCAACCCTAAGCCTTACCCTATACCTAGACTACCCTTGACTGCTTCTGCCTCCAATAGATTTCCTAAGCACTAGTGTTTTAAGGAACAGCATAAAAAGAGAATCCTAATGTGATTTCTTTATAATGGTTGTGTTCCTTATCTTATCCTAGTGTCTAAACTCTTCTCCATGGCTGGACCACCAAATAATATTCTTTACGTGCTAAGGGGTATCTAGAGAGTGGGATAGGTTTAATAACTACCCTAACCCTAACACGTACCCTAACCCTAACTCCTACCCTAACCCTAACACGTACCCTAATCCTAAGCCGTACCCTAAACCGAGCCCTAACCCTAACACTAACCCTAACCCTTACCCTAAACCATACCCTACGCCGTACCCGAAGCCCTCCCCGAACCTGTACCCTAAGCAGTACACTAAGCCTAACCCTAAGCCTAACCCTAACCCTAGGCTACCCTTGACTGCTTCTGCCTCCAATAGATTTCCTAAGCACTACTGTTTTAAGGAACAGCTAAAAAGAGAATCCTAATGTGATTTCTTTATAAAGGGTGTGTTCCTTATCTTAGCCTAGTGTCTAAACTCTTCTCCATGGCTGGACCCCCAAATAATATTCCTTTACGTGCTAAGGGGTATCTAGAGACTGGGATAGGTTTAATAACTACACTAACCCTAATGCGTACCCTAACCCTAACCCCTAACCTAACCCTAACACGTACCCTAATCCTAAGCCGTACACTAAACCGAGCCCTAACACTAACACTAACCCTAACCCTAACCCTAACCCATACCCTACGCCGCAGCCGAAGCCCTCCCCGAACCCGTACCCTAAGCCGTACCCTAAGCCTAACCCTAAGCCTAACACTAACCCTAGGCTACCCTTGTCTGCTTCTGCCTCCAATAGATTTCCTAAGCACTAGTGTTTTAAGGAACAGCTTAAAAAGAGAATCCTAATGTGATTTCTTTATAATGTGTGTGTTCCTTATCTTATCCTAGTGTCTAAACTCTTCTCCATGGCTGGACCCCCAAATAATATTCCTTTATGTGCAAAGGGGTGTCTAGAGAGTAGGATAAGTTTAATAACTACCCTAACCCTAACGCGTACCCTAACTCTAACCCCTACCCTAACCCTAACACGTACCCTAATCCTAACCAGTACCCTAAACCGAGCCCTAACCCTAACACTAACCCTAACCCTAACCCTAACCCATACCCTACGCCATACCGATAGCCCTCCCCGAACCCGTACCCTAAGCCGCACCCTAAGCCTCACCCTAAGCCTAACCCTAACCCTAGGCTACCCTTGACTGCTTCTGCCTCCAATAGATTTCCTAAGCACTATTGTTTTAAGGAACAGCTTATAAAGAGAATCCTAATGTGATTTCTTTATAATGGTTGTGTTCCTTATCTTATCCTAGTGTCTAAACTCTTCTCCATGGCTGGACCACCAAATAATATTATTTACGTGCTAAGGGGTATCTAGAGAGTGGGATAGGTTTAATAACTACCCTAACCCAAACACGTACCCTAACCCTAACTCCTACCCTAACCCTAACACGTACCCTAATCCTAAACCGTACCCTAAACAGAGCCCTAACCCTAACACTAACCCTAACCCTTACCCTAACCCATACCCTACGCCGTACCCGAAGCCCTCCCTGAACCCGTACCCTAAGCAGTGCCCTAAGCCTAACCCTAAGCCTAACCCTAACCCATACCCTACGCCGTACCGATAGAACTCCCCGCACCCGTACCCTAAGCCACACCCTAAGCCTAACCCTAAGCCTAACCCTAACCGTAGGCTACCCTTGACTGCTTCTGCCTCCAATAGATTTCCTAAGCACTAGTGTTTTAAGGAACAGCTTAAAAAGAGAATCCTAATGTGATTTCTTTATAATGTGTGTGTTCCTTATATTACCTTAGTGTCTAAAGTCTTCTCCATGGCTGGACCCCCACATAATATTCCTTTACGTGCTAAGGGGTATCTAGAGAGTGGGATAGGTTTAATAAATACCCTAACCCTAACGCGTACCCTAACCCTAACCCCTACCCTAACCCTAACACGTACCCTAAACCTAAACTGTACCCTAAACCGAGCCCTAACCCTAACACTAACTCTAACCCTAACACTAACCCATACCCTACGCCGTAACCGAAGCCCTCCCCGAACCCGTACCCTAAGCCGTACCCTTAGCCTAACCCTAAGCCTAACCCTAACACTAGGCTACCCTTGACTGCTTCTGCCCCCAATAGATTTCCTAAGCACTAGTGTTTTAAGGAACAGCTTAAAAAGAGAATCATAATGTGATTTCTTTATAAAGGGTGTGTTCCTTATCTTATCCTAGTGTCTAAACATTTCTCCATGGCTGGACCCCCAAATAATATTCCTTTACGTGCTAAGGGGTATCTAGAGAGTGAGATAGGTTTAATAACTACACTAACCTTAATGCGTACCCTAACCCTAACCCCTACCCTAACCCTAACACGTACTCTAAATCCTAACCAATACCCTAAACCGAGCCCTAACCCCAACACTAACCCTAAATCTTACCCTAACCCATACCCTACCCCGTACCCGAAGCCCTCAATGAACCCGTACCCTAAGCAGTGCCCTAAGCCTAACCCTAAGCCTAACCCTAACCCTAGGCTACCCTTGACTGCTTCTGCCTCCAATAGATTTCCTAAGCACTAGTGTTTTAAAGAACAGCTTAAAAAGAGAATCGTAATGTGATTTCTTTATAATGGGTGTGTTCCTTATCTTATCCTAGTGTCTAAACTCTTCTCCATGGCTGGACCCCCAAATACTATTCCTTTATGTACAAAGGGGTATCTAGAGAGTGGGATAGGTTTAATAACTACCCTAACCCTAACGCGTACCCTAACTCTAACCCCTACCCTAACCCTAACACGTACTCTAATCCTAACCAATACCCTAAACCGAGCCCTAACCCTAACAATAACCCGAACCCGAACCCTAACCCATACCCTACGCCGTACCGATAGCCCTCCCCGAACCCGTACCCTAAGCCTAACCCTAAGCCTAACCCTAACCCTAGGCTACCCTTGACAGCTTCTGCCTCCAATAGATTTCCTAAGCACTAGTGTTTTAAAGAACAGCTTAAAAAGAGAATCCTAATGTGATTTCTTTATAATGGTTGTGTTCCTTATCTTATCCTAGTGTCTAAACTCTTCTCCATCGCTGGACCACCAAATAATATTATTTACGTGCTAAGGGGTATCTAGACAGTGGGATAGGTTTAATAACTACCCTAACCCAAACACGTACCCTATCCCTAACTCCTACCCTAACCCTAACACGTACCCTAATCCTAAACCGTACCCTAAACCGAGCCCTAACCCTAACACTAACCCTAACCCTTACCCTAACCCATACCCTACGCCGTACCCGAAGCCCTCCCCGAACCCGTACCCTAAGCAGTGCCCTAAGCCTAACCCTAAGCCTAACCCTAACCCTAGGCTACCCTTGACTGCTTCTGCCTCCAATAGATTTCCTAAGCACTAGTGTTTTAAAGAACAGCTTAAAAAGAGAATCCTAATGTGATTTCTTTATAATGGGTGTGTTCCTTATCTTATCCTAGTGTCTAAACTCTTCTCCATGGCTGGACCCCCAAATAATATTCCTTTATGTGCAAAGGGGTATCTAGAGAGTAGGATAGGTTTAATAACTACCCTAACCCTAATGCGTACCCTAACTCTAACCCCTACCCTAACCCTAACACGTACCCTAATCCTAACCAATACCCTAAACCGAGCCCTAACCCTAACACTAACCCTAACCCTAACCCTAACCCATACCCTACGCCATACCGATAGCCCTCCCCGAACCCGTACCCTAAGCCGCACCCTAAGCCTAACCCTAAGCCTAACCCTAACCCTAGGCTACCCTTGACTGCTTCTGCCTCCAATAGATTTCCTAAGCACTAGTGTTTTAAGGAACAGCTTAAAAAGAGAATCCTAAAGTGATTTCTTTATAATGTGTGTGTTCCTTATCTTATCCTAGTGTCTAAACTCTTCTCCATGGCTGGACCTCCAAATAATATTCCTTTACGTAATAAGGGGTATCTAGAGAGTGGGATAGGTTTAATAACTACCCTAACCCAAACACGTACCCTAACCCTAACTCCTACCCTAACCCTAACACGTACCCTAATCCTAAACCGTACCCTAAACCGAGCCCTAACCCTAACACTAACCCTAACACTTACCCTAACCCATACCCTACGCCGTACCCGAAGCCCTCCCCAAACCCGTACCCTAAGCAGTGCCCTATGCCTAACCCTAAGCCTAACCCTAACCCTAGGCTACCCTTGACTGCTTCTGCCTCCAATAGATTTCCTAAGCACTAGTGTTTTAAAGAACAGCTTAAAAAGAGAATCCTAATGTGATTTCTTTATAATGGGTGTGTTCCTTATCTTAGCCTAGTGTCTAAACTCTTCTGCATGGCTGGACCCCCAAATAATATTCCTTTACGTGCTAAGGGGTATCTAGAGAGTGGGATAGGTTTAATAACTACCCTAACCCTAACGCGTACCCTAACCCTAACCCCTACCCTAACCCTAACACGTACCCTAATCCTAACCCGTACCCTAAACAAAGCCCTAACCCTAACACTAACCCAAACCCTAACCCTAACCCATACCCTACGCCGTACCCCAACCCCTCCCCGAACCCGTACCCTAAGCCGTACCCTAAGCCTAACCCTAAGCCTAACCCTAACCCTAGGCTACCCTTGACTGCTTCTGCCTCCAATAGATTTCCTAAGCACTAGTGGTTTAAGGAACAGCTTAAAAAGAGAATCCTAATGTGATTTCTTTATAATGTGTGTGTTCCTTATATTATCTTAGTGTCTAAACTCTTCTCCATGGCTGGACCCCCAAATAATATTCCTTTACGTGCTAAGGGGTATCTAGAGAGTGGGATAGGTTTAATAACTACCCTAACCCTAACGCGTACCCTAACCCTAACCCCTACCCTAACCCTAACACGTACCCTAAACCTAAACTGTACCCTAAAACGAGCCCTAACCCCAACACTAACCCTAAACCTTACCCTAACCCATACCCTACGCCGTACCCGAAGCCCTCCCTGAACCCGTACCCTAAGCAGTGCCCTAAGCCTAACCCTAAGCCTAACCCTAACCCTAGGCTACCCTTGACTGCTTCTGCCTCCAATAGATTTCCTAAGCACTAGTGTTTTAAAGAACAGCTTAAAAAGAGAATCGTAATGTGATTTCTTTATAATGGGTGTGTTCCTTATCTTATCCTAGTGTCTAAACTCTTCTCCATGGCTGGACCCCCAAATACTATTCCTTTATGTACAAAGGGGTATCTAGAGAGTGGGATAGGTTTAATAACTACCCTAACCCTAACGCGTACCCTAACTCTAACCCCTACTCTAACCCTAACACGTACCCTAATCCTAACCAATACCCTAAACCGAGCCCTAACCCTAACAATAACCCTAACCCGAACCCTAACCCATACCCTACGCCGTACTGATAGCCCTCCCCGAACCCGTACCCTAAGCCGCACCCTAAGCCTAACCCTAAGCCTAACCCTAACCCTAGGCTACCCTTGACAGCTTCTGCCTCCAGTAGATTTCCTAAGCACTAGTGTTTTAAGGAACAGCTTAAAAAGAGAATCCTAATGTAATTTCTTTATAATGGTTGTGTTCCTTATCTTATCCTAGTGTCTAAACTCTTCTCCATCGCTGGACCACCAAATAATATTATTTACGTGCTAAGGGGTATCTAGGCAGTGGGATAGGTTTAATAACTACCCTAAACCAAACACGTACCCTAACCCTAACTCCTACCCTAACCCTAACACGTACCCTAATCCTAAACCGTACCCTAAACCGAGCCCTAACCCTAACACTAACCCTAACCCTTACCCTAACCCATACCCTACGCCGTACCCGAAGCCCTCCCCGAACCCGTACCCTAAGCAGTGCCCTAAGCCTAACCCTAAGCCTAACCCTAACCCTAGGCTACCCTTGACTGCTTCTGCCTCCAGTAGATTTCCTAAGCACTAGTGTTTTAAAGAACAGCTTAAAAAGAGAATCCTAATGTGATTTCTTTATAATGGGTGTGTTCCTTATCTTATCCTAGTCTCTAAACTCTTCTCCATGGCTGGACCCCCAAATAATATTCCTTTATGTGCAAAGGGGTATCTAGAGAGTAGGATAGGTTTAATAACTACCCTAACCCTAACGCGTACCCTAACTCTAACCCCTACCCTAACCCTAACACGTACCCTAATCCTAACCAATACCCTAAACCGAGTCCTAACCCTACCACTAACCCTAACCCTAACCCTAACCCATACCCTACGCCGTACCGATAGCCTTCCCCGAACCCGTACCCTAAGCCGCACCCTAAGCCTAACCCTAAGCCTAACCCTAACCCTAGGCTACCCTTGACTGCTTCTGCCTCCAATAGATTTCCTAAGCACTAGTGTTTTAAGGAACAGCTTAAAAAGAGAATCCTAATGTGATTTCTTTATAATGGGTGTGTTCCTTATCTTATCCTAGTGTCTAAACTCTTCTCCATTGCTGGACCTCCAAATAATATTCCTTTACGTGATAAGGGGTATCTAGAGAGTGGGATAGGTTTAATAACTACCCTAACCCTAACGCGTACCCTAACCCTAACCCCTTCCCTAACCCTAACACGTACCCTAATCCTAAACCGTACCCTAAACCGAGCCCTAAACCTAACACTAACCCTAACACTTACCCTAACCCATACCCTACGCCGCACCCGAAGCCCTCCCCGAACCCGTACCCTAAGCCGTACCCTAAGCCTAACCCTAAGCCTAACCCTAACCCTAGGCTACCCTTGACTGCTTCTGCCTCCAATAGATTTCCTAAGCACTAGTGTTTTAAGGAACAGCTTAAAAAGAGAATCCTAATGTGATTTCTTTATAATGGTTGTGTTCCTTATCTTATCCTAGTGTCTAAACTCTTCTCCATGGCTGGACCCCCAAATAATATTCTTTACGTGCTAAGGGGTATCTAGAGAGTGGGATAGGTTTAATAACTACCCTAACCCTAACACGTACCCTAACCCTAACTCCTACCCTAACCCTAACACGTACCCTAATCCTAAACCGTAACCTAAAGCGAGCCCTAACCATTACACTAACCCTAACCCTTACCCTAACGCATACCCTACGCCGTACCCGAAGCCCTGCCTGAACCCGTACCCTAAGCCGTACCCTAAGCCTAACCCTAAGCCTAACCCTAACCCTAGGCTACCCTTGACTGCTTCTGCCTCCAATAGATTTCCTAAGCACTAGTGTTTTAAGGAGCAGCTGAAAAAGAGAATCCTAATGTGATTTCTTTATAATGGGTGTGTTCCTTATCTTATCCTAGTGTCTAAAGTCTTCTCCATGGCAGGACACCCAAATAATTTTCCTTTATGTGCTAAGGGGTATCTAGAGAGTGGGATAGGTTTAATAACTACCCTAACCCTAACGCGTACCCTAACCCTAACCCCTACCCTAACCCTAACACGTAACCTAATCCTAAGCCGTACACTAAACCGAGCCCTAACCCTAACACTAACCGAAACCCTAACACTAACCCATACCCTACGCCGTACCCGAAGCCTTCCCCGATCCCGTACCCTAAGCCGTACCCTAAGCCTAACCCTAAGCCTAACCCTAACGCTAGACTACCCTTGACTGCTTCTGCCTCCAATAGATTTCCTAAGCACTAGTGTTTTAAGGAACAGCTTAAAAAGAGAATCCTAATGTGATTTCTTTATAATGTGTGTGTTCCTTATCTTATCCTAGTATCTAAACTCTTCTCCTTGGCTGGACCTACAAATAATATTCCTTTACGTGCTAAGGGGTATCTAGAGGGTGGGATAGGTTTAATAACTACCCTATCCCTAACGAGTACCCTAACCCTAACCCCTACCCTATCCCTAACACGTACCCTAATCCTAACCAATACCCTAAACCGAGCACTAACCCCAACACTAACCCTAACCCTAACCCTAACCCATACCCTATGCGCACCCGAAGCCCTCCCCGAACCCGTACCCTAAGCCGTACCCTAAGCCTAACCCTAAGCCTAACCCTAACCCTAGGCTACCCTTGACTGCTTCTGCCTCCAATAGATTTCCTAAGCACTAGTGTTTTAAGGAACAGCATAAAAAGAGAATCCTAATGTGATTTCTTTATAATGGTTGTGTTCCTTATCTTATCCTAGTGTCTAAACTCTTCTGCATGGCTGGACCACCAAATAATATTATTTACGTGCTAAGGGGTATCTAGAGAGTGGGATAGGTTTAATAACTACCCTAACCCAAACACGTACCCTAAACCTAACTCCTACCCTAACCCTAACACGTACCCTAATCCTAAACCGTACCCTAAACCGAGCCCTAACCCTAAAACTAACCCTAACCCTTACCCTAACCCATACCCTACGCCGTACCCTAACCCCTCCCCGAACCCATACCCTAAGCCGTACCCTAACCCTAACCCTAAGCCTAACCCTAACCCTGGGCTACCCTTGACTGCTTCTGCCTCCAATAGATTGCCTAAGCACTAGTGTTTTAAGGAACAGCTTAAAAAGAGAATCCTAATGTGATTTCTTTATAATGTGTGTCTTCCTTATCTTATCCTAGTGTCTAAAATCTTCTCCTTGGCTGGATCCCCAAATAATATTCCTTTATGTGCTAAGGGGTATCTAGAGAGTGGGATAGGTTTAATAACCCTAACCCTAACACATACCCTAACCCTAACCCCTACCCTAACCCTAACACGTACCCTAATCCTAAACCGTACCCTAAACGGAGCCCTAACCCTAACACTAACCCAAACCCTAACCCTAACCCATACCCTACGCCGAAACCGAAGCCCTCCCCGAACCCGTACCCTAATCCGTACCCTAAGCCTAACCCTAAGCCTAACCCTAACCCTAGGCTACCCTTGACTGCTTCTGCCTGCAATAGATTTCCTAAGCACTAGTGTTTTAAGGAACAGCTTAAAAAGAGAATCCTAATGTGATTTCATTATAATGGGTGTGTTCCTTATCTTATCCTAGTGTCTAAACTCTTCTGCATGGCTGGACCCCCAAATAATATTCCTTTACGTGCTAAGGGATATCTAGAGAGAGGGATAGGTTTAATAACTACCCTAAGCCTAACGCGTACCCTAACCGTAACCCCTACCCTAACCCTAACACGTACCCTAATCATAACCCGTACCCTAAACGGAGCCCCAACCCTAACACTAACCCAAACCCTAACCCTAACCCATACCCTACGCCGTACCCAAACCCCTCCCCGAAACCGTACCCTAAGCCGTATCCTAAGCCTAACCTTAAGCCTAACACTAACCCTAGCCTACCCTTGACTGCTTCTGCCTCCAATAGATTTCCTAAGCACTAGTGTTTTAAGGAATAGCTTAAAAAGAGAATCCTAATGTGATTTCATTATAATGGGTGTGTTCCTTATCTTATCCTAGTGTCTAAACTCTTCTCCATGGCTGGACCACCAAATAATATTCCTTTACGTGCTAAGGAGTATCTAGAGAGTGACATATGTTTAATAACTACCCTAACCCTAACGCGTACCCTAACACTAACCCTTACCCTAACCCTAACACGTACCCTAATCCTAACCCGTACCCTAAACGGAGCCCTAACCCTAACACTAACCCAAACACTAACCCTAACCCATACCCTACGCCGTACCCGAAGCTCTCCCCGAACCCGTACCCAAAGCAGTGCCCTAAGCCTAACCCTAACCCTAGGCTACCCTTGACTGCTTCTGCCTCCAATAGATTTCCTAAGCACTAGTATTTTAAAGAACAGCTTAAAAAGAGAATCCTAATGTGATTTCTTTATAATGGGTGTGTTCCTTATCTTATCCTAGTGTCTAAACTCTTCTCCATGGCTGGACCCCCAAATAATATACCCTTATGTGCTAAGGGGTATCTAGGGAGTGGGATAGGCTTAATAACTACCCTAACCCTAACGCGTACCCTAACCCTAACACGTACCCTAATCCTAAACTGTACCCTAAACCGAGCCCTAAGCCTAACACTAACCCAAACCCTAACACTAACCCATACCCTACACCGTACCCGAAGCCTTCCCCGAACCCGTACCCTAAGCCGTACCCTAAGCCTAACCCTAAGCCTAACCCTAACCCTAGACTACCCTTGACTGCTTCTGCCTCCAATACATTTTCTAAGCCCTAGTGTTTTAAAGGAACAGCTTAAAAAGAGAATCCTAATGTGATTTCTTTATAAAGGGTGTGTTCCTTATCTTAGCCTAGTGTCTAAACTCTTCTCCATGGGTGGACCCCCAAATAATATTCCTTTACGTGCTAAGGGGTATCTAGAGAGTGGGATAGGTTTAATAACTACCCTAACCCTAATGCGTACCCTAACCCTAACCCCTACCCTAACCCTAACACGTACCCTAATCCTAAACCGTACACTAAACCAAGCCCTAACACTAACCCTAACCCTAACCCTAACCCTAACCCATACCCTACACCGAAACCGAAGCCCTCCCCGAACCCGTACCCTAAGCCGTACCCTAAGCTGTACCCTAAGCCTAACACTAAACCTAGGCTACCCTTGACTGCTTCTGCCTGCAATAGATTTCCTAAGCACTAGTGTTTTAAGGAACAGCTTAAAAAGAGAATCCTAATGTGATTTCATTATAATGGGTGTGTTCCTTATCTTATCCTAGTGTCTAAACTCTTCTCCATGGCTGGACCACCAAATAATATTCCTTTCCTTTACGTGCTAAGGGGTATCTAGAGAGTGGGATAGGTTTAATAACTACCCTAACCCTAACGCGTACCCTAACCCTAACCCCTACCCTAACCCTAACACGTAACCTAATCATAACCCGTACCCTAAACGGAGCCCTAACCCTAACACTAACCCAAACCCTAACCCTAACCCATACCCTACGCTGTACCCAAACCCCTCCCCGAACCCATACGCTAAGCCGTACCCTAAGCCTAACTCTAAGCCTAACCCTAACCCTAGGCTACCTTTGACTGCTTCTGCCTCCAATAGATTTCCTAAGCACTAGTGGTTTAAGGAACAGCTTAAAAAGAGAATCCTAATGTGATTTCTTTATAAACGGTGTGTTCCTTATCTTAGCCTAGTGTCTAAACTCTTCTCCATGGCTGGACCCCCAAATAATATTCCTTTACGTGCTAAGGGGTATCTAGAGAGTGGGATAGGTTTAATAACTACCGTAACCCTAATGCGTACCCTAACCCAAACCCCTACCCTAACCCTAACACGTAACCTAATCCTAAGCCGTTCACTAAACCGAGCCCTAACACTAACATTAACCCTAACCCTAACCCTAAACCATACCCTACACCGTACCCGAAGCCCTCCCCGAACCCGTACCGTAAGCCGTATCCTAAGCCTAACCTTAAGCCTAACCCTAACCCTAGCCTAACCTTGACTGCTTCTGCCTCCAATAGATTTCCTAAGCCCTAGTGTTTTAAGGAACAGCTTAAAAAGAGAATCCTAATGTGATTTCATTATAATGGGTGTGTTCCTTATCTTATCCTAGTGTCTAAACTCTTCTCCATGGCTGGACCACCAAATAATATTCCTTTACGTGCTAAGGGGTATCTAGAGAGTGGGATAGGTTTAATAACCCTAACCCTAACACGTACCCTAATCCTAAACCGTACCCTAAACCGAGCCCTAACCCTAACACTAACCCTAACACTAACCCTAACCCATACCCTACGCCGTGCCCTAACCCCTCCCCAAACCCATACCCTAAGCCGTACGCTAACCCTAACCCTAAGCCTAACCCTAACCCTGGGCTACCCTTGACTGCTTCTGCCTCCAATAGATTGCCTAAGCACTAGTGTTTTAAGAAACAGCTTAAAAAGAGAATCCTAATGTGATTTCTTTATAATGTGTGTCTTCCTTATTTTTTCCTAGTGTCTAAAATTTTCTCCATGGCTGGATCCCCAAATAATATTCCTTTACGTGCTAAGGGGTATCTAGAGAGTGGGATAGGTTTAATAACCCTAATCCTAACACATACCCTAACCCTAACCCCTACCCTAACCCTAACACGTACCCTATTCCTAAACCGTACCCTAAACCGAGCCCTAACCCTAAAACTAACCTTAAACCTAACCCTATCATATACCCTACACCGTGCCCGAACCCCTCCCCGAACCCATAACCTAAGCAGTGCCTTAACCCTAACCCTAAGCCTAAACCTAACCCTAGGCTACCCTTGACTGCTTCTGCCTCCAATAGATTTCCTAAGCACTAGTGGTTTAAGGAACAGCTTAAAAAGAGAATCCTAATGTGATTTCTTTATAAAGGGTGTGTTCCTTATCTTAGCCTAGTGTCTAAACTCTTCTCCATGGCTGGACCCCCAATTAATATTCCTTTACGTGCTAAGGGGTATTTAGAGAGTGGGATAGGTTTAATAACTACCGTAACCCTAATGCGTACCCTAACCCTAACCCCTACCCTAACCCTAACACGTAACCTAATCCTAAGCCGTTCACTAAACCGAGCCCTAACACTAACATTAACCCTAACCCTAACCCTAACCCATACCCTGCACCGTACCCGAAGCCCTCCCCGAACCCGTACCCTATGCCGTATCCTAAGCCTAACCTTAAGCCTAACCCTAACCCTAGCCTACCCTTGACTGCTTCTGCCTCCAATAGATTTCCTAAGCACTAGTGTTTTAAGGAACAGCTTAAAAAGAGAACCCTAATGTGGTTTCTTTATAATGTGTGTGTTCCTTATCTTATCCTAGTGTCTAAACTCTTCTCCATGGCTGGACCTCCAAATAATATTCCTTTACGTGCTAAGGGGTATCTAGGGAGTGGGATAGGTTTAATAACTACCCTAACCCTAACGCGTACCCTAACCCTAACTCCTACCCAACCCTAACACGTACCCTAATCCTAACCAATACTCTAAACCGAGCCCTAACCCCAACACTATCCCTAACCCTAACCCTAACCCATACCCTACGCCGCAACCGAAGCCCTCCCCGAACCCATACCATAAGCAGTACCCTAAGCCTAACCCTAAGCCTAACCCTAACCCTAGGCTACCCTTGACTGCTTCTGCCTCCAATAGATTTCGTAAGCACTAGTGTTTTAAGGAACAGCTTAAAAAGAGAATCCTAATGTGATTTCATTATAATGGGTGTGTTCCTTATCTTATCCTAGTGTCTAAACTCTTCTCCATGGCTAGACCACCAAATAATATTCCTTTACGTGCTAAGGGGTATCTAGAGAGTGAGATAGGTTTAATAACTACCCTATCCCTAACGCGTACCCTAACCCTAACCCCTACCCTAACCCTAACACGTACCCTAATCCTAACCCGTATCCTAAACGGAGCCCTAACCCTAACACTAACCCAAACCCTAACCCATACCCTACGCCGTACCCGAAGCTCTCCCCGAACCCGTACCCTAAGCAGTGCCCTAAGCCTAACCCTAAGCCTAACCCTAACCCTAGGCTACCCTTGACTGCTTCTGCCTCCAATAGATTTCCTAAGCACTAGTGTTTTAAGGAAAAGCTTAAAAAGAGAATCCTAATGTGATTTTTTTATAATGTGTGTGTTCCTAATATTATCTTAGAGTCTAAACTCTTCTCCATGGCTTGACCCCCAAATAATATTCCTTTACGTGCTAAGGGGTATCTAGAGAGTGGGATAGGTTTAATAACTACCCTAACCCTAACGCGTACCCTAACCCTAACCCCTACCCTAACCCTAACACGTACCCTAAACCTAAACTGTACCCTAAACCGAGCCCTAACCCTAACACTAACTCTAACCCTAACACTAACCCATACCCTACGCCGTACCCGAAGCCCTCCCCGAACCCGTACCCTAAGCCGTACCCTTAGCCTAACCCTAAGCCTAACCCTAACACTAGGCTACTCTTGACTGTTTCTGCCCCCAATAGATTGCCTAAGCACTAGTGTTTTAAGAAATAGCTTAAAAAGAGAATCCTAATGTGATTTCTTTATAATGTGTGTCTTCCTTATCTTATCCTAGTGTCTAAAATCTTTTCCATGGCTGGATCCCCAAATAATATTCCTTTACGTGCTAAGGGGTATCTAGAGAGTGGGATAGGTTTAATAACCCTAACCCTAACACATACCCTAACCCTAACCCCTACCCTAACCCTAACACGTACCCTATTCCTAAACCGTACTCTAAACCGAGCCCTAACCCTAAAACTAACCCTAACCCTAACCCTAACCCATACCCTACACCGTGCCCGAACCCCTCCCCGAACCCATAACCTAAGCCGTGCCCTAACCCTAACCATAAGCCTAAACCTAACCCTAGGCTACCCTTGACTGCTTCTGCCTCCAATAGATTTCCTAAGCACTAGTGTTTTAAGGAACAGCTTAAAAAAAGAATCCTAAAGTGATTTCTTTATAAAGGGTGTGTTCCTTATCTTAGCCTAGTGTCTAAACTCTTCTCCATGGCTGGACCCCCAAATAATATTCCTTTACGTGCTAACGGGTATCTAGAGAGTGGGATAGGTTTAATAACTACCCTAACCCTAATGCGTACCCTAACCCTAACCCCTGCCCTAGCCCTAACACGTACCCTAATCCTAAGCCGTACACAAAACCGAGCCCTAACACTAACATTAACCCTAACCCTAACCCTAACCCATACCCTACACTGTACCCGAAGCCCTCCCCGAACCCGTACCCTAAGCCGTATCCTAAGCCTAACCTTAAGCCTAACCCTAACCCTAGGCTACCCTTGACTGCTTCTGCCTCCAATAGATTTCCTAAGCACTAGTATTTTAAGGAACAGCTTAAAAAGAGAATCCTAATGTGATTTCTTTATAATGTGTGTGTTCCTTATCTTATCCTAGTGTCTAAACTCTTCTCCATGGCTGGTCCTCCAAATAATATTCCTTTACGTGCTAAGGGGTATCTAGAGAGTGGGATAGGTTTAATAACTACCCTAACCCTAACGCGTACCCTAACCCTAACCCCTACCCTCACCCTAACACGTACCCTAATCCTAACCAATACCCTAAACCGAGCCCTAACCCCAACACTAACCCTAACCCTAACCCTAACCCATACCCTACGCCGCACCCGAAGCCCTCCCCGAACCCGTACCCTAATCCGTACCCTAAGCCTAACCCTAAGCCTAACCCTAACCCTAGGCTACCCTTGACTGCTTCTGCCTGCAATAGATTTCCTAAGCACTAGTGTTTTATGGAACAGCTTAAAAAGAGAATCCTAATGTGATTTCATTATAATGGGTGTGTTCCTTATCTTATCCTAGTGTCTAAACTCTTCTGCATGGCTGGACCCCCAAATAATATTCCTTTACGTGCTAAGGGGTATCTAGAGAGTGGGATAGGTTTAATAACTACCCTAACCCTAACGCGTACCCTAACCCTAACCCCTACCCTCACCCTAACACGTACCCTAATCCTAACCAATCACCTAAACCGAGCCCTAACCCCAACACTAACCCTAACCCTAACCCTAACCCATACCCTACGCCGTACCGATAGCCCTCCCCGAACCCGAACCCTAAGCCGCACCCTAAGCCTAACCCTAAGCCTAACCCTAACCCTAGGCTACCCTTGACTGCTTCTGCCTCCAATAGATTTCCTAAGCACTACTGTTTTAAGGAACAGCTTAAAAAGAGAATCCTAATGTGATTTCTTTATAATGGTTGTGTTCCTTATCTTATCCTAGTGTCTAAACTCTTCTCCATGGCTGGACCCCCAAATAATATTCTTTACGTGCTAAGGGGTATCTAGAGAGTGGGATAGGTTTAATAACTACCCTAACCCTAACGCGTACCCTAACCCTAACCCCTACCCTAACCCTAACACGTACCCTAAACCTAAATTGTACCCTAAACCGAGCCCTAACCCTAACACTAACTCTAACCCTAACACTAACCCATACCCTACGCCGTACCCGAAGCCCTCCCCGAACCCGTACCCTAAGCCGTACCCTTAGCCTAACCCTAAACCTAACCCTAACACTAGGCTACTCTTGACTGTTTCTGCCCCCAATAGATTGCCTAAGCACTAGTGTTTTAAGAAACAGCTTAAAAAGAGAATCCTAATGTGATTTCTTTATAATGTGTGTCTTCCTTATCTTATCCTAGTGTCTAAAATCTTTTCCATGGCTGGATCCCCAAATAATATTCCTTTACGTGCTAAGGGGTATCTAGAGAGTGGGATAGGTTTAATAACCCTAACCCTAACACATACCCTAACCCTAACCCCTACCCTAACCCTAACACGTACCCTATTCCTAAACCGTACTCTAAACCGAGCCCTAACCCTAAAACTAACCCTAAACCTAACCCTAACCCATACCCTACACCGTGCCCGAACCCCTCCCCGAACCCATAACCTAATCCGTGCCCTAACCCTAACCCTAAGCCTAAACCTAACCCTAGGCTACCCTTGACTGCTTCTGCCTCCAATAGATTTCCTAAGCACTAGTGGTTTAAGGAACAGCTTAAAAAGAGAATCCTAATGTGATTTCGTTATAAAGGGTGTGTTCCTTATCTTAGCCTAGTGTCTAAACTCTTCTCCATGGCTGGACCCCCAAATAATATTCCTTTACGTGCTAAGGGGTATCTAGAGAGTGGGATAGGTTTAATAACTACCGTAACCCTAATGCGTACCCTAACCCTAACCCCTACCCTAACCCTAACACGTAACCTAATCCTAAGCCGTTCACTAAACCGAGCCCTAACACTAACATTAACCCTAACCCTAACCCTAACCCATACCCTACACCGTACCCGAAGCCCTCCCCGAACCCATACCCAAAGCCGTATCCTAAGCCTAACCTTAAGCCTAACCCTAACCCTAGCCTACCCTTGACTGCTTCTGCCTCCAATAGATTTCCTAAGCACTAGTGGTTTAAGGAACAGCTTAAAAAGAGAATCCTAATGTGGTTTCTTTATAATGTGTGTGTTCCTTATCTTATCCTAGTGTTTAAACTCTTCTCCATGGCTGGACCTCCAAATAATATTCCTTTACGTGCTAAGGGGTATCTAGGGAGTGGGATAGGTTTAATAACTACACTAACCCTAACGCGTACCCTAACCCTAACCCCTACCCTAACCCTAACACGTACCCTAATCCTAACCAATAACCTAAACCGAGCCCTAACCCCAACATTAACCCTAACCCTAACCCTAACCCATACCCTACGCCGCAACCGAAGCCCTCCCCGAACCCGTACTGTAAGCAGTACCCTAAGCCTAACCCTAAGCCTAACCCTAACCCTAGGCTACCCTTGACTGCTTCTGCCTGCAATAGATTTCCTAAGCACTAGTGTTTTAAGGAACAGCTTAAAAAGAGAATCCTAATGTGATTTCATTATAATGGGTGTGTTCCTTATCTTATCCTAGTGTCTATACTCTTCTCCATGGCTGGACCTCCAAATAATATTCCTTTACGTGCTAAGGGGTATCTAGGGAGTGGGATAGGTTTAATAACTACCCTAACCCTAACGCGTACCCTAACCCTAACCCCTACCCTAACCCTAACACGTACCCTAATCCTAACCAATACCCTAAACCGAGCCCTAACCCCAACATTAACCCTAACCCTAACCCTAACCCATACCCTACGCCGCAACCGAAGCCCTCCCCGAACCCGTACCGTAAGCAGTACCCTAAGCCTAACCCTAAGCCTAACCCTAACCCTAGGCTACCCTTGACTGCTTCTGCCTCCAATAGATTTCCTAAGCACTAGTGTTTTAAGGAACAGCTTAAAAAGAGAATCCTAATGTGATTTCATTATAATGGGTGTGTTCCTTATCTTATCCTAGTGTCTAAACTCTTCTCCATGGCTAGACCACCAAATAATATTCCTTTACGTGCTAAGGGGTATCGAGAGAGTGAGATAGGTTTAATAACTACCCTAACCCTAACGCGTACCCTAACCCTAACCCCTACCCTAACCCTAACACGTACCCTAATCCTAACCCGTACCCTAAACGGAGCCCTAACCCTAACACTAACCCAAACCCTAACCCTAACCCATACCCTACGCCGTACCCGAAGCTCTCCCCGAACCCGTACCCTAAGCAGTGCCCTAAGCCTAACCCTAAGCCTAACCCTAACCCTAGGCTACCCTTGACTGCTTCTGCCTCCAATAGATTTCCTAACCAGTAGTGTTTTAAGGAACAGCTTAAAAAGAGAATCCTAATGTGATTTCTTTATAATGTGTGTGTTCCTTATATTATCTTAGTGTCTAAACTCTTCTCCATGGCTGGACCCCCAAATAATATTCCTTTACGGGCTAAGGGGTATCTAGAGAGTGGGATAGGTTTAATAAATACCCTAACCCTAACGCGTACCCTAACCCTAACCCCTACCCTAACCCTAACACGTACCCTAAACCTAAATTGTACCCTAAACCGAGCCCTAACCCTAACACTAACTCTAACCCTAACACTAACCCATACCCTACGCCGTACCCGAAGCCCTCCCCGAACCCGTACCCTAAGCCGTACCCTTAGCCTAACCCTAAACCTAACCCTAACACTAGGCTACTCTTGACTGTTTCTGCCCCCAATAGATTGCCTAAGCACTAGTGTTTTAAGAAACAGCTTAAAAAGAGAATCCTAATGTGATTTCTTTATAATGTGTGTCTTCCTTATCTTATCCTAGTGTCTAAAATCTTTTCCATGGCTGGATCCCCAAATAATATTCCTTTACGTGCTAAGGGGTATCTAGAGAGTGGGATAGGTTTAATAACCCTAACCCTAACACATACCCTAACCCTAACCCCTACCCTAACCCTAACACGTACCCTATTCCTAAACCGTACTCTAAACCGAGCCCTAACCCTAAAACTAACCCTAAACCTAACCCTATCCCATACCCTACACCGTGCCCGAACCCCTCCCCGAACCCATAACCTAATCCGTGCCCTAACCCTAACCCTAAGCCTAAACCTAACCCTAGGCTACCCTTGACTGCTTCTGCCTCCAATAGATTTCCTAAGCACTAGTGGTTTAAGGAACAGCTTAAAAAGAGAATCCTAATGTGATTTCGTTATAAAGGGTGTGTTCCTTATCTTAGCCTAGTGTCTAAACTCTTCTCCATGGCTGGACCCCCAAATAATATTCCTTTACGTGCTAAGGGGTATCTAGAGAGTGGGATAGGTTTAATAACTACCGTAACCCTAATGCGTACCCTAACCCTAACCCCTACCCTAACCCTAACACGTAACCTAATCCTAAGCCGTTCACTAAACCGAGCCCTAACACTAACATTAACCCTAACCCTAACCCTAACCCATACCCTACACCGTACCCGAAGCCCTCCCCGAACCCATACCCTAAGCCGTATCCTAAGCCTAACCTTAAGCCTAACCCTAACCCTAGCCTACCCTTGACTGCTTCTGCCTCCAATAGATTTCCTAAGCACTAGTGGTTTAAGGAACAGCTTAAAAAGAGAATCCTAATGTGGTTTCTTTATAATGTGTGTGTTCCTTATCTTATCCTAGTGTTTAAACTCTTCTCCATGGCTGGACCTCCAAATAATATTCCTTTACGTGCTAAGGGGTATCTAGGGAGTGGGATAGGTTTAATAACTACACTAATCCTAACGCGTACCCTAACCCTAACCCCTACCCTAACCCTAACACGTACCCTAATCCTAACCAATACCCTAAACCGAGCCCTAACCCCAACATTAACCCTAACCCTAACCCTAACCCATACCCTACGCCGCAACCGAAGCCCTCCCCGAACCCGTACTGTAAGCAGTACCCTAAGCCTAACCCTAAGCCTAACCCTAACCCTAGGCTACCCTTGACTGCTTCTGCCTCCAATAGATTTCCTAAGCACTAGTGTTTTAAGGAACAGCTTAAAAAGAGAATCCTAATGTGATTTCATTATAATGGGTGTGTTCCTTATCTTATCCTAGTGTCTATACTCTTCTCCATGGCTGGACCTCCAAATAATATTCCTTTACGTGCTAAGGGGTATCTAGGGAGTGGGATAGGTTTAATAACTACCCTAACCCTAACGCGTACCCTAACCCTAACCCCTACCCTAACCCTAACACGTACCCTAATCCTAACCAATACCCTAAACCGAGCCCTAACCCCAACATTAACCCTAACCCTAACCCTAACCCATACCCTACGCCGCAACCGAAGCCCTCCCCGAACCCGTACCGTAAGCAGTACCCTAAGCCTAACCCTAAGCCTAACCCTAACCCTAGGCTACCCTTGACTGCTTCTGCCTCCAATAGATTTCCTAAGCACTAGTGTTTTAAGGAACAGCTTAAAAAGAGAATCCTAATGTGATTTCATTATAATGGGTGTGTTCCTTATCTTATCCTAGTGTCTAAACTCTTCTCCATGGCTAGACCACCAAATAATATTCCTTTACGTGCTAAGGGGTATCTAGAGAGTGAGATAGGTTTAATAACTACCCTAACCCTAACGCGTACCCTAACCCTAACCCCTACCCTAACCCTAACACGTACCCTAATCCTAACCCGTACCCTAAACGGAGCCCTAACCCTAACACTAACCCAAACCCTAACCCTAACCCATACCCTACGCCGTACCCGAAGCTCTCCCCGAACCCGTACCCTAAGCAGTGCCCTAAGCCTAACCCTAAGCCTAACCCTAACCCTAGGCTACCCTTGACTGCTTCTGCCTCCAATAGATTTCCTAACCAGTAGTGTTTTAAGGAACAGCTTAAAAAGAGAATCCTAATGTGATTTCTTTATAATGTGTGTGTTCCTTATATTATCTTAGTGTCTAAACTCTTCTCCACGGCTGGACCCCCAAATAATATTCCTTTACGGGCTAAGGGGTATCTAGAGAGTGGGATAGGTTTAATAACTACCCTAACCCTAACGCGTACCCTAACCCTAACCCCTACCCTAACCCTAACACGTACCCTAAACCTAAACTGTACCCTAAACCGAGCCCTAACCCTAACACTAACTGTAACCCTAACACTAACCCATACCCTACGCCGTACCCGAAGCCCTCCCCGAACTCGTACCCTAAGCCGTACCCTTAGCCTAACCCTAAGCCTAACCCTAACACTAGGCTACTCTTGACTGTTTCTGCCCCCAATAGATTGCCTAAGCACTAGTGTTTTAAGAAACAGCTTAAAAAGAGAATCCTAATGTGATTTCTTTATAAAGGGTGTGTTCCTTATCTTAGCCTAGTGTCTAAACTCTTCTCCATGGCTGGACCCCCAAATAATATTCCTTTACGTGCTAAGGGGTATCTAGAGAGTGAGATAGGTTTAATAACTACACTAACCTTAATGCGTACCCTAACCCTAACCCCTACCCTAACCCTAACACGTACTCTAAATCCTAACCAATACCCGAAACCGAGCCCTAACCCCAACACTCACCCTAACCCTAACCATAACCCATACCCTACGCCGCAACCGAAGCCCTCCCCGAACCCGTACCGTAAGCAGTACCCTAAGCCTAACCCTAAGCCTAACCCTAACCCTAGGCTACCCTTGACTGCTTCTGCCTCCAATAGATTTCCTAAGCACTAGTGTTTTAAGGAACAGCTTAAAAAGAGAATCCTAATGTGATTTCATTATAATGGGTGTGTTCCTTATCTTATCCTAGTGTCTAAACTCTTCTCCATGGCTAGACCACCAAATAATATTCCTTTACGTGCTAAGGGGTATCTAGAGAGTGAGATAGGTTTAATAACTACCCTAACCCTAACGCGTACCCTAACCCTAACCCCTACCCTAACCCTAACACGTACCCTAATCCTAACCCGTACCCTAAACGGAGCCCTAACCCTAACACTAACCCAAACCTTAACCCTAACCCATACCCTACGCCGTACCCGAAGCTCTCCCCGAACCCGTACCCTAAGCAGTGCCCTAAGCCTAACCCTAAGCCTAACCCTAACCCTAGGCTACCGTTGACTGCTTCTGCCTCCAATAGATTTCCTAAGCACTAGTGTTTTAAGGAACAGCTTAAAAAGATAATCCTAATTTGATTTCTTTATAATGTGTGTGTTCCTTATATTATCTTAGTGTCTAAACTCTTCTCCATGGCTGGACCCCCAAATAATATTCCTTTACGTGCTAAGGGGTATCTAGAGAGTGGGATAGGTTTAATAACTACCCTAACCCTAACGCGTACCCTAACCCTAACCACTACCCTAACCCTAACACGTACCCTAAACCTAAATTGTACCCTAAACCGAGCCCTAACCCTAACACTAACTCTAACCCTAACACTAACCCATACCCTACGCCGTACCCGAAGCCCTCCCCGAACCCGTACCCTAAGCCGTACCCTTAGCCTAACCCTAAACCTAACCCTAACACTAGGCTACTCTTGACTGTTTCTGCCCCCAATAGATTGCCTAAGCACTAGTGTTTTAAGAAACAGCTTAAAAAGAGAATCCTAATGTGATTTCTTTATAATGTGTGTCTTCCTTATCTTATCCTAGTGTCTAAAATCTTTTCCATGGCTGGATCCCCAAATAATATTCCTTTACGTGCTAAGGGGTATCTAGAGAGTGGGATAGGTTTAATAACCCTAACCCTAACACATACCCTAACCCTAACCCCTACCCTAACCCTAACACATACCCTATTCCTAAACCGTACTCTAAACCGAGCCCTAACCCTAAAACTAACCCTAACCCTAACTGTAACCCATACCCTACACCGTGCCCGAACCCCTCCCCGAACCCATAACCTAAGCCGTGCCCTAACCCTAACCCTAAGCCTAAACCTAACCCTAGGCTACCCTTGACTGCTTCTGCCTCCAATAGATTTCCTAAGCACTAGTGGTTTAAGGAACAGCTTAAAAAGAGAATCCTAATGTGATTTCGTTATAAAGGGTGTGTTCCTTATCTTAGCCTAGTGTCTAAACTCTTCTCCATGGCTGGACCCCCAAATAATATTCCTTTACGTGCTAAGGGGTATCTAGAGAGTGGGTTAGGTTTAATAACTACCGTAACCCTAATGCGTACCCTAACCCTAACCCCTACCCTAACCCTAACACGTAACCTAATCCTAAGCCGTTCACTAAACCGAGCCCTAACACTAACATTAACCCTAACACTAACCCTAACCCATACCCTACACCGTACCCGAAGCCCTCCCCGAACCCGTACTGTAAGCAGTACCCTAAGCCTAACCCTAAGCCTAACCCTAACGCTAGGCTACCCTTGACTGCTTCTGCCTCCAATAGATTTCCTAAGCACTAGTGTTTTAAGGAACAGCTTAAAAAGAGAATCCTAATTTGATTTCATTATAATGGGTGTGTTCCTTATCTTATCCTAGTGTCTAAACTCTTCTCCATGGCTGGACCTCCAAATAATATTCCTTTACGTGCTAAGGGGTATCTAGGGAGTGGGATAGGTTTAATAACTACCCTAACCCTAACGCGTACCCTAACCCTAACCCCTACCCTAACCCTAACACGTACCCTAATCCTAACCAATACCCTAAACCGAGCCCTAACCCCAACATTAACCCTAACCCTAACCCTAACCCATACCCTACGCCGCAACCGAAGCCCTCCCCGAACCCGTACCGTAAGCAGTACCCTAAGCCTAACCCTAAGCCTAACCCTAACCCTAGGCTACCCTTGACTGCTTCTGCCTCCAATAGATTTCCTAAGCACTAGTGTTTTAAGGAACAGCTTAAAAAGAGAATCCTAATGTGATTTCATTATAATGGGTGTGTTCCTTATCTTATCCTAGTGTCTAAACTCTTCTCCATGGCTAGACCACCAAATAATATTCCTTTACGTGCTAAGGGGTATCTAGAGAGTGAGATAGTTTTAATAACTACCCTAACCCTAACGCGTACCCTAACCCTAACCCCTACCCTAACCCTAACACGTACCCTAAACCTAAACTGTACCCTAAACCGAGCCCTAACCCTAACACTAACCCAAACCCTAACACTAACCCATACCCTACGCCGTACCCGAAGCCTTCCCCGAACCCGTACCCTAAGCCGGACCCTAAGCCTAACCCTAAGCCTAACCCTAACCCTAGACTACCCTTGACTGCTTCTGCCTCCAAGAGATTTTCTAAGCACTAGTGTTTTAAAGGAACAGCTTAAAAAGAGAATCCTAATGTGATTTCTTTATAAAGGGTGTGTTCCTTATCTTAGCCTAGTGTCTAAACTCTTCTCCATGGGTGGACCCCCAAATAATATTCCTTTACGTGCTAAGGGGTATCTAGAGAGTGGGATAGGTTTAATAACTACCCTATCCCTAACGCGTACCCTAACTCTAACCCCTACCCTAACCCTAACACGTACCCTAATCCTAACCAATACCCTAAACCGAGCCCTAACCCTAACACTAACCCTAACCCTAAACCTAACCCATACCCTACGCCGTACCGAAAGCCCTCCCCGAACCCGTACCCTAAGCCGCACCCTAAGCCTAACCCTAACCCTAGACTACCCTTGACTGCTTCTGTCTCCAATAGATTTCCTAAGCACTAGTGTTTTAAGGAACAGCTTAAAAAGAGAATCCTAATGTGATTTCTTTATAATGGGTGTGTTCCTTATCTTATCCTAGTGTCTAAACCCTTCTCCATGGCTGGACCTCCAAATAATATTCCTTTACGTGCTAAGGGGTATCTAGAGAGTGGGATAGGTTTAATAACTACCCTAACCCTAACGCGTACCCTAACCCTAACCCCTACCGTAACCCTAACACGTACCCTAAACATAAACTGTACCCTAAACCGAGCCCTAACCGTAACACTAACCCTAACCCTAACACTAACCCATACCCTACGCCGTACCCGAAGCACTCCACGAAACCGTACCCTAAGCCGTACCCTTAGCCTAACCCTAAGCCTAACCCTAACACTAGGCTACCCTTGGCTGCTTCTGCCCCCAATAGATTTCCTAAGCACTAGTGTTTTAAGGAACAGCTTAAAAAGAGAATCCTAATGTGATTTCTTTATAAAGGGTGTGTTCCTTATCTTAGCCTAGTGTCTAAACTCTTCTCCATGGCTGGATCCCCAAATAATATTCCTTTACGTGCTAAGGGGTATCTAGAGAGTGGGATAGGTTTAATAACTACCCTAACCCTAATGTGTACCCTAACCCTAACCCCTACCATAACCCTAACACGTACCCTAATCCTAAGCATTACACTAAACTGAGCCCTAACACTAACACTAACCCTAACCCTAACCCTAACCCATACCCTACACCGTACCCGAAGCCCTCCCCGAACCCGTACCCTAAGCCGTACCCTAAGCCGTACCCTAAGCCTAACACTAACCCTAGGCTACCCTTGACTGCTTCTGCCTCCAATAGATTTCCTAAGCACTAGTGTTTTAAGGAACAACTTAAAAAGAGAATCCTAATGTGATTTCTTTATAATGTGTGTGTTCCTTATTTATCCTAGTGTCTAAACTCTTCTCCATGGCTGGATCCTCAAATAATATTCCTTTAAGTGCTAAGGGGTATCTAGAGGGTGGGATAGGTTTAATAACCCTAACCCTAACACGTACCCTAATCCTAAACCGTACCCTAAACCGAGCCCTAACCCTAACACTAACCCTAACACTAACCCTAACCCATACCCTACGCCGTGCCCTAACCCATCCCCAAATCCATACCCTAAGCCGTACCCTAACCCTAACCCTAAGCCTAACCCTAACCCTGGGCTACCCTTGACTGCTTCTGCCTCCAATAGATTGCCTAAGCACTAGTGTTTTAAGAAACAGCTGAAAAAGAGAATCCTAATGTGATTTCTTTATAATGTGTGTCTTCCTTATCTTATCCTAGTGTCTAAAATCTTTTCCATGGCTGGATCCCCAAATAATATTCCTTTACGTGCTAAGGGGTATCTAGACAGTGGGATAGGTTTAATAACCCTAACCCTAACACATAGCCTAACCCTAACACCTACCCTAACCCTAACACGTACCCTATTCCTAAACCGTACTCTAAACCGAGCCCTAACCCTAAAACTAACCCTAACCCTAACCCTAACCCATACCCTACACCGTGCCCGAACCCCTCCCCGAACCCATAACCTAAGCCGTGCCCTAACCCTAACCCTAAGCCTAAACCTAACCCTAGGCTACCCTTGACTGCTTCTGCCTCCAATAGATTTCCTAAGCACTAGTGTTTTAAGGAACAGCTTAAAAAGAGAATCCTAATGTGATTTCTTTATAAAGGGTGTGTTCCTTATCTTAGCCTAGTGTCTAAACTCTTCTCCATGGCTGGACCCCCAAATAATATTCCTTTACGTGCTAACGGGTATCTACAGAGTGGGATAGGTTTAATAACTACCCTAACCCTAATGCGTACCCTAACCCTAACCCCTACCCTAACCCTAACACGTACCCTAATCCTAAGCCGTTCACTAAACCGAGCCCTAACACTAACATTAACCCTAACCCTAACCCTAACCCATACCCTACACTGTACCCGAAGCCCTCCACGAACCCGTACCCTAAGCCGTATCCTAAGCCTAACCTTAAGCCTAACCCTAACCCTAGCCTACCCTTGACTGCTTCTGCCTCCAATAGATTTCCTAAGCACTAGTATTTTAAGGAACAGCTTAAAAAGAGAATCCTAATGTGATTTCTTTATAATGTGTGTGTTCCTTATCTTATCCTAGTGTCTAAACTCTTCTCCATGGCTGGACCTCCAAATAATATTCCTTTACGTGCTAAGGGGTAGCTAGAGAGTGGGATAGGTTTAATAACTACCCTAACCCTAACGCGTACCCTAATCCTAACCCCTACCTTAACCCTAACACGTACCCTAATCATAACCCGTACCCTAAACGGAGCCCTAACCCTAACACTAACCCAAACCCTAACCCTAACCCATAACCTACGCCGTACCCAAACCCCTCACCGAACCCGTACCCTAAGCCGTACCCTAAGCCTAACTCTAAGCCTAACCCTAACCCTAGGCTACCCTTGACTGCTTCTGCCTCCAATAGATTTCCTAAGCTCTAGTGGTTTAAGGAACAGCTTAAAAAGAGAATCCTAATGTGATTTCTTTATAAAGGGTGTGTTCCTTATCTTAGCCTAGTGTCTAAACTCTTCTCCATGGCTGGAAACCCAAATAATATTCCTTTATGTGCAAAGGGGTATCTAGAGAGTGGGATAGGTTTAATAACTACCCTAACCCTAACGCGTACCCTAACCCTAACCCCTACCCTAACCCAAACACGTATCCTAATCCTAAACCGTACCCTAAACCGAGCCCTAACCCTAACACTAACCCAAACCCTAACACTAACCCATACCCTACGCCGTACCCGAAGCCTTCCCCGAACCCGTACCCTAAGCCTAACCCTAACCCTAGACTACCCTTGACCGCTTCTGCCTCCAATAGATTTTCTAAGCACTAGTGTTTTAAAGAACAGCATAAAAAGAGAATCGTAATGTGATTTCTTTATAATGGGTGTGTTCCTTATCTTATCCTAGTGTCTAAACTCTTCTCCATGGCTGGACCACCAAATAATATTATTTACGTGCTAACGGGTATCTAGAGAGTGGGATAGGTTTAATAACTATCCTAACCCAAACACGTACCCTAACCCTAACTCCTACCCTAACCCTAACACGTACCCTAATCCTAAACCGTACCCTAAACCGAGCCCTAACCCTAACACTAACCCTAACCCTTACCCTAACCCATACCCTACGCCGTACCCGAAGCCCTCCCCGAACCCGTACCCTAAGCAGTGCCCTAAGTCTAACCCTAAGCCTAACCCTAACCCTAGGCTACCCTTGACTGCTTCTGCCTCCAATAGATTTCCTAAGCACTAGTGTTTTAAAGAACAGCTTAAAAAGAGAATCCTAATGTGATTTCTTTATAATGGGTGTGTTCCTTATCTTATCCTAGTGTCTAAACTCTTCTCCATGGCTGGTCCCCAAATAATATTCCTTTATGTGCAAAGGGGTATCTAGAGAGTGGGATAGGTTTAATAACTACCCTAACCCTAACGCGTACCCTAACTCTAACCCCTACCCTAACCCTAACACGTACCCTAATCCTAACCAATACCCTAAACCGAGCCCTAACCCTAACACTAACCCTAACCCTAACCCTAACCCATACCCTACGCCGTACCGATATCCCTCCCCGCACCCGAACCCTAAGCCACACCCTAAGCCTAACCCTAAGCCTAACCCTAACCCTAGGCTACCCTTGACTGCTTCTGCCTCCAATAGATTTCCTAAGCACTAGTGTTTTAAGGAACAGCTTAAAAAGAGAATCCTAATGTGATTTCTTTATAATGTGTGTGTTCCTTTTATTATCTTAGTGTCTAAACTCTTCTCCATGGCTGGACCCCCAAATAATATTCCTTTACGTGCTAAGGGGTATCTAGAGAGTGGGATAGGTTTAATAACTACCCTAACCCTAACGCGTACCCTAACCCTAACCCCTACCCTAACCCTAACACGTACCCTAAACCTAAACTGTACCCTAAACCGAGCCCTAACCCTAACACTAACTCTAACCCTAACACTAACCCATACCCTTCGCCGTACCCGAAGCCCTCCCCGAACCCGTACCCTAAGCCGTACCCTTAGCCTAACCCTAAGCCTAACCCTAACACTAGGCTACTCTTGACTGCTTCTGCCCCCAATAGATTTCCTAAGCACTAGTGTTTTAAGGAACAGCTTAAAAAGAGAATCCTAATGTGATTTCTTTATAAAGGGTGTGTTCCTTATCTTAGCCTAGTGTCTAAACTCTTCTCCATGGCTGGACCCCCAAATAATATTCCTTTACGTGCTAAGGGGTATCTAGAGAGTGAGATAGGTTTAATAACTACACTAACCTTAATGCGTACCCTAACCCTAACCCCTACCCTAACCCTAACACGTACTCTAAATCCTAATCAATACCCTAAACCGAGCCCAAACCCCAACACTAACCCTATCCCTTACCCTAACCCATACCCTACGCCGTACCCGAAGCCCTCCCCGAACACGTACCCTAAGCAGTGCCCTAAGCCTAACCCTAAGCCTAACCCTAACCCTAGGCTACCCTTGACTGCTTCTGCCTCCAATAGATTTCCTAAGCACTAGTGTTTTAAAGAACAGCTTAAAAAGAGAATCCTAATGTGATTTCTTTATAATGGGTGTGTTCCTTATCTTATCCTAGTGTCTAAACTCTTCTCCATGGCTGGACCCCCAAATAATATTCCTTTATGTGCAAAGGTGTATCTAGAGAGTGGGATAGGTTTAATAACTACCCTAACCCTAACGCGTACCCTAACTCTAACCCCTACCCTAACCCTAACACGTACCCTAATCCTAACCAATACCCTAAAGCGAGCCCTATCCCTAACACTAACTCTAACCCTATCCCTAACCCATACCCTACGCCGTACCGATAGGCCTCCCCGAACCCGTACCCTAAGCCGCACCCTAAGCCTAACCCTAAGCCTAACCCTAACCCTAGGCTGCCATTGACAGCTTCTGCCTCCAATAGATTTCCTAAGCACTAGTGTTTTAAGGAACAGCTTAAAAAGAGAATCCTAATGTGATTTCTTTATAATGGGTGTGTTCCTTATCTTATCCTAGTGTCTAAACTCTTCTCCATGGCTGGACCACCAAATAATATTATTTACGTGCTAAGGGGTATCTAGAGAGTGGGATAGGTTTAATCACTACCCTAACCCAAACACGTACCCTAACCCTAACTCCTACCTTAACCCTAACACGTACCCTACTCCTAAACCGTACCCTAAACCGAGCCCTAACCCTAACACTAACCCTAACCCTCACCCTAACCCATACCCTACACCGTACCCGAAGCCCACCCCGAACCCGTACCCTAAGCAGTGCCCTAAGCCTAACCCTAAGCCTAACCCTAACCCTAGGCTACCCTTGACTGCTTCTGCCTCCAATAGATTTCCTAAGCACTAGTGTTTTAAAGAACAGCTTAAAAAGAGAATCCTAATGTGATTTCTTTATAATGGGTGTGTTCTTTATCTTATCCTAGTGTCTAAACTCTTCTCAATGGCTGGACCCCCAAATAATATTCCTTTATGTGCAAAGGGGAATCTAGAGAGTAGGATAGGTTTAATAACTACCCTAATCCTAACGCGTACCCTAACCCTAACCCCTACCCTAACCCTAACACGTACCCAAATCCTAACCAATCCCCTAAACCGAGCCCTAACCCTAACACTAACCCTAACCCTAACCCTAACCCATACCCTACGCCGTACCGATAGCCCTCCCCGAACCCGTACCATAAGCCGCACCCTAAGCCTAACCCTAAGCCTAACCCTAACCCTAGGCTACCCTTGACTGCTTCTGCCTCCAATAGATTTCCTAAGCACTAGTGTTTTAAGGAACAGCATAAAAAGAGAATCCTAATGTGATTTCTTTATAATGGTTGTGTTCCTTATCTTATCCTAGTGTCTAAACTCTTCTCCATGGCTGGACCACCAAATAATATTATTTACGTGCTAAGGGGTATCTAGAGAGTGGGATAGGTTTAATAACTACCCTAACCCAAACACGTACCCTAACCCTAACTCCTACCCTAACCCTAACACGTACCCTAATCCTAAACCGTACCCTAAACCGAGCCCTAACCCTAACACTAACCCTAACCCTTACCCTAACCCATACCCTACGCCGTACCCGAAGCCCTCCCCGAACCCGTACCCTAAGCAGTGCCCTAAGCCTAACCCTAAGCCTAACCCTAACCCTAGGCTACCCTTGACTGCTTCTGCCTCCAATAGATTTCCTAAGCACTAGTGTTTTAAAGAACAGCTTAAAAAGAGAATCCTAATGTGATTTCTTTATAATGGGTGTGTTTCTTATCTTATCCTAGTGTCTAAACTCTTCTCCATGGCTGGTCCCCAAATAATATTCCTTTATGTGCAAAGGGGTATCTAGAGAGTGGGATAGGTTTAATAACTATCCTAACCCTAACGCGTACCCTAACTCTAACCCCTACCCTAACCCTAACACGTACCCTAATCCTAACCAATACCCTAAACCGAGCCCTAACCCTAACACTAACCCTAACCCTAACCCTAACCCATAACCTACGCCGTACCGATAACCCTCCCCGCACCCGAACCCTAAGCCACACCCTAAGCCTAACCCTAAGCCTAACCCTAACCCTAGGCTACCCTTGACTGCTTCTGCCTCCAATAGATTTCCTAAGCACTAGTGTTTTAAGGAACAGCTTAAAAAGAGAATCCTAATGTGATTTCTTTATAATGTGTGTGTTCCTTATATTATCTTAGTGTCTAAACTTTTCTCCATGGCTGGACCCCCAAATAATATTCCTTTACGTGCTAAGGGGTATCTAGAGAGTGGGATAGGTTTAATAACTACCCTAACCCTAACGCGTACCCTAACCCTAACCCCTACCCTACCCCTAACACGTACCCTAAACCTAAACTGTACCCTAAACCGAGCCCTAACCCTAACACTAACTCTAACCCTAACACTAACCCATACCCTACGCCGTACCCGAAGCCCTCCCTGAACCCGTACCCTAAGCCGTACACTTAGCCTAACCCTAAGCCTAACCCTAACACTAGGCTACTCTTGACTGCTTCTGCCCCCAATAGATTTCCTAAGCACTAGGGTTTTAAGGAACAGCTTAAAAAGAGAATCCTAATGTGATTTCTTTATAAAGGGTGTGTTCCTTATCTTAGCCTAGTGTCTAAACTCTTCTCCATGGCTGGACCCCCAAATAATATTCCTTTACGTGCTAAGGGGTATCTAGAGAGTGAGATAGGTTTAATAACTACACTAACCTTAATGCGTACCCTAACCCTAAACCCTACCGTAACCCTAACACGTACTTTAAATCCTAACCAATACCCTAAACCGAGCCCTAACCCCAACACTAAACCTAACCCTTACCCTAACCCATACCCTACGCCGTACCCGAAGCGCTCCCCGAACCCGTACCCTAAGCAGTGCCCTAAGCCTAACCCTAAGCCTAACCCTAACCCTAGGCTACCCTTGACTGCTTCTGCCTCCAATAGATTTCCTAAGCACTAGTGTTTTAAAGAACAGCTTAAAAAGAGAATCCTAATGTGATTTCTTTATAATGGGTGTGTTCCTTATCTTATCCTAGTGTCTAAACTCTTCTCCATGGCTGGACCACCAAATAATATTATTTACGTGCTAAGGGGTATCTAGAGAGTGGGATAGGTTTAATAACTACCCTAACCCTAACACGTACCCTACTGCTAAACCGTACCCTAAACCGAGCCCTAACCCTAACACTAACCCTAACCCTTACCCTAACCCATACCCTACGCCGTACCCGAAGCCCACCCCGAACCCGTACCCTAAGCAGTGCCCTAAGCCTAACCCTAAGCCTAACCCTAACCCTAGGCTACCCTTGACTGCTTCTGCCTCCAATAGATTTCCTAAGCACTAGTGTTTTAAAGAACAGCTTAAAAAGAGAATCCTAATGTGATTTCTTTATAATGGGTGTGTTCCTTATCTTATCCTAGTGTCTAAACTCTTCTCAATGGCTGGACCCCCAAATAATATTCCTTTATGTGCAAAGGGGAATCTAGAGAGTAGGATAGGTTTAATAACTATCCTAATCCTAACGCGTACCCTAACCCTAACCCCTACCCTAACCCTAACACGTACCCAAATCCTAACCAATCCCCTAAACCGAGCCCTAACCCTAACACTAACCCTAACCCTAACCCTAACCCATACCCTACGCCGTACCGATAGCCCTCCCCGAACCCGTAACCTAAGCCGCACCCTAAGCCTAACCCTAAGCCTAACCCTAACCCTAGGCTACCCTTGACTGCTTCTGCCTCCAATAGATTTCCTAAGCACTAGTGTTTTAAAGAACAGCATAAAAAGAGAATCGTAATGTGATTTCTTTATAATGGGTGTGTTCCTTATCTTATCCTAGTGTCTAAACTCTTCTCCATGGCTGGACCACCAAATAATATTATTTACGTGCTAACGGGTATCTAGAGAGTGGGATAGGTTTAATAACTATCCTAACCCAAACACGTACCCTAACCCTAACTCCTACCCTAACCCTAACACGTACCCTAATCCTAAACCGTACCCTAAACCGAGCCCTAACCCTAACACTAACCCTAACCCTTACCCTAACCCATACCCTACGCCGTACCCGAAGCCCTCCCCGAACCCGTACCCTAAGCAGTGCCCTAAGTCTAACCCTAAGCCTAACCCTAACCCTAGGCTACCCTTGACTGCTTCTGCCTCCAATAGATTTCCTAAGCACTAGTGTTTTAAAGAACAGCTTAAAAAGAGAATCCTAATGTGATTTCTTTATAATGGGTGTGTTCCTTATCTTATCCTAGTGTCTAAACTCTTCTCCATGGCTGGTCCCCAAATAATATTCCTTTATGTGCAAAGGGGTATCTAGAGAGTGGGATAGGTTTAATAACTACCCTAACCCTAACGCGTACCCTAACTCTAACCCCTACCCTAACCCTAACACGTACCCTAATCCTAACCAATACCCTAAACCGAGCCCTAACCCTAACACTAACCCTAACCCTAACCCTAACCCATACCCTACGCCGTACCGATATCCCTCCCCGCACCCGAACCCTAAGCCACACCCTAAGCCTAACCCTAAGCCTAACCCTAACCCTAGGCTACCCTTGACTGCTTCTGCCTCCAATAGATTTCCTAAGCACTAGTGTTTTAAGGAACAGCTTAAAAAGAGAATCCTAATGTGATTTCTTTATAATGTGTGTGTTCCTTTTATTATCTTAGTGTCTAAACTCTTCTCCATGGCTGGACCCCCAAATAATATTCCTTTACGTGCTAAGGGGTATCTAGAGAGTGGGATAGGTTTAATAACTACCCTAACCCTAACGCGTACCCTAACCCTAACCCCTACCCTAACCCTAACACGTACCCTAAACCTAAACTGTACCCTAAACCGAGCCCTAACCTTAACACTAACTCTAACCCTAACACTAACCCATACCCTTCGCCGTACCCGAAGCCCTCCCCGAACCCGTACCCTAAGCCGTACCCTTAGCCTAACCCTAAGCCTAACCCTAACACTAGGCTACTCTTGACTGCTTCTGCCCCCAATAGATTTCCTAAGCACTAGTGTTTTAAGGAACAGCTTAAAAAGAGAATCCTAATGTGATTTCTTTATAAAGGGTGTGTTCCTTATCTTAGCCTAGTGTCTAAACTCTTCTCCATGGCTGGACCCCCAAATAATATTCCTTTACGTGCTAAGGGGTATCTAGAGAGTGAGATAGGTTTAATAACTACACTAACCTTAATGCGTACCCTAACCCTAACCCCTACCCTAACCCTAACACGTACTCTAAATCCTAATCAATACCCTAAACCGAGCCCAAACCCCAACACTAACCCTATCCCTTACCCTAACCCATACCCTACGCCGTACCCGAAGCCCTCCCCGAACACGTACCCTAAGCAGTGCCCTAAGCCTAACCCTAAGCCTAACCCTAACCCTAGGCTACCCTTGACTGCTTCTGCCTCCAATAGATTTCCTAAGCACTAGTGTTTTAAAGAACAGCTTAAAAAGAGAATCCTAATGTGATTTCTTTATAATGGGTGTGTTCCTTATCTTATCCTAGTGTCTAAACTCTTCTCCATGGCTGGACCCCCAAATAATATTCCTTTATGTGCAAAGGTGTATCTAGAGAGTGGGATAGGTTTAATAACAACCCTAACCCTAACGCGTACCCTAACTCTAACCCCTACCCTAACCCTAACACGTACCCTAATCCTAACCAATACCCTAAAGCGAGCCCTATCCCTAACACTAACTCTAACCCTATCCCTAACCCATACCCTACGCCGTACCGATAGCCCTCCCCGAACCCGTACCCTAAGCCGCACCCTAAGCCTAACCCTAAGCCTAACCCTAACCCTAGGCTGCCATTGACAGCTTCTGCCTCCAATAGATTTCCTAAGCACTAGTGTTTTAAGGAACAGCTTAAAAAGAGAATCCTAATGTGATTTCTTTATAATGGGTGTGTTCCTTATCTTATCCTAGTGTCTAAACTCTTCTCCATGGCTGGACCACCAAATAATATTATTTACGTGCTAAGGGGTATCTAGAGAGTGGGATAGGTTTAATCACTACCCTAACCCAAACACGTACCCTAACCCTAACTCCTACCTTAACCCTAACACGTACCCTACTCCTAAACCGTACCCTAAACCGAGCCCTAACCCTAACACTAACCCTAACCCTCACCCTAACCCATACCCTACACCGTACCCGAAGCCCACCCCGAACCCGTACCCTAAGCAGTGCCCTAAGCCTAACCCTAAGCCTAACCCTAACCCTAGGCTACCCTTGACTGCTTCTGCCTCCAATAGATTTCCTAAGCACTAGTGTTTTAAAGAACAGCTTAAAAAGAGAATCCTAATGTGATTTCTTTATAATGGGTGTGTTCTTTATCTTATCCTAGTGTCTAAACTCTTCTCCATGGCTGGACCCCCAAATAATATTCCTTTATGTGCAAAGGGGAATCTAGAGAGTAGGATAGGTTTAATAACTACCCTAATCCTAACGCGTACCCTAACCCTAACCCCTACCCTAACCCTAACACGTACCCAAATCCTAACCAATCCCCTAAACCGAGCCCTAACCCTAACACTAACCCTAACCCTAACCCTAACCCATACCCTACGCCGTACCGATAGCCCTCCCCGAACCCGTACCCTAAGCCGCACCCTAAGCCTAACCCTAAGCCTAACCCTAACCCTAGGCTACCCTTGACTGCTTCTGCCTCCAATAGATTTCCTAAGCACTAGTGTTTTAAGGAACAGCATAAAAAGAGAATCCTAATGTGATTTCTTTATAATGGTTGTGTTCCTTATCTTATCCTAGTGTCTAAACTCTTCTCCATGGCTGGACCACCAAATAATATTATTTACGTGCTAAGGGGTATCTAGAGAGTGGGATAGGTTTAATAACTACCCTAACCCAAACACGTACCCTAACCCTAACTCCTACCCTAACCCTAACACGTACCCTAATCCTAAACCGTACCCTAAACCGAGCCCTAACCCTAACACTAACCCTAACCCTTACCCTAACCCATACCCTACGCCGTACCCGAAGCCCTCCCCGAACCCGTACCCTAAGCAGTGCCCTAAGCCTAACCCTAAACCTAACCCTAACCCTAGGCTACCCTTGACTGCTTCTGCCTCCAATAGATTTCCTAAGCACTAGTGTTTTAAAGAACAGCTTAAAAAGAGAATCCTAATGTGATTTCTTTATAATGGGTGTGTTCCTTATCTTATCCTAGTGTCTAAACTCTTCTCCATGGCTGGACCACCAAATAATATTATTTACGTGCAAACGGGTATCTAGAGAGTGGGATAGGTTTAATAACTATCCTAACCCAAACACGTACCCTAACCCTAACTCCTACCCTAACCCTAACACGTACCCTAATCCTAAACCGTACCCTAAACCGAGCCCTAACCCTAACACTAACCCTAACCCTTACCCTAACCCATACCCTACGCCGTACACGAAGCCCTCCCCGAACCCGTACCCTAAGCAGTTCCCTAAGTCTAACTCTAAGCCTAACCCTAACCCTAGGCTACCCTTGACTGCTTCTGCCTCCAATAGATTTCCTAAGCACTAGTGTTTTAAAGAACAGCTTAAAAAGAGAATCCTAATGTGATTTCTTTATAATGGGTGTGTTCCTTATCTTATCCTAGTGTCTAAACTCTTCTCCATGGCTGGTCCCCAAATAATATTCCTTTATGTGCAAAGGGGTATCTAGAGAGTGGGATAGGTTTAATAACTACCCTAACCCTAACGCGTACCCTAACTCTAACCCCTACCCTAACCCTAACACGTACCCTAATCCTAACCAATACCCTAAACCGAGCCCTAACCCTAACACTAACCCTAACCCTAACCCTAACCCATACCCTACGCCGTACCGATATCCCTCCCCGCACCCGAACCCTAAGCCACACCCTAAGCCTAACCCTAAGCCTAACCCTAACCCTAGGCTACCCTTGACTGCTTCTGCCTCCAATAGATTTCCTAAGCACTAGTGTTTTAAGGAACAGCTTAAAAAGAGAATCCTAATGTGATTTCTTTATAATGTGTGTGTTCCTTTTATTATCTTAGTGTCTAAACTCTTCTCCATGGCTGGACCCCCAAATAATATTCCTTTACGTGCTAAGGGGTATCTAGAGAGTGGGATAGGTTTAATAACTACCCTAACCCTAACGTGTACCCTAACCCTAACCCCTACCCTAACCCTAACACGTACCCTAAACCTAAACTGTACCCTAAACCGAGCCCTAACCCTAACACTAACCCTAACCCTAACCCATACCCTTCGCCGTACCCGAAGCCCTCCCCGAACCCGTACCCTAAGCCGTACCCTTAGCCTAACCCTAAGCCTAACCCTAACACTAGGCTACTCTTGACTGCTTCTGCCCCCAATAGATTTCCTAAGCACTAGTGTTTTAAGGAACAGCTTAAAAAGAGAATCCTAATGTGATTTCTTTATAAAGGGTGTGTTCCTTATCTTAGCCTAGTGTCTAAACTCTTCTCCATGGCTGGACCCCCAAATAATATTCCTTTACGTGCTAAGGGGTATCTAGAGAGTGAGATAGGTTTAATAACTACCCTAACCCTAATGCGTACCCTAACCCTAACCCCTACCCTAACCCTAACACGTACCCTAATCCTAAGCATTACACTAAACCGAGCCCTAACACTAACACTAACCCTAACCCTAACCCTAACCCATACCCTACACCGTACCCGAAGCCCTCCCCGAATCCGTACCCTAAGCCGTACCCTAAGCCGTACCCTAAGCCTAACACAAACCCTAGGCTACCCTTGACTGCTTCTGCCTCCAATAGATTTCCTAAGCACTAGTGTTTTAAGGAACAGCTTAAAAATAGAATCCTAATGTGATTTCTTTATAATGTGTGTGTTCCTTATCTTATCCTAGTGTCTAAACTCTTCTCCATGGCTGGATCCCCAAATAATATTCCTTTAAGTGCTAAGGGGTATCTAGAGAGTGGGATAGGTTTAATAACCCTAACCCTAAAACCTACCCTAATCCTAAACCGTACCCTAAACCGAGCCCTAATCCTAACACTAACCCTAACACTAACCCTAACCCATAACCTACGCCGTGCCCTAACCCCTCCCCAAACCCATACCCTAAGCCGTACCCTAACCCTAAACCTAAGCCTAACCCTAACCCTTGGCTACCCTTGACTGCTTCTGCCTCCAATAGATTGCCTAAGCACTAGTGTTTTAAGAAACAGCTTAAAAAGAGAATCCTAATGTGATTTCTTTATAATGTGTGTCTTCCTTATCTTATCCTAGTGTCTAAAATCTTTTCCATGGTTGGATCCCCAAATAATATTCCTTTACGTGCTAAGGGGTATCTAGAGAGTGGGATAGGTTTAATGACCCTAACCCTAACACATAGCCTAACCCTAACCCCTACCCTAACCCTAACACGTACCCTATTCCTAAACCGTACTCTAAACCGAGCCCTAACCCTAAAACTAACCCTAACCCTAACCCTAACCCATACCCTACACCGTGCCCGAACCCCTCCCCGAACCCATAACCTAAGCCGTGCCCTAACCCTAACCCTAAGCCTAAACCTAACCCTAACTACCCTTGACTGCTTCTGCCTCCAATAGATTTCCTGAGCACTAGTGTTTTAAGGAACAGCTTAAAAAGAGAATCCTAATGTGATTTCTTTATAATGGGTGTGTTCCTTATCTTATCCTAGTGTCTAAACTCTTCTCCATGGCTGGACCACCAAATAATATTCCTTTACGTGCTAAGGGGTATCTAGAGAGTGAGATAGGTTTAATAACTACCCTAACCCTAACGCGTACCCTAACCCTAACCCCTACCCTAACCCTAACACGTACCCTAATCCTAACCCGTACCCTAAACGGAGCCCTAACCCTAACACTAACCCAAACACTAACCCTAACCCATACCCTACGCCGTACCCGAAGCTCTCCCCGAACCCGTACCCTAAGCAGTGCCCTAAGCCTAACCCTAAGCCTAACCCTAACCCTAGGCTACCCTTGACTGCTTCTGCCTCCAATAGATTTCCTAAGCACTAGTATTTTAAAGAACAGCTTAAAAAGAGAATCCTAATGTGATTTCTTTATAATGGGTGTGTTCCTTATCTTATCCTAGTGTCTAAACTCTTCTCCATGGCTGGACCCCCAAATAATATACCCTTATGTGCTAAGGGGTATCTGGAGAGTGGGATAGGTTTAATAACTACCCTAACCCTAACGCGTACCCTAAACCTAACCCCTACCCTAACCCTAACACGTACCCTAATCCTAAACCGTACCCTAAACCGAGCCCTAACCCTAACACTAACCCAAACCCTAACACTAACCCATACCCTACGCCGTACCCGAAGCCTTCCCCGAACCCGTACCCTAAGCCGTACCCTAAGCCGTACCCTAAGCCTAACCCTAACCCTAGACTACCCTTGACTGCTTCTGCCTCCAATAGATTTTCTAAGCACTAGTGTTTTAAAGGAACAGCTTAAAAAGAGAATCCTAATGTGATTTCTTTATAAAGGGTGTGTTCCTTATCTTAGCCTAGTGTCTAAACTCTTCTCCATGGGTGGACCCCCAAATAATATTCCTTTACGTGCTAAGGGGTATCTAGAGAGTGGGATAGGTTTAATCACTACCCTAACCCTAAAGCGTACCCTAACCCTAACCCCTACCCTAACCCTAACATGTACCCTAATCCTAAGCCGTACACTAAACCGAGCCCTAACACTAACACTAACCCTAACCCTAACCCTAACCCATACCCTACACCGTACCAGAAGCCCTCCCCGAACCCGTACCCTAAGCCGTACCCTAAGCCGTACCCTAAGCCGTACCCTAAGCCTAACACTAACCCTAGGCTACCCTTGACTGCTTCTGCCTCCAATAGATTTCCTAAGCACTAGTGTTTTAAGGAACAGCTTAAAAAGAGAATCCTAATGTGATTTCTTTATAATGTGTGTGTTCCTTATCTTATCCTAGTGTCTAAACTCTTCTCCATGGCTGGATCCCCAAATAATATTCCTTTAAGTGCTAAGGGGTATCTAGAGAGTGGGATAGGTTTAATAACCTTAACCCTAACACGTACCCTAATCATAACCCGTACCCTAAACGGAGCCCTAACCCTAACACTAACCCAAACCCTAACCCTAACCCATAACCTACGCCGTACCCAAACCCCTCACCGAACCCGTACCCTAAGCCGTACCCTAAGCCTAACTCTAAGCCTAACCCTAACCCTAGGCTACCCTTGACTGCTTCTGCCTCCAATAGATTTCCTAAGCACTAGTGGTTTAAGGAACAGCTTAAAAAGAGAATCCTAATGTGATTTCTTTATAAAGGGTGTGTTCCTTATCTTAGCCTAGTGTCTAAACTCTTCTCCATGGCTGGAAACCCAAATAATATTCCTTTATGTGCAAAGGGGTATCTAGAGAGTGGGATAGGTTTAATAACTACCCTAACCCTAACGCGTACCCTAACCCTAACCCCTACCCTAACCCAAACACGTATCCTAATCCTAAACCGTACCCTAAACCGAGCCCTAACCCTAACACTAACCCAAACCCTAACACTAACCCATACCCTACGCCGTACCCGAAGCCTTCCCCGAACCCGTACCCTAAGCCTAACCCTAAGCCTAACCCTAAGCCTAACCCTAACCCTAGACTACCCTTGACTGCTTCTGCCTCCAATAGATTTTCTAAGCACTAGTGTTTTAAAGGAACAGCTTAAAAAGAGAATCCTAACGTGATTTCTTTATAAAGGGTGTGTTCCTTATCTTAGCCTAGTGTCTAAACACTTCTCCATGGGTGGACCCCCAAATAATATTCCTTTACGTGCTAAGGGGTATCTAGAGAGTGGGATAGGTTTAATAACTACCCTAACCCTAACGCGTACCCTAACTCTAACCCCTACCCTAACCCTAACACGTACCCTAATCCTAACCAATACCCTAAACCGAGCCCTAACCCTAACACTAACCCTAACCCTAACCCTAACCCATACCCTACGCTGTACCGATAGCCCTCCCCGCACCCGTACCCTAAGCCACACCCTAAGCCTAACCCTAAGCCTAACCCTAACCCTAGGCTACCCTTGACTGCTTCTGCCTCCAATAGATTTCCTAAGCACTAGTGTTTTAAAGAACAGCTTAAAAAGAGAATCCTAATGTGATTTCGTTATAATGAGTGTGTTCCTTATCTTATCCTAGTGTCTAAACTCTTCTCCATGGCTGGACCACCAAATAATATTATTTACGTGCTAACGGGTATCTAGAGAGTGGGATAGGTTTAATAACTACCCTAACCCAAACACGTACCCTAACCCTAACTCCTACCCTAACCCTAACACGTACCCTAATCCTAAACCGTACCCTAAACCGAGCCCTAACCCTAACACTAACCCTAACCCTTACCCTAACCCATACCCTACGCCGTACCCGAAGCCCTCCCCGAACCCGTACCCTAAGCAGTGCCCTAAGTCTAACCCTAAGCCTAACCCTAACCCTAGGCTACCCTTGACTGCTTCTGCCTCCAATAGATTTCCTAAGCACTAGTGTTTTAAAGAACAGCTTAAAAAGAGAATCCTAATGTGATTTCTTTATAATGGGTGTGTTTCTTATCTTATCCTAGTGTCTAAACTCTTCTCCATGGCTGGTCCCCAAATAATATTCCTTTATGTGCAAAGGGGTATCTAGAGAGTGGGATAGGTTTAATAACTACCCTAACCCTAACGCGTACCCTAACTCTAACCCCTAACCTAACCCTAACACGTACCCTAATCCTAACCAATACCCTAAACCGAGCCCTAACCCTAACACTAACCCTAACCCTAACCCTAACCCATAACCTACGCCGTACCGATAACCCTCCCCGCACCCGAACCCTAAGCCACACCCTAAGCCTAACCCTAAGCCTAACCCTAACCCTAGGCTACCCTTGACTGCTTCTGCCTCCAATAGATTTCCTAAGCACTAGTGTTTTAAGGAACAGCTTAAAAAGAGAATCCTAATGTGATTTCTTTATAATGTGTGTGTTCCTTATATTATCTTAGTGTCTAAACTTTTCTCCATGGCTGGACCCCCAAATAATATTCCTTTACGTGCTAAGGGGTATCTAGAGAGTGGGATAGGTTTAATAACTACCCTAACCCTAACGCGTACCCTAACCCTAACCCCTACCCTACCCCTAACACGTACCCTAAACCTAAACTGTACCCTAAACCGAGCCCTAACCCTAACACTAACTCTAACCCTAACACTAACCCATACCCTACGCCGTACCCGAAGCCCTCCCTGAACCCGTACCCTAAGCCGTACCCTTAGCCTAACCCTAAGCCTAACCCTAACACTAGGCTACTCTTGACTGCTTCTGCCCCCAATAGATTTCCTAAGCACTAGGGTTTTAAGGAACAGCTTAAAAAGAGAATCCTAATGTGATTTCTTTATAAAGGGTGTGTTCCTTATCTTAGCCTAGTGTCTAAACTCTTCTCCATGGCTGGACCCCCAAATAATATTCCTTTACGTGCTAAGGGGTATCTAGAGAGTGAGATAGGTTTAATAACTACACTAACCTTAATGCGTACCCTAACCCTAAACCCTACCGTAACCCTAACACGTACTTTAAATCCTAACCAATACCCTAAACCGAGCCCTAACCCCAACACTAAACCTAACCCTTACCCTAACCCATACCCTACGCCATACCCGAAGCGCTCCCCGAACCCGTACCCTAAGCAGTGCCCTAAGCCTAACCCTAAGCCTAACCCTAACCCTAGGCTACCCTTGACTGCTTCTGCCTCCAATAGATTTCCTAAGCACTAGTGTTTTAAAGAACAGCTTAAAAAGAGAATCCTAATGTGATTTCTTTATAATGGGTGTGTTCCTTATCTTATCCTAGTGTCTAAACTCTTCTCCATGGCTGGACCACCAAATAATATTATTTACGTGCTAAGAGATATCTAGATAGTGGGATAGGTTTAATAACTACCCTAACCCAAACACGTACCCTAACCCTAACTCCTACCCTAACCCTAACACGTACCCTACTCCTAAACCGTACCCTATACCGAGCCCTAACCCTAACACTAACCCTAACCCTTACCCTAACCCATACCCTACGCCGTACCCGAAGCCCACCCCGAACCCGTACCCTAAGCAGTGCCCTAAGCCTAACCCTAAGCCTAACCCTAACCCTAGGCTACCCTTGACTGCTTCTGCCTCCAATAGATTTCCTAAGCACTAGTGTTTTAAAGAACAGCTTAAAAAGAGAATCCTAATGTGATTTCTTTATAATGGGTGTGTTCCTTATCTTATCCTAGTGTCTAAACTCTTCTCAATGGCTGGACCCCCAAATAATATTCCTTTATGTGCAAAGGGGAATCTAGAGAGTAGGATAGGTTTAATAACTATCCGAATCCTAACGCGTACCCTAACCCTAACCCCTACCCTAACCCTAACACGTACCCAAATCCTAACCAATCCCCTAAACCGAGCCCTAACCCTAACACTAACCCTAACCCTAACCCTAACCCATACCCTACGCCGTACCGATAGCCCTCCCCGAACCCGTACCCTAAGCCGCACCCTAAGCCTAACCCTAAGCCTAACCCTAACCCTAGGCTACCCTTGACTGCTTCTGCCTCCAATAGATTTCCTAAGCACTAGTGTTTTAAAGAACAGCATAAAAAGAGAATCGTAATGTGATTTCTTTATAATGGGTGTGTTCCTTATCTTATCCTAGTGTCTAAACTCTTCTCGATGGCTGGACCACCAAATAATATTATTTACGTGCTAACGGGTATCTAGAGAGTGGGATAGGTTTAATAACTATCCTAACCCAAACACGTACCCTAACCCTAACTCCTACCCTAACCCTAACACGTACCCTAATCCTAAACCGTACCCTAAACCGAGCCCTAACCCTAACACTAACCCTAACCCTTACCCTAACCCATACCCTACGCCGTACCCGAAGCCCTCCCCGAACCCGTACCCTAAGCAGTGCCCTAAGTCTAACCCTAAGCCTAACCCTAACCCTAGGCTACCCTTGACTGCTTCTGCCTCCAATAGATTTCCTAAGCACTAGTGTTTTAAAGAACAGCTTAAAAAGAGAATCCTAATGTGATTTCTTTATAATGGGTGTGTTCCTTATCTTATCCTAGTGTCTAAACTCTTCTCCATGGCTGGACCCCCAAATAATATACCCTTATGTGCTAAGGGGTATCTGGAGAGTGGGATAGGTTTAATAACTACCCTAACCCTAACGCGTACCCTAAACCTAACCCCTACCCTAACCCTAACACGTACCCTAATCCTAAACCGTACCCTAAACCGAGCCCTAACCCTAACACTAACCCAAACCCTAACACTAACCCATACCCTACGCCGTACCCGAAGCCTTCCCCGAACCCGTACCCTAAGCCGTACCCTAAGCCGTACCCTAAGCCTAACCCTAACCCTAGACTACCCTTGACTGCTTCTGCCTCCAATAGATTTTCTAAGCACTAGTGTTTTAAAGGAACAGCTTAAAAAGAGAATCCTAATGTGATTTCTTTATAAAGGGTGTGTTCCTTATCTTAGCCTAGTGTCTAAACTCTTCTCCATGGGTGGACCCCCAAATAATATTCCTTTACGTGCTAAGGGGTATCTAGAGAGTGGGATAGGTTTAATCACTACCCTAACCCTAAAGCGTACCCTAACCCTAACCCCTACCCTAACCCTAACATGTACCCTAATCCTAAGCCGTACACTAAACCGAGCCCTAACACTAACACTAACCCTAACCCTAACCCTAACCCATACCCTACACCGTACCAGAAGCCCTCCCCGAACCCGTACCCTAAGCCGTACCCTAAGCCGTACCCTAAGCCGTACCCTAAGCCTAACACTAACCCTAGGCTACCCTTGACTGCTTCTGCCTCCAATAGATTTCCTAAGCACTAGTGTTTTAAGGAACAGCTTAAAAAGAGAATCCTAATGTGATTTCTTTATAATGTGTGTGTTCCTTATCTTATCCTAGTGTCTAAACTCTTCTCCATGGCTGGATCCCCAAATAATATTCCTTTAAGTGCTAAGGGGTATCTAGAGAGTGGGATAGGTTTAATAACCTTAACCCTAACACGTACCCTAATCATAACCCGTACCCTAAACGGAGCCCTAACCCTAACACTAACCCAAACCCTAACCCTAACCCATAACCTACGCCGTACCCAAACCCCTCACCGAACCCGTACCCTAAGCCGTACCCTAAGCCTAACTCTAAGCCTAACCCTAACCCTAGGCTACCCTTGACTGCTTCTGCCTCCAATAGATTTCCTAAGCACTAGTGGTTTAAGGAACAGCTTAAAAAGAGAATCCTAATGTGATTTCTTTATAAAGGGTGTGTTCCTTATCTTAGCCTAGTGTCTAAACTCTTCTCCATGGCTGGAAACCCAAATAATATTCCTTTATGTGCAAAGGGGTATCTAGAGAGTGGGATAGGTTTAATAACTACCCTAACCCTAACGCGTACCCTAACCCTAACCCCTACCCTAACCCAAACACGTATCCTAATCCTAAACCGTACCCTAAACCGAGCCCTAACCCTAACACTAACCCAAACCCTAACACTAACCCATACCCTACGCCGTACCCGAAGCCTTCCCCGAACCCGTACCCTAAGCCTAACCCTAAGCCTAACCCTAAGCCTAACCCTAACCCTAGACTACCCTTGACTGCTTCTGCCTCCAATAGATTTTCTAAGCACTAGTGTTTTAAAGGAACAGCTTAAAAAGAGAATCCTAACGTGATTTCTTTATAAAGGGTGTGTTCCTTATCTTAGCCTAGTGTCTAAACACTTCTCCATGGGTGGACCCCCAAATAATATTCCTTTACGTGCTAAGGGGTATCTAGAGAGTGGGATAGGTTTAATAACTACCCTAACCCTAACGCGTACCCTAACTCTAACCCCTACCCTAACCCTAACACGTACCCTAATCCTAACCAATACCCTAAACCGAGCCCTAACCCTAACACTAACCCTAACCCTAACCCTAACCCATACCCTACGCTGTACCGATAGCCCTCCCCGCACCCGTACCCTAAGCCACACCCTAAGCCTAACCCTAAGCCTAACCCTAACCCTAGGCTACCCTTGACTGCTTCTGCCTCCAATAGATTTCCTAAGCACTAGTGTTTTAAAGAACAGCTTAAAAAGAGAATCCTAATGTGATTTCGTTATAATGAGTGTGTTCCTTATCTTATCCTAGTGTCTAAACTCTTCTCCATGGCTGGACCACCAAATAATATTATTTACGTGCTAACGGGTATCTAGAGAGTGGGATAGGTTTAATAACTACCCTAACCCAAACACGTACCCTAACCCTAACTCCTACCCTAACCCTAACACGTACCCTAATCCTAAACCGTACCCTAAACCGAGCCCTAACCCTAACACTAACCCTAACCCTTACCCTAACCCATACCCTACGCCGTACCCGAAGCCCTCCCCGAACCCGTACCCTAAGCAGTGCCCTAAGTCTAACCCTAAGCCTAACCCTAACCCTAGGCTACCCTTGACTGCTTCTGCCTCCAATAGATTTCCTAAGCACTAGTGTTTTAAAGAACAGCTTAAAAAGAGAATCCTAATGTGATTTCTTTATAATGGGTGTGTTTCTTATCTTATCCTAGTGTCTAAACTCTTCTCCATGGCTGGTCCCCAAATAATATTCCTTTATGTGCAAAGGGGTATCTAGAGAGTGGGATAGGTTTAATAACTACCCTAACCCTAACGCGTACCCTAACTCTAACCCCTACCCTAACCCTAACACGTACCCTAATCCTAACCAATACCCTAAACCGAGCCCTAACCCTAACACTAACCCTAACCCTAACCCTAACCCATAACCTACGCCGTACCGATAACCCTCCCCGCACCCGAACCCTAAGCCACACCCTAAGCCTAACCCTAAGCCTAACCCTAACCCTAGGCTACCCTTGACTGCTTCTGCCTCCAATAGATTTCCTAAGCACTAGTGTTTTAAGGAACAGCTTAAAAAGAGAATCCTAATGTGATTTCTTTATAATGTGTGTGTTCCTTATATTATCTTAGTGTCTAAACTTTTCTCCATGGCTGGACCCCCAAATAATATTCCTTTACGTGCTAAGGGGTATCTAGAGAGTGGGATAGGTTTAATAACTACCCTAACCCTAACGCGTACCCTAACCCTAACCCCTACCCTAACCCTAACACGTACCCTAAACCTAAACTGTACCCTAAACCGAGCCCTAACCCTAACACTAACTCTAACCCTAACACTAACCCATACCCTACGCCGTACCCGAAGCCCTCCCCGAACCCGTACCCTAAGCCGTACCCTTAGCCTAACCCTAAGCCTAACCCTAACACTAGGCTACTCTTGACTGCTTCTGCACCCAATAGATTTCCTAAGCACTAGTGTTTTAAGGAACAGCTTAAAAAGAGAATCCTAATGTGATTTCTTTATAAAGGGTGTGTTCCTTATCTTAGCCTAGTGTCTAAACTCTTCTCCATGGCTGGACCCCCAAATAATATTCCTTTACGTGCTAAGGGGTATCTAGAGAGTGAGATAGGTTTAATAACTACACTAACCTTAATGCGTACCCTAACCCTAACCCCTACCCTAACCCTAACACGTACTCTAAATCCTAATCAATACCCTAAACCGAGCCCTAACCCCAACACTAACCCTATCCCTTACCCTAACCCATACCCTACGCCGTACCCGAAGCCCTCCCCGAACACGTACCCTAAGCAGTGCCCTAAGCCTAACCCTAAGCCTAACCCTAACCCTAGGCTACCCTTGACTGCTTCTGCCTCCAATAGATTTCCTAAGCACTAGTGTTTTAAAGAACAGCTTAAAAAGAGAATCCTAATGTGATTTCTTTATAATGGGTGTGTTCCTTATCTTATCCTAGTGTCTAAACTCTTCTCCATGGCTGGACCCCCAAATAATATTCCTTTATGTGCAAAGGGGTATCTAGAGAGTGGGATAGGTTTAATAACTACCCTAACCCTAACGCGTACCCTAACTCTAACCCCTACCCTAACCCTAACACGTACCCTAATCCTAACCAATACCCTAAAGCGAGCCCTATCCCTAACACTAACTCTAACCCTATCCCTAACCCATACCCTACGCCGTACCGATAGCCCTCCCCGAACCCGTACCCTAAGCCGCACCCTAAGCCTAACCCTAAGCCTAACCCTAACCCAAGCTACCCTTGACTGCTTCTGCCTCCAATAGATTTCCTAAGCACTAGTGTTTTAAAGAACAGCTTAAAAAGAGAATCCTAATGTGATTTCTTTATAATGGGTGTGTTCCTTATCTTATCCTAGTGTCTAAACTCTTCTCCATGGCTGGTCCCCAAATAATATTCCTTTATGTGCAAAGGGGTATCTAGAGAGTGGGATAGGTTTAATAACTACCCTAACCCTAAAGCGTACCCTAACTCTAACCCCTACCCTAACCCTAACACGTAACCTAATCCTAACCAATACCCTAAACCGAGCCCTAAACCTAACACTAACCCTAACCCTAACCCTAACCCATACCCTACGCCGTACCGATAGCCCTCCCCGCACCCGTAACCTAAGCCACACCCTAAGCCTAACCCTAAGCCTAACCCTAACCCTAGGCTACCCTTGACTGCTTCTGCCTCCAATAGATTTCCTAAGCACTAGTGTTTTAAGGAACAGCTTAAAAAGAGAATCCTAATGTGATTTCTTTATAATGGGTGTGTTCCTTATCTTATCCTAGTGTCTAAACTCTTCTCCATGGCTGGACCACCAAATAATATTATTTACGTGCTAAGGGGTATCTAGAGAGTGGGATAGGTTTAATAACTACCCTAACCCTAACGCGTACCCTAACCCTAACCCCTACCCTAACCCTAACACGTACCCAAATCCTACCAATCCCCTAAACCGAGCCCTAACCCTAACACTAACCCTAACCCTAACCCTAACCCATACCCTACGCCGTACCGATAGCCCTCCCCGAACCCGTACCCTAAGCCGCACCCTAAGCCTAACCCTAAGCCTAAGCCTAACCCTAGGCTACCCTTGATTGCTTCTGCCTCCAATAGATTTCCTAAGCACTAGTGTTTTAAGGAACAGCTTAAAAAGAGAATCCTAATGTGATTTCTTTATAATGGTTGTGTTCCTTATCTTATCCTAGTGTCTAAACTCTTCTCCATGGCTGGACCACCAAATAATATTATTTACGTGCTAAGGGGTATCTAGAGAGTGGGATAGGTTTAATAACTACCCTAACCCAAACACGTACCCTAACCCTAACTCCTACCCTAACCCTAACACGTACCCTAATCCTAAACCGTACCCTAAACCGAGCCCTAACCCTAACACTAACCCTAACCCTTACCCTAACCCATACCCTTCGCCGTACCCGAAGCCCTCCCCGAACCCGTACCCTAAGCAGTGCCCTAAGCCTAGCCCTAAGCCTAACCCTAACCCTAGGCTACCCTTGACTGCTTCTGCCTCCAATAGATTTCCTAAGCACTAGTGTTTTAAAGAACAGCTTAAAAAGAGAATTCTAATGTGATTTCTTTATAATGGGTGTGTTCCTTATCTTATCCTAGTGTCTAAACTCTTCTCCATGGCTGGACCCCCAAATAATATTCCTTTATGTGCAAAGGGGTATCTAGAGAGTCGGATATGTTTAATAACTACCCTAACCCTAACGCGTACCCTAACTCTAACCCCTACCCTAACCCTAACACGTACCCTAATCCTAAACCAATACCCTAAACCGAGCCCTAAACCTAACACTAACCCTAAACCTAACCCTAACCCATACCCTACGCCATACCGATAGCCCTCCCCGCACCCGTACCCTAAGCCACACCCTAAGCCTAACCCTAAGCCTAACCCTAACCCTAGGCTACCCTTGACTGCTTCTGCCTCCAATAGATTTCCTAAGCACTAGTGTTTTAAGGAACAGCTTAAAAAGAGAATCCTAATGTGATTGCTTTATAATGTGTGTGTTCCTTATATTATCTTAGTGTCTAAACTCTTCTCCATGGCTGGACCCCCAAATAATATTCCTTTACGTGCTAAGGGGTATCTAGAGAGTGGGATAGGTTTAATAACTACCCTAACCCTAACGCGTACCCTAACCCTAACCCCTACCCTAACCCTAACACGTACTCTAAATCCTAATCAATACCCTAAACCGAGCCCTAACCCCAACACTAACCCTATCCCTTACCCTAACCCATACCCTACGCCGTACCCGAAGCCCTCCCCGAACACGTACCCTAAGCAGTGCCCTAAGCCTAACCCTAAGCCTAACCCTAACCCTAGGCTACCCTTGACTGCTTCTGCCTCCAATAGATTTCCTAAGCACTAGTGTTTTAAAGAACAGCTTAAAAAGAGAATCCTAATGTGATTTCTTTATAATGGGTGTGTTCCTTATCTTATCCTAGTGTCTAAACTCTTCTCCATGGCTGGACCCCCAAATAATATTCCTTTATGTGCAAAGGGGTATCTAGAGAGTCGGATATGTTTAATAACTACCCTAACCCTAACGCGTACCCTAACTCTAACCCCTACCCTAACCCTAACACGTACCCTAATCCTAAACCAATACCCTAAACCGAGCCCTAAACCTAACACTAACCCTAACCCTAACCCTAACCCATACCCTACGCCATACCGATAGCCCTCCCCGCACCCGTACCCTAAGCCACACCCTAAGCCTAACCCTAAGCCTAACCCTAACCCTAGGCTACCCTTGACTGCTTCTGCCTCCAATAGATTTCCTAAGCACTAGTGTTTTAAGGAACAGCTTAAAAAGAGAATCCTAATGTGATTGCTTTATAATGTGTGTGTTCCTTATATTATCTTAGTGTCTAAACTCTTCTCCATGGCTGGACCCCCAAATAATATTCCTTTACGTGCTAAGGGGTATCTAGAGAGTGGGATAGGTTTAATAACTACCCTAACCCTAACGCGTACCCTAACCCTAACCCCTACCCTAACCCTAACACGTACTCTAAATCCTAATCAATACCCTAAACCGAGCCCTAACCCCAACACTAACCCTATCCCTTACCCTAACCCATACCCTACGCCGTACCCGAAGCCCTCCCCGAACACGTACCCTAAGCAGTGCCCTAAGCCTAACCCTAAGCCTAACCCTAACCCTAGGCTACCCTTGACTGCTTCTGCCTCCAATAGATTTCCTAAGCACTAGTGTTTTAAAGAACAGCTTAAAAAGAGAATCCTAATGTGATTTCTTTATAATGGGTGTGTTCCTTATCTTATCCTAGTGTCTAAACTCTTCTCCATGGCTGGACCCCCAAATAATATTCCTTTATGTGCAAAGGGGTATCTAGAGAGTGGGATAGGTTTAATAACTACCCTAACCCTAACGCGTACCCTAACTCTAACCCCTACCCTAACCCTAACACGTACCCTAATCCTAACCAATACCCTAAAGCGAGCCCTATCCCTAACACTAACTCTAACCCTATCCCTAACCCATACCCTACGCCGTACCGATAGCCCTCCCCGAACCCGTACCCTAAGCCGCACCCTAAGCCTAACCCTAAGCCTAACCCTAACCCTAGGCTACCCTTGACAGCTTCTGCCTCCAATAGATTTCCTAAGCACTACTGTTTTAAGGAACAGCTTAAAAAGAGAATCCTAATGTGATTTCTTTATAATGGGTGTGTTCCTTATCTTATCCTAGTGTCTAAACTCTTCTCCATGGCTGGACCACCAAATAATATTATTTACGTGCTAAGGGGTATCTAGAGAGTGGGATAAGTTTAATCACTACCCTAACCCAAACACGTACCCTAACCCTAACTCCTACCTTAACCCTAACACGTACCCTAATCCTAAACCGTACCCTAAACCGAGCCCTAACCCTAACACTAACCCTAACCCATACCCTACGCCGTACCCGAAGCCCTCCCCGAACCCGTACCCTAAGCAGTGCCCTAAGCCTAACCCTAAGCCTAACCCTAACCCTAGGCTACCCTTGACTGCTTCTGCCTCCAATAGATTTCCTAAGCACTAGTGTTTTAAAGAACAGCTTAAAAAGAGAATCCTAATGTGATTTCTTTATAATGGGTGTGTTCCTTATCTTATCCTAGTGTCTAAACTCTTCTCCATGGCTGGACCACCAAATAATATTATTTACGTGCTAAGGGGTATCTAAAAAGTGGGATAGGTTTAATAACTACCCTAACCCAAACACGTACCCTAACCCTAACTCCTACCCTAACCCTAACACGTACCCTAATCCTAAACCGTACCCTAAACCGAGCCCTAACCCTAACACTAACCCTAACCCTTACCCTAACCCATACCCTACGCCGTACCCGAAGCCCTCCCCGAACCCGTACCCTAAGCAGTGCCCTAAGTCTAACCCTAAGCCTAACCCTAACCCTAGGCTACCCTTGACTGCTTCTGCCTCCAATAGATTTCCTAAGCACTAGTGTTTTAAAGAACAGCTTAAAAAGAGAATCCTAATGTGATTTCTTTATAATGGGTGTGTTCCTTATCTTATCCTAGTGTCTAAACTCTTCTCCATGGCTGGTCCCCAAATAATATTCCTTTATGTGCAAAGGGGTATCTAGAGAGTGGGATAGGTTTAATAACTACCCTAACCCTAACGCGTACCCTAACCCTAACCCCTACCCTAACCCTAACACGTACCCTAAACCTAAACTGTACCCTAAACCGAGCCCTAACCCTAACACTAACTCTAACACTAACACTAACCCATACCCTACGCCGTACCCGAAGTCCTCCCCGAACCCGTACCCTAAGCAGTGCCCTAAGCCTAACCCTAAGCCTAACCCTAACCCTAGATTACCCTTGACTGCTTCTGCCTCCAATAGATTTCCTAAGCACTAGTGTTTTAAGGAACAGCTTAAAAAGAGAATCCTAATGTGATTTCTTTATAAAGGGTGTGTTCCTTATCTTAGCCTAGTGTCTAAACACTTCTCCATGGCTGGACCCCCAAATAATATTCCTTTACGTGCTAAGGGGTATCTAGAGAGTGAGATAGGTTTAATAACTACACTAACCTTAATGCGTACCCTAACCCTAACCCCTACCCTAACCCTAACACGTACTCTAAATCCTAACCAATACCCTAAACCGAGCCCTAACCCCAACACTAACCCTAACACTTACCCTAACCCGTACCCTACGCCGTACCCGAAGAGCTCCCCGAACCCGTACCCTAAGCAGTGCCCTAAGCCTAACCCTAAGCCTAACCCTAACCCTAGGCTACCCTTGACTGCTTCTGCCTCCAATAGATTTCCTAAGCACTAGTGTTTTAAAGAACAGCTTAAAAAGAGAATCCTAATGTGATTTCTTTATAATGGGTGTGTTCCTTATCTTATCCTAGTGTCTAAACTCTTCTCCATGGCTGGACCCCCAAATAATGTTCCTTTATGTGCAAAGGGGTATCTAGAGAGTGGGATAGGTTTAATAACTACCCTAACCCTAACGCGTACCCTAACTCTAACCCCTACTCTAACCATAACACGTACCCTAATCCTAAGCAATACCCTAAACCGAGCCCTAAACCTAACACTAACCCTAACCCTAACCCTAACCCATAACCTACGCCGTACCGATAGCCCTCCCCGCACCCGTAACCTAAGCCACACCCTAAGCCTAACCCTAAGCCTAACCCTAACCCTAGGCTACCCTTGACTGCTTCTGCCTCCAATAGATTTCCTAAGCACTAGTGTTTTAAGGAACAGCTTAAAAAGAGAATCCTAATGTGATTTCTTTATAATGGTTGTGTTCCTTATCTTATCCTAGTGTCTAAACTCTTCTCCATGGCTGGACCACCAAATAATATTATTTACGTGCTAAGGGGTATCTAGAGAGTGGGATAGGTTTAATAACTACCCTAACCCAAACACGTACTCTAACCCTAACTCCTACCCTAACCCTAACACGTACCCTAATCCTAAACCGTACCCTAAACCGAGCCCTAACCCTAACACTAACCCTAACCCTTACCCTAACCCATACCCTACGCCGTACCCGAAGCCCTCCCCGAACCCGTACCCTAAGCAGTGCCCTAAGCCTAGCCCTAAGCCTAACCCTAACCCTAGGCTACCCTTGACTGCTTCTGCCTCCAATAGATTTCCTAAGCACTAGTGTTTTAAAGAACAGCTTAAAAAGAGAATCCTAATGTGATTTCTTTATAATGGGTGTGTTCCTTATCTTATCCTAGTGTCTAAACTCTTCTCCATGGCTGGACCCCCAAATAATATTCCTTTATGTGCAAACGGGTATCTAGAGAGTGGGATAGGTTTAATAACTAGCCTAACCCTAACGCGTACCCTAACTCTAACCCCTACCCTAACCCTAACACGTACCCTAATCCTAACCAATACCCTAAACCGAGCCCTAACCCTAACACTAACCCTAACCCTAACCCTAACCCATACCCTACGCCATACCGATAGCCCTCCCCGCACCCGTACCCTAAGCCACACCCTAAGCCTAACCCTAACCCTAGGCTACCCTTGACTGCTTCTGCCTCCAATAGATTTCCTAAGCACTAGTGTTTTAAGGAACAGCTTAAAAAGAGAATCCTAATGTGATTGCTTTATAATGTGTGTGTTCCTTATATTATCTTAGTGTCTAAACTCTTCTCCATGGCTGGACCCCCAAATAATATTCCTTTACGTGCTAAGGGGTATCTAGAGAGTGGGATAGGTTTAATAACTACCCTAACCCTAACGCGTACCCTAACCCTAACCCCTACCCTAACCATAACACGTACCCTAAACCTAATCTGTACCCTAAACCGAGCCCTAACCCTAACACTAACTCTAACCTAACACTAACCCATGCCCTACGACGTACCCGAAGCCCTCTCCGAACCCGTACCCTAAGCCGTACCCTTAGCCTAACCCTAAGCCTAACCCTAACACTAGGCTACCCTTGACTGCTTCTGCCCCCAATAGATTTCCTAAGCACTAGTGTTTTAAGGAACAGCTTAAAAAGAGAATCCTAATGTGATTTCTTTATAAAGGGTGTGTTCCTTTTCTTACCCTAGTGTCTAAACTCTTCTCCATGGCTGGACCCCCAAATAATATTCCTTTACGTGCTAAGGGGTATCTAGAGAGTGAGATACGTTTAATAACTACACTAACCTTAATGCGTACCCTAACCCTAACCCCTACACTAACCCTAACACGTACTCTAAATCCTAATCAATACCCTAAACCGAGCCCTAACCCCAACACTAACCCTATCCCTTACCCTAACCCATACCCTACGCCGTACCCGAAGCCCTCCCCGAACACGTACCCTAAGCAGTGCCCTAAGCCTAACCCTAAGCCTAACCCTAACCCTAGGCTACCCTTGATTGCTTCTGCCTCCAATAGATTTCCTAAGCACTAGTGTTTTAAAGAACAGCTTAAAAAGAGAATCCTAATGTGATTTCTTTATAATGGGTGTGTTCCTTATCTTATCCTAGTGTCTAAACTCTTCTCCATGGCTGGACCCCCAAATAATATTCCTTTATGTGCAAAGGGGTATCTAGAGAGTGGGATAGGTTTAATAACTAGCCTAACCCTAACGCGTACCCTAACTCTAACCCCTACCCTAACCCTAACACGTACCCTAATCCTAACCAATACCCTAAAGCGAGCCCTATCCCTAACACTAACTCTAACCCTATCCCTAACCCATACCCTACGCCGTACCGATAGCCCTCCCCGAACCCGTACCCTAAGCCGCACCCTAAGCCTAACCCTAAGCCTAACCCTAACCCTAGGCTACCCTTGACAGCTTCTGCCTCCAATAGATTTCCTAAGCACTAGTGTTTTAAGGAACAGCTTAAAAAGAGAATCCTAATGTGATTTCTTTATAATGGGTGTGTTCCTTATCTTATCCTAGTGTCTAAACTCTTCTCCATGGCTGGACCACCAAATAATATTATTTACGTGCTAAGGGGTATCTAGAGAGTGGGATAGGTTTAATCACTACCCTAACCCAAACACGTACCCTAACCCTAACTCCTACCTTAACCCTAACACGTACCCTAATCCTAAACCGTACCCTAAACCGAGCCCTAACCCTAACACTAACCCTAACCCATACCCTACGCCGTACCCGAAGCCCTCCCCGAACCCGTACCCTAAGCAGTGCCCTAAGCCTAACCCTAAGCCTAACCCTAACCCTAGGCTACCCTTGACTGCTTCTGCCTCCAATAGATTTCCTAAGCACTAGTGTTTTAAAGAATAGCTTAAAAAGAGAATCCTAATGTGATTTCTTTATAATGGGTGTGTTCCTTATCTTATCCTAGTGTCTAAACTCTTCTCCATGGCTGGACCACCAAATAATATTATTTACGTGCTAAGGGGTATCTAGAGAGTGGGATAGGTTTAATAACTACCCTAACCCAAACACGTACCCTAACCCTAACTCCTACCCTAACCCTAACACGTACCCTAATCCTAAACCGTACCCTAAACCGAGTCCTAACCCTAACACTAACCCTAACCCTTACCCTAACCCATACCCTACGCCGTACCCGAAGCCCTCCCCGAACCCGTACCCTAAGCAGTGCCCTAAGCCTAGCCCTAAGCCTAACCCTAACCCTAGGCTACCCTTGACTGCTTCTGCCTCCAATAGATTTCCTAAGCACTAGTGTTTTAAAGAACAGCTTAAAAAGAGAATCCTAATGTGATTTCTTTATAATGGGTGTGTTCCTTATCTTATCCTAGTGTCTAAACTCTTCTCCATGGCTGGACCCCCAAATAATATTCCTTTATGTGCAAACGGGTATCTAGAGAGTGGGATAGGTTTAATAACTAGCCTAACCCTAACGCGTACCCTAACTCTAACCCCTACCCTAACCCTAACACGTACCCTAATCCTAACCAATACCCTAAACCGAGCCCTAACCCTAACACTAACCCTAACCCTAACCCTAACCCATACCCTACGCCATACCGATAGCCCTCCCCGCACCCGTACCCTAAGCCACATCCTAAGCCTAACCCTAAGCCTAACCCTAACCCTAGGCTACCCTTGACTGCTTCTGCCTCCAATAGATTTCCTAAGCACTAGTGTTTTAAGGAACAGCTTAAAAAGAGAATCCTAATGTGATTGCTTTATAATGTGTGTGTTCCTTATATTATCTTAGTGTCTAAACTCTTCTCCATGGCTGGACCCCCAAATAATATTCCTTTACGTGCTAAGGGGTATCTAGAGAGTGGGATAGGTTTAATAACTACCCTAACCCTAACGCGTACCCTAACCCTAACCCCTACCCTAACCCTAACACGTACCCTAAACCTAATCTGTACCCTAAACCGAGCCCTAACACTAACACTAACTCTAACCTAACACTAACCCATGCCCTACGCCGTACCCGAAGCCCTCTCCGAACCCGTACCCTAAGCCGTACCCTTAGCCTAACCCTAAGCCTAACCCTAACACTAGGCTACCCTTGACTGCTTCTGCCCCCAATAGATTTCCTAAGCACTAGTGTTTTAAGGAACAGCTTAAAAAGAGAATCCTAATGTGATTTCTTTATAAAGGGTGTGTTCCTTTTCTTACCCTAGTGTCTAAACTCTTCTCCATGGCTGGACCCCCAAATAATATTCCTTTACGTGCTAAGGGGTATCTAGAGAGTGAGATACGTTTAATAACTACACTAACCTTAATGCGTACCCTAACCCTAACCCCTACCCTAACCCTAACACGTACTCTAAATCCTAATCAATACCCTAAACCGAGCCCTAACCCCAACACTAACCCTATCCCTTACCCTAACCCATACCCTACGCCGTACCCGAAGCCCTCCCCGAACACGTACCCTAAGCAGTGCCCTAAGCCTAACCCTAAGCCTAACCCTAACCCTAGGCTACCCTTGACTGCTTCTGCCTCCAATAGATTTCCTAAGCACTAGTGTTTTAAAGAACAGCTTAAAAAGAGAATCCTAATGTGATTTCTTTATAATGGGTGTGTTCCTTATCTTATCCTAGTGTCTAAACTCTTCTCCATGGCTGGACCCCCAAATAATATTCCTTTATGTGCAAAGGGGTATCTAGAGAGTGGGATAGGTTTAATAACTAGCCTAACCCTAACGCGTACCCTAACTCTAACCCCTACCCTAACCCTAACACGTACCCTAATCCTAACCAATACCCTAAAGCGAGCCCTATACCTAACACTAACTCTAACCCTATCCCTAACCCATACCCTACGCCGTACCGATAGCCCTCCACGAACCCGTACCCTAAGCCGCACCCTAAGCCTAACCCTAAGCCTAACCCTAACCCTAGGCTACCCTTGACAGCTTCTGCCTCCAATAGATTTCCTAAGCACTAGTGTTTTAAGGAACAGCTTAAAAAGAGAATCCTAATGTGATTTCTTTATAATGGGTGTGTTCCTTATCTTATCCTAGTGTCTAAACTCTTCTCCATGGCTGGACCACCAAATAATATTATTTACGTGCTAAGGGGTATCTAGAGAGTGGGATAGGTTTAATCACTACCCTAACCCAAACACGTACCCTAACCCTAACTCCTACCTTAACCCTAACACGTACCCTAATCCTAAACCGTACCCTAAACCGAGCCCTAACCCTAACACTAACCCTAACCCATACCCTACGCCGTACCCGAAGCCCTCCCCGAACCCGTACCCTAAGCAGTGCCCTAAGCCTAACCCTAAGCCTAACCCTAACCCTAGGCTACCCTTGACTGCTTCTGCCTCCAATAGATTTCCTAAGCACTAGTGTTTTAAAGAACAGCTTAAAAAGAGAATCCTAATGTGATTTCTTTATAATGGGTGTGTTCCTTATCTTATCCTAGTGTCTAAACTCTTCTCCATGGCTGGACCACCAAATAATATTATTTACGTGCTAAGGGGTATCTAGAGAGTGGGATAGGTTTAATAACTACCCTAACCCAAACACGTACCCTAACCCTAACTCCTACCCTAACCCTAACACGTACCCTAATCCTAAACCGTACCCTAAACCGAGCCCTAACCCTAACACTAACCCTAACCCTTACCCTAACCCATACCCTACGCCGTACCCGAAGCCCTCCCCGAACCCGTACCCTAAGCAGTGCCCTAAGCCTAGCCCTAAGCCTAACCCTAACCCTAGGCTACCCTTGACTGCTTCTGCCTCCAATAGATTTCCTAAGCACTAGTGTTTTAAAGAACAGCTTAAAAAGAGAATCCTAATGTGATTTCTTTATAATGGGTGTGTTCCTTATCTTATCCTAGTGTCTAAACTCTTCTCCATGGCTGGACCCCCAAATAATATTCCTTTATGTGCAAACGGGTATCTAGAGAGTGGGATAGGTTTAATAACTAGCCTAACCCTAACGCGTACCCTAACTCTAACCCCTACCCTAACCCTAACACGTACCCTAATCCTAACCAATACCCTAAACCGAGCCCTAACCCTAACACTAACCCTAACCCTAACCCTAACCCATACCCTACGCCATACCGATAGCCCTCCCCGCACCCGTACCCTAAGCCACACCCTAAGCCTAACCCTAAGCCTAACCCTAACCCTAGGCTACCCTTGACTGCTTCTGCCTCCAATAGATTTCCTAAGCACTAGTGTTTTAAGGAACAGCTTAAAAAGAGAATCCTAATGTGATTGCTTTATAATGTGTGTGTTCCTTATATTATCTTAGTGTCTAAACTCTTCTCCATGGCTGGACCCCCAAATAATATTCCTTTACGTGCTAAGGGGTATCTAGAGAGTGGGATAGGTTTAATAACTACCCTAACCCTAACGCGTACCCTAAACCTAAACTGTACCCTAAACCGAGCCCTAACCCTAACACTAACTCTAACCCTAACACTAACCCATACCCTACGCCGTACCCGAAGCTCTCCCCGAACCCCTACCCTAACCCTAACACGTACTCTAAATCCTAACCAATACCCGAAACCGAGCCCTAACCCCAACACTAACCCTAACCCTAACTCATACTCTACGCCATATCCGAACACCTCCCCGAACCCGTACCCTAAGCCGTACCCTAACCCTAACCCTAAGCCTAACCCTAACCCTAGGCTACCCTTGACTGCTTCTGCCTCCAATAGATTTCCTAAGCACTAGTGTTTTAAGGAACAGTTTAAAAAGAGAATCCTAATGTGATTTCTTTATAATGGGTGTGTTCCTTATCTTATCCTAGTGTCTAAACTCGTCTCCTTGGCTGGACCTCCAAATAATATACCTTTACGTGCTAAGGGGTATCTAGAGAGTGGGATAGGTTTAATCACTACCCTAACCCTACCGCGTACCCTAACCCTAACCCCAACCCTAACCCTAACACGTACCCTAATCCTAACCAATACCCTAAAACGAGCCCTAACCCTAACACTAACACTAACCCTAACCCAAACCCTACGCCGTACCCGAAGCCCTCCCCAAACCCGTACCCTAAGCCGTACCCTAAGCCGTACCCTAAGGATAACCCTAACCCTAGGCTACCCTTGACTGCTTCTGCCTCCAATAGATTTCCTAAGCACTAGTGTTTTAAGGAACAGCTTAAAAAGAGAATCCTAATGTGATTGCTTTATAATGTGTGTGTTCCTTATATTATCTTAGTGTCTAAACTCTTCTCCATGGCTGGACCCCCAAATAATATTCCTTTACGTGCTAAGGGGTATCTAGAGAGTGGGATAGGTTTAATAACTACCCTAACCCTAACGCGTACCCTAACCCTAACCCCTACCCTAACCCTAACACGTACCCTAAACCTAATCTGTACCCTAAACCGAGCCCTAACACTAACACTAACTCTAACCTAACACTAACCCATGCCCTACGCCGTACCCGAAGCCCTCTCCGAACCCGTACCCTAAGCCGTACCCTTAGCCTAACCCTAAGCCTAACCCTAACACTAGGCTACCCTTGACTGCTTCTGCCCCCAATAGATTTCCTAAGCACTAGTGTTTTAAGGAACAGCTTAAAAAGAGAATCCTAATGTGATTTCTTTATAAAGGGTGTGTTCCTTTTCTTACCCTAGTGTCTAAACTCTTCTCCATGGCTGGACCCCCAAATAATATTCCTTTACGTGCTAAGGTGTATCTAGAGAGTGAGATAGATTTAATAACAACCCTAACTCTAACAGGTACCCTAGCCCTAACCCCTACCCTAACGCTAACACGTACCCTAAACCGAGCCCTAACCCTAACACTAACCATAACCCTAATCCTAACCCATACCCTATGCCGTACCCGAAACCCTCCCCGAACCCGTACCCTAAGCCGTACCCTAACGCTAACCCTAAGCCTAACCGTAACCCTAGGCTACCCTTGACTGCTTCTGCCTCCAATAGATTTTCTAAGCACTAGTGTTTTAAGGAACAGCTTAAAAAGAGAATCCTAATGTGATTTCTTTATAATGGGGGTGTTCCTTATCTTATCCTAGTGTCTAAACTCTTCTCCATGCCTGGACCTCCAAATAATATTCCTTTACGTGCTAAGGGGTATCTAGATAGTGGGATAGGTTTAATAACTACACTAACCCTAATGCGTACCCTAACCCTAACCCCTACCCTAACACTAACACGTACCCTAATCCTAACCCGTACCCTAAACCGAGCCCTAACCCTAACCCTAACACTAACCCTAACCCTAACCCATACCGTACGCCATACCCAAAGCCCTCCCCGAAGCCATACCCTAAGCTGTACCCTAAGCCCATACCTAAGCCTAACCCTAACCCTAGCCTACCCTTGAATGCTTCTGCCTCCAATAGATTTCCTAAGCACTAGTGTTTTAAGGAACAGCTTAAAAAGAGAATCCTAATGTGATTTCTTTATAATGGGTGTGTTCCTTATCTTATCCTAGTGTCTAAACTCTTCTCCATGGCTGGACCCCCAAATAATATTCCTTTACGTGCTAAGGGGTATCTAGAGAGTGGGATAGGTTTAATAACTACCCTAACCCTAATGCGTACCCTAACCCTAACCCCTACCCTAACCCTAACACGTACCCTAATCCTAACCCGTACCCTAAACGGAGCCCTAACCCTAACACTAACCCAAACCCTAACCCTAACCCATACCCTACGCCGTACCCGAAGCCCTCCCCGAACCAGTACCCTAAGCCGTACCCTTAGCCTAACCCTAAGCCTAACCCTAACCCTAGGCTACCCTTGACTGCTTCTGCCTCCAATCGATTTCCTATGTACTAGTGTTTTAAGGAACAGCTTAAAAAGAGAATCCTAATGTGATTTCTTTATAATGGGTGTGTTCCTTATCTTTTCCTAGTGTCTAAACTCTTCTCCATGGCTGGACCCCCAAATAATATTCCTTTATGTGCTAAGGGGTATCTAGAGAGTTGGATAGGTTTAATAACTGCCCTAATCCTAACACGTAACCTAACCCTAACACCTACCCTAACCCTAAACCGTACCCTAAACCGAGCCCTCACCCTAACACTAACCCTAACACTAACCCTAACCCATACCCTACGCCGTACCCGAAGCCCTCCCCGAACCCGTACTCTAAGCCGTACCCTAAGCCTCACCCTAAGCCTAACCCTAACCCTAGGCTACTCTTGACTGCTTCTGCCTCCAATAGATTTCCTAAGCACTAGTGTTTTAAGGAAGAGCTTAAAAAGAGAATCCTAAAGTGATTTATTTATAATAAGTGTGTTCCTTATCTTATCCTAGTGTCTAAACTCTTCTCCATGGCTGGACCGCGAAATAATATTCCTTTACGTGCTAAGGTGTATCTAGAGAGTGGAATAGGTTTAATAAATACCCTAACCCTACCGCGTACCCTAACCCTAACCCCTACCCTAACCCAAACACGTACCCTAACCCTAACTCCTACCCTAACCCTAACACGTACCCTAATCCTAAACCGTACCCTAAACCGAGCCCTAACCCTAACACTAACCCTAACCCTTACCCTAATCCATACCCTACGCCGTACCTGAAGCCCTCCCCGAACCCGTACCCTAAGCAGTGCCCTAATCCTAACCCTAAGCCTAAACCTAACCCTAGGCTACCCTTGACTGCTTCTGCCTCCAATAGATTTCCTAAGCACTAGTGTTTTAAAGAACAGCTTAAAAAGAGAATCCTAATCTGATTTCTTTATAATGGGTGTGTTCCTTATCTTATCCTAGTGTCTAAACTCTTCTCCATGGCTGGACCCCCAAATAATATTCCTTTACGTGCTAAGGGGTGTCTAGAGAGTGAGATAGGTTTAATAACTACACTAACCTTAATGCGTACCCTAACCCTAACCCCTACCCTAACCCTAACACGTACTCTAAATCCTAAACAATACCCGAAACCGAGCCCTAACCCCAACACTAACCCTAACCCTAATCCTAGCCCATACCCTACGCCGCACCCGAAGCCCTCCCCGAACCCGTACCCTAAGCCGTACCCTAAGCCTAACCCTAAGGCTAACCCTAACCCTAGGCTACCCTTGACTGCTTCTGCCTCCAATAGATTTCCTAAGCACTAGTGTTTTAAGGAACAGCATAAAAAGAGAATCCTAATGTGATTTCTTTATAATGTGTGTCTTCCTTATCTTATCCTAGTGTCTAAACTCTTCTCCATGGCTGGACCACCAAATAATATTCTTTACGTGCTAAGGGGTATCTAGAGAGTGGGATAGGTTTAATAACTACCCTAACCCTAACAAGTACCCTAACCCTAACTCTTACCCTAACCCTAACACGTAACCTAATCCTAAACCGTACCCTAAACCGAGCCCTAACCCTAACACTAACCCTAACCCTTACCCTAACCCATAACCTACGCCATACCCGAAGCCCTCCCCGAATCCGTACCCTAAGCAGTGCCCTAAGCCTAACCCTAAGCCTAACCCTAACCCTAGGCTACCCTTGACTGCTTCTGCCCCCAATAGATTTCGTAAGCACTAGTGTTTTAAAGAACAGCTTAAAAAGAGAATCCTAATGTGATTTCTTTATAATGGGTGTGTTCCTTATCTTATCCTAGTGTCTAAAGTCTTCTCCATGGCTGGATCCCCAAATAATTTTCCTTTATGTGCTCAGGGGTATCTAGAGAGTGGGATAGGTTTAATAACTACCCTAACCCTAACACGTAACCTAACCCTAACCCCTACCCTAACCCTAACACGTACCCTAATCCTAAACCGTACCCTAAACCGAGCCCTAACCCTCACACTAACCCAAACCCTAACACTAACCCATACCCTACGCCGTACCCGAAGCCTTCCCCGAACCCGTACCCTAAGCCGTACCCTAAGCCTAACCCTAAGCCTAACCCTAACCCTAGACTACCCTTAACTGCTTCTGCCTCCAATAGATTTCCTAAGCACTAGTGTTTTAAGGAACAGCTTAAAAAGAGAATCCTAATGTGATTTCTTTATAATGGGTGTGTTCCTTATCTTTTCCTAGTGTCTAAACTCTTCTCCATGGCTGGACCCCCAAATAATATTCCTTTATGTACTAAGTGGTATCTAGAGAGTAGGATAGGTTTAATAACTACCCTAACCCTAACGCGTACCCTAACCCTAACCCCTACCCTAACCCTAACACGCACCCTAATCCTAACCCGTACCCTAAACCGAGCCCTAACACTAACCCTAACCCTAACTCATACTCTACGCCATATCCGAACACCTCCCCGAACCCGTACCCTAAGCCGTACCCTAACCCTAACCCTAAGCCTAACCCTAACCCTAGGCTACCCTTGACTGCTTCTGCCTCCAATAGATTTCCTAAGCACTAGTGTTTTAAGGAACAGTTTAAAAAGAGAATCCTAATGTGATTTCTTTATAATGGGTGTGTTCCTTATCTTATCCTAGTATCTAAACTCGTCTCCATGGCTGGACCTCCAAATAATATTCCTTTACGTGCTAAGGGGTATCTAGAGAGTGGGATAGGTTTAATCACTACCCTAACCCTACCGCGTACCCTAACCCTAACCCCAACCCTAACCCTAACACGTACCCTAATCCTAACCAATACCCTAAAACGAGCCCTAACCCTAACACTAACACTAACCCTAACCCAAACCCTACGCCGTACCCGAAGCCCTCCCCAAACCCGTACCCTAAGCCGTACCCTAAGCCGTACCCTAAGCCTAACCCTAACCCTAGGCTACCCTTGACTGCTTCTGCCTCCAATAGATTTCCTAAGCAATAGTGTTTTAAGGAACAGCTTAAAAAGAGAATCCTAATTTGATTTCTTTATAATGGGTGTGTTCCTTATCTTATCCTAGTGTCTAAACTCTTCTCCATGGCTGGACCCCCAAATAATATTCCTTTACGTGCTAAGGTGTATCTAGAGAGTGAGATAGATTTAATAACAACCCTAACTCTAACGCGTACCCTAGCCCTAACCCCTACCCTAACGCTAACACGTACCCTAAACCGAGCCCTAACCCTAACACTAACCATAACCCTAATCCTAACCCATACCCTATGCCGTACCCGAAACCCTCCCCGAACCCGTACCCTAAGCCGTACCCTAACGCTAACCCTAAGCCTAACCGTAACCCTAGGCTACCCTTGACTGCTTCTGCCTCCAATAGATTTTCTAAGCACTAGTGTTTTAAGGAACAGCTTAAAAAGAGAATCCTAATGTGATTTCTTTATAATGGGGGTGTTCCTTATCTTATCCTAGTGTCTAAACTCTTCTCCATGGCTGGACCTCCAAATAATATTCCTTTACGTGCTAAGGGGTATCTAGATAGTGGGATAGGTTTAATAACTACACTAACCCTAATGCGTACCCTAACCCTAACCCCTACCCTAACACTAACACGTACCCTAATCCTAACCCGTACCCTAAACCGAGCCCTAACCCTAACCCTAACACTAACCCTAACCCTAACCCATACCGTACGCCGTACCCGAAGCCCTCCCCGAAGCCATACCCTAAGCTGTACCCTTAGCCTAACCCTAAACCTAACACTAACCCTAGGCTACCCTTGAATGCTTCTGCCTCCAATAGATTTCCTAAGCACTAGTGTTTTAAGGAACAGCTTAAAAAGAGAATCCTAATGTGATTTCTTTATAATGGGTGTGTTCCTTATCTTTTCCTAGTGTCTAAACTCTTCTCCATGGCTGGACCCCCAAATAATATTCCTTTATGTGCTAAGGGGTATCTAGAGAGTGGGATAGGTTTAATAACTGCCCTAATCTTAACACGTAACCTAACACTAACACCTACCCTAACCCTAAACCGTACCCTAAACCGAGCCCTAACCCTAACACTAACCCTAACCCTAACCCTAACCCATACCCTACGCCGTACCCGAAGCCCTCCCCGAACCCGTACCCTAAGCCGTACCCTAAGCCTAACCCTAAGCCTAACCCTAACCCTAGGCTACTCTTGACTGCTTCTGCCTCCAATAGATTTCCTAAGCACTAGTGTTTTAATGAAGAGCTTAAAAAGAGAATCCTAAAGTGATTTCTTTATAATAGGTGTGTTCCTTATCTTATCCTAGTGTCTAAACTCTTCTCCATGGCTGGACCCCGAAATAATATTCCTTTACGTGCTAAGGTGTATCTAGAGAGTGGGATAGGTTTAATAAATACCCTAACCCTAACGCGTACCCTAACCCTAACCCTAAGCCTAACCCTAACCCTAGGCTACACTTGACTGCTTCTGCCTCCAATAGATTTCCTAAGCACTAGTGTTTTAAGGAACAGTTTAAAAAGAGAATCCTAATGTGATTTCTTTATAATGGGTGTATTCCTTATCTTATCCTAGTGTCTAAACTCTTCTCCATGGCTGGTCCCCAAATAATATTCCTTTATGTGCAAAGGGGTATCTAGAGAGTGGGATAGGTTTAATAACTACCCTAACCCTAACTCGTACCCTAACTCTAACCCCTTCCCTAACCCTAACACGTACCCTAATCCTAACCAATACCCTAAACCGAGCCCTAACCCTAACACTAACCCTAACCCTAACCCTAACCCATACCCTATGCCGTACCGATAGCCCTCCCCGCACCCGTACCCTAAGCCACACCCTAAGCCTAACGCTAAGCCTAACCCTAACCCTAGGCTACCCTTGACTGCTTCTGCCTCCAATAGATTTCCTAAGCACTAGTGTTTTAAGGAACAGCTTAAAAAGAGAATCCTAATGTGATTTCTTTATAATGTGTGTGTTCCTTATATTATCTTAGTGTCTAAACTCTTCTCCATGGCTGGAACCCCAAATAATATTCCTTTACGTGCTAAGGGGTATCTAGAGAGTGGGATACGTTTAATAACTACCCTAACCCTAACGCGTACCCTAACCCTAACCCCTACCCTAACCCGAACACGTACCCTAAACGTAAACTGTACCCTAAACCGAGCCCTAACCCTAACACTAACTCTAACCCTAACACTAACCCATACCCTACGCCGTACCCGAAGCCCTCCCCGAACCCGTACCCTAAGCAGTGCCCTAAGCCTAACCCTAAGCCTAACCCTAACCCTAGATTACCCTTGACTGCTTCTGCCTCCAATAGATTTCCTAAGCACTAGTGTTTTAAGGAACAGCTTAAAAAGAGAATCCTAATGTGATTTCTTTATAAAGGGTGTGTTCCTTATCTTAGCCTAGTGTCTAAACTCTTCTCCATGGCTGGACCCCCAAATAATATTCCTTTACGTGCTAAGGGGTATCTAGAGAGTGGGATAGGTTTAATAACTACACTAACCTTAATGCGTACCCTAACCCTAACCCCTACCCTAACCCTAACACGTACTCTAAATCCTAACCAATACCCTAAACCGAGCCCTAACCCCAACACTAACCCTAACACTTACCCTAACCCGTACCCTACGCCGTACCCGAAGAGCTCCCCGAACCCGTACCCTAAGCAGTACCCTAAGCCTAACCCTAAGCCTAACCCTAACCCTAGGCTACCCTTGACTGCTTCTGCCTCCAATAGATTTCCTAAGCACTAGTGTTTTCAAGAACAGCTTAAAAAGAGAATCCTAATGTGATTTCTTTATAATGGGTGTGTTCCTTATCTTATCCTAGTGTCTAAACTCTTCTCCATGGCTGGACCCCAAAATAATATTCCTTTATGTGCAAAGGGGTATCTAGAGAGTGGGATAGGTTTAATAACTACTCTAACCCTAACGCGTACACTAACTCTAACCCCTACCCTAACCCTAACACGTACCCTAATCCTAAGCAATACCCTAAACCGAGCCCTAACCCTAACACTAACCCTAACCCTAACACTAACCCATACCCTACGCCGTACCGATAGCCCTCCCCGAACCCGTACCCTAAGCCGCACCCTAAGCCTAACCCTAACCCTAGGCTACCCTTGACTGCTTCTGCCTCCAATAGATTTCCTAAGCACTAGTGTTTTAAGGAACAGTTTAAAAAGAGAATCCTAATGTGATTTCTTTATAATGTGTGTGTTCCTTATATTATCTTAGTGTCTAAACTCTTCTCCATGGCTGGACCCCCAAATAATATTCCTTTACGTGCTAAGGTGTATCTAGAGAGTGGGATAGGTTTAATAACTACCCTAACCCTAACGCGTACCCTAAACCTAAACTTTACCCTAAACCGAGCCCTAACCCTAACACTAACTCTAACCCTAACACTAACCCATACCCTACGCCGTACCCGAAGCCCTCCCCGAACCCGTACCCTAAGCCGTACCCTTAGCATAACCCTAAGCCTAACCCTAACACTAGGCTACCCTTGACTGCTTCTGCCCCCAATAGATTTCCTAAGCACTAGTGTTTTAAGGAACAGCTTAAAAAGAGAATCCTAATGTGATTTCTTTATAAAGGGTGTGTTCCTTATCTTAGCCTAGTGTCTAAACTCTTCTCCATGGCTGGACCCCCAAATAATATTCCTTTACGCGCTAAGGGGTATCTAGAGAGTGAGATAGGTTTAATAACTACACTAACCTTAATGCGTACCCTAACCCTAACCCCTACCCTAACCGTAACACGTATTCTAAATCCTAACCAATACCCGAAACCGAGCCCTAACCCCAACACTAACCCTAACCCTAACTCATACTCTACGCCATATCCGAACACCTCCCCGAACCCGTACCCTAAGCCGTACCCTAACCCTAACCCTAAGCCTAACCCTAACCCTAGGCTACCCTTGACTGCTTCTGCCTCCAATAGATTTCCTAAGCACTAGTGTTTTAAGGAACAGTTTAAAAAGAGAATCCTAATGTGATTTCTTTATAATGGGTGTGTTCCTTATCTTATCCTAGTGTCTAAACTCGTCTCCATGGCTGGTCCTCCAAATAATATTCCTTTACGTGCTAAGGGGTATCTAGAGAGTGGGATAGGTTTAATCACTACCCTAACCCTACCGCGTACCCTAACCCTAACCCCAACCCTAACCCTAACACGTACCCTAATCCTAACCAATACCCTAAAACGAGCCCTAACCCTAACACTAACACTAACCCTAACCCAAACCCTACGCCGTACCCGAAGCCCTCCCCAAACCCGTACCCTAAGCCGTACCCTAAGCCGTACCCTAAGCCTAACCCTAACCCTAGGCTACCCTTGACTGCTTCTGCCTCCAATAGATTTCCTAAGCAATAGTGTTTTAAGGAACAGCTTAAAAAGAGAATCCTAATTTGATTTCTTTATAATGGGTGTGTTCCTTATCTTATCCTAGTGTCTAAACTCTTCTCCATGGCTGGACCCCCAAATAATATTCCTTTACGTGCTAAGGTGTATCTAGAGAGTGAGATAGATTTAATAACAACCCTAACTCTAACGCGTACCCTAGCCCTAACCCCTACCCTAACGCTAACACGTACCCTAAACCGAGCCCTAACCCTAACACTAACCATAACCCTAATCCTAACCCATACCCTATGCCGTACCCGAAACCCTCCCCGAACCCGTACCCTAAGCCGTACCCTAACGCTAACCCTAAGCCTAACCGTAACCCTAGGCTACCCTTGACTGCTTCTGCCTCCAATAGATTTTCTAAGCACTAGTGTTTTAAGGAACAGCTTAAAAAGAGAATCCTAATGTGATTTCTTTATAATGGGGGTGTTCCTTATCTTATCCTAGTGTCTAAACTCTTCTCCATGGCTGGACCTCCAAATAATATTCCTTTACGTGCTAAGGGGTATCTAGATAGTGGGATAGGTTTAATAACTACACTAACCCTAATGCGTACCCTAACCCTAACCCCTACCCTAACACTAACACGTACCCTAATCCTAACCCGTACCCTAAACCGAGCCCTAACCCTAACCCTAACACTAACCCTAACCCTAAGCCATACCGTACGCCGTACCCGAAGCCCTCCCCGAAGCCATACCCTAAGCTGTACCCTTAGCCTAACCCTAAACCTAACACTAACCCTAGGCTACCCTTGAATGCTTCTGCCTCCAATAGATTTCCTAAGCACTAGTGTTTTAAGGAACAGCTTAAAAAGAGAATCCTAATGTGATTTCTTTATAATGGGTGTGTTCCTTATATTTTCCTAGTGTCTAAACTCTTCTCCATGGCTGGACCCCCAAATAATATTCCTTTATGTGCTAAGGGGTATCTAGAGAGTGGGATAGGTTTAATAACTGCCCTAATCCAGCACGTAACCTAACACTAACACCTACCCTAACCCTAAACCGTACCCTAAACCGAGCCCTAACCCTAACACTAACCCTAACCCTAACCCTAACCCATACCCTACGCCGTACCCGAAGCCCTCCCCGAACCCGTACCCTAAGCCGTACCCTAAGCCTAACCCTAAGCCTAACCCTAACCCTAGGCTACCCTTGACTGCTTCTGCCTCCAATAGATTTCCTAAGCACTAGTGTTTTAAGGAACAGTTTAAAAAGAGAATCCTAATGTGATTTCTTTATAATGGGTGTGTTCCTTATCTTATCCTAGTGTCTAAACTCGTCTCCATGGCTGGACCTCCAAATAATATTCCTTTACGTGCTAAGGGGTATCTAGAGAGTGGGATAGGTTTAATAACTACCCTAACCCTACCGCGTACCCTAACCCTAACCCCTACCCTAACCCTAACACGTACCCTAATCCTAACCAATACCCTAAACCGAGCCCTAACCCTAACACTAACCCAAACCCTAACCCTAACCCATACCCTACGTCGTACCGATAGCCCTCCCCGCACCCGTACCCTAAGCCACACCCTAAGCCTAACCCTAAGCCTAACCCTAACCCTAGGCTACCCTTGACTGCTTCTGCCTCCAATAGATTTCCTAAGCACTAGTGTTTTAAGGAACAGCTTAAAAAGAGAATCCTAATGTGATTTCTTTATAATGTGTGTGTTCCTTATATTATCTTAGTGTCTAAACTCTTCTCCATGGCTGGACCCCCAAATAATATTCCTTTACGTGCTAAGGGGTATCTAGAGAGTGGGATAGGTTTAATAACTACCCTAACCCAAACACGTACCCTAACCCTATCTCCTACCCTAACCCTAACACGTACCCTAATCCTAAACCGTACCCGAAACCGAGCCCTAACCCTAACACTAACCCTAACCCTTACCCTAATCCATACCCTACGCCGTACCCGAAGCCCTCCCCGAACCCGTACCCTAAGCAGTGCCCTAAGCCTAACCCTAAGCCTAACCCTAACCCTAGGCTACCCTTGACAGCTTCTGCCTCCAATAGATTTCCTAAGCACTAGTGTTTTAAAGAACAGCTTAAAAAGAGAATCCTAATGTGATTTCTTTATAATGGGTGTGTTCCTTATCTTATCCTAGTGTCTAAACTCTTCTCGATGGCTGGACCCCCAAATAATATTCCTTTACGTGCTAAGGGGTATCTATAGAGTGGGATAGGTTTAATAAGTACCCTAACTCTAACGCGTACCCTAAACCTAAACTGTACCCTAAACCGAGCCCTATCCCTAACCCTAACACTAACCCTAACCCTAACCCATACCGTACGCCGTACCCGAAGTCCTCCCCGAAGCCATACCCTAAGCTGTACCCTAAGCCTAAACCTAAGCCTAACCCTAACCCTAGGCTACCCTTGACTGCTTCTGCCTCCAATAGATTTCCTAAGCACTAGTGTTTTAAGGAACAGTTTAAAAAGAGAATCCTAATGTGATTTCTTTATAATGGGTGTGTTCCTTATCTTATCCTAGTGTCTAAACTCGTCTCCATGGCTGGACCTCCAAATAATATTCCTTTACGTGCTAAGGGGTATCTAGAGAGTGGGATAGGTTTAATCACTACACTAACCCTACCGCGTACCCTAACCCAAACCCCAACCCTAACCCTAACACGTACCCTAATCCTAAACAATACCCTAAAACGAGCCCTAACCCTAATACTAACACTAACCCTAACCCAAACCCTACGCCGTACCCGAAGCCCTCCCCAAACCCGTACCCTAAGCCGTACCCTAAGCCGTACCCTAAGCCTAACACTAACCCTTGGCTACCCTTGACTGCTTCTGCCTCCAATAGATTTCCTAAGCACTAGTGTTTTAAGGAAGAGCTTACAAAGAGAATCCTAATGTGATTTCTTTATAAAGGCTGTGTTCCTTATCTTATCCTAGTGTCTAAACTCTTCTCCATGGCTGGACCACCAAATAATATTCTTTACGTGCTAAGGGGTATCTAGGGAGTGGGATAGGTTTAATAACTACCCTAACCCTAACACGTACCCTAACCCTAACTCTTACCCTAACCCTAACACGTAACCTAATCCTAAACCGTACCCTAAACCGAGCCCTAACCCTAACACTAACCGTAACCCTTACCCTAACCCATACCCTACGCCGTACCCGAAGCCCTCCCCGAACCCGTACCCTAAGCAGTGCCCTAAGCCTAACCCTAAGCCTAACCCTAACCCTAGGCTACCCTTGACTGCTTCTGCCTCCAATAGATTTCGTAAGCACTAGTGTTTTAAAGAACAGCTTAAAAAGAGAATCCTAATGTGATTTCTTTATAATGGGTGTGTTCCTTATCTTATCCTAGTGTCTAAACTCTTCTCCATGGCTGGACCCCCAAATAATATTCCTTTTCGTGCTAAGGGGTATCTAGAGAGTGGGATAGGTTTAATAACTACCCTAACCCTAATGCGTACCCTAACCCTAACCCCTACCCTAACCCTAACACGTAACCTAATCCTAACCCGTACCTTAAACGGAGCCCTAACCCTAACACTAACCCAAACCCTAACCCTAACCCATACCCTACGCCGTACCCGAAGCCCTCCCCGAACCAGTACCCTAAGCCGTACCCTTAGCCTAACCCTAAGCCTAACCCTAACCCTAGGTTACCCTTGACTGCTTCTGCCTCCAATCGATTTCCTATGCACTAGTGTTTTAAGGAACAGCTTAAAAAGAGAATCCTAATGTGATTTCTTTATAATGGGTGTGTTCCTTATCTTTTCCTAGTGTCTAAACTCTTCTCCATGGCTGGACCCCCAAATAATATTCCTTTATGTGCTAAGGGGTATCTAGAGAGTGGGTTAGGTTTAATAACTGCCCTAATCCTAACACGTAACCTAACACTAACACCTACCCTAACCCTAAACCGTACCCTAAACCGAGCCCTAACCCTAACACTAACCCTAACCCTAACCCTAACCCATACCCTACGCTGTATCCGAAGCCCTCCCCGAACCCGTACCCTAAGCCGTACCCTAAGCCTAACCCTAAGCCTAACCCTAACCCTAGGCTACTCTTGACTGCTTCTGCCTCCAATAGATTTCCTAAGCACTAGTGTTTTAAGGAAGAGCTTAAAAAGAGAATCCTAAAGTGATTTCTTTATAATAGGTGTGTTCCTTATCTTATCCTAGTGTCTAAACTCTTCTCCATGGCTGGACCCCGAAATAATATTCCTTTACGTGCTAAGGTGTATCTAGAGAGTGGGATAGGTTTAATAAATACCCTAACCCTAACGCGTACCCTAACCCTAACCCTAAGCCTAACCCTATCCCTAGGCTATCCTTGACTGCTTCTGCCTCCAATAGATTTCCTAAGCACTAGTGTTTTAAGGAACAGTTTAAAAAGAGAATCCTAATGTGATTTCTTTATAATGGGTGTGTTCCTTATCTTATCCTAGTGTCTAAACTCGTCTCCATGGCTGGACCTCCAAATAATATTCCTTTACGTGCTAAGGGGTATCTAGAGAGTGGGATAGTTTTAATAACTACCCTAACCCTACCGCGTACCCTAACCCTAACCCCTACCCTAACCCTAACACGTACCCTAATCCTAACCAATACCCTAAACCGAGCCCTAACCCTAACACTAACCCTAACCCTAACCCTAACCCATACCCTATGCCGTACCGATAGCCCTCCCCGCACCCGTACCCTAATCCACACCCTAAGCCTAACCCTAAGCCTAACCCTAACCCTAGGCTACCCTTGACTGCTTCTGCCTCCAATAGATTTCCTAAGCACTAGTGTTTTAAGGAACAGCTTAAAAAGAGAATCCTAATGTGATTTATTTATAATGTGTGTGTTCCTTATATTATCTTAGTGTCTAAACTCTTCTCCATGGCTGGACCCCCAAATAATATTCCTTTACGTGCTAAGGGGTATCTAGAGAGTGGGATAGGTTTAATAACTACCCTAACCCTAACGCGTACCCTAACCCTAACCCCTACCCTAACCCTAACACGTACCCTAAACCTAAACTGTACCCTAAACCGAGCCCTAACCCTAACACTAACTCTAACCCTAACACTAACACATACCCTACGCCGTACCCGAAGCCCTCCCTGAACCCGTACCCTAAGCCGTACCCTTAGCCTAACCCTAAGCCTAACCCTAACACTAGGCTACTCTTGACTGCTTCTGCCCCCAATAGATTTCCTAAGCACTAGTGTTTTAAGGAACAGCTTAAAAAGAGAATCCTAATGTGATTTCTTTATAAAGGGTGTGTTCCTTATCTTAGCCTAGTGTCTAAACTCTTCTCCATGGCTGGACCACCAAATAATATTATTTACGTGATAAGGGGTATCTAGAGAGTGGGATAGGTTTAATAACTACCCTAACCCAAACACGTACCCTAACCCTAACTCCTACCCTAACCCTAACACGTACCCTAATCCTAAACCGTACCCTAAACCGAGCCCTAACCCTAACACTAACCCTAACCCTTACCCTAATCCATACCCTACGCCGTACCCGAAGCCCTCCCCGAACCCGTACCCTAAGCAGTGCCCTAAGCCTAACCCTAAGCCTAACCCTAACCCTAGGCTACCCTTGACTGCTTCTGCCTCCAATAGATTTCCTAAGCACTAGTGTTTTAAAGAACAGCTTAAAAAGAGAATCCTAATGTGATTTCTTTATAATGGGTGTGTTCCTTATCTTATCCTAGTGTCTAAACTCTTCTCCATGGCTGGACCCCCAAATAATATTCCTTTATGTGCAAAGGGTTATCTAGAGAGTGGGATAGGTTTAATAACTACCCTAACCCTAACGCGTACCCTAACTCTAACCCCTACACTAACCCTAACACGTACCCTAATCCTAACCAATACCCTAAACCGAGCCCTAACCCTAACACTAACCCTAACCCTAACACTAACCCATACCTTACGCCGTACCGATAGCCCTCCCCGAACCCGTACCCTAAGCCGCACCCTAAGCCTAACCCTAAGCCTAACCCTAACCCTAGGCTACCCTTGACTGCTTCTGCCTCCAATAGATTTCCTAAGCACTAGTGTTTAAAGGAACAGCTTAAAAAGAGAATCCTAAAGTGATTTCTTTATAATGTGTGTGTTCCTTATATTATCTTAGTGTCTAAACTCTTCTCCATGGCTGGACCCCCAAATAATATTCCTTTACGTGCTAAGGGGTATCTATAGAGTGGGATAGGTTTAATAACTACCCTAACTCTAACGCGTACCCTAAACCTAAACTGTACCCTAAACCGAGCCCTAACCCTAACCCTAAAACTAACCCTAACCCTAACCCATACCGTACGCCGTACCCGAAGTCCTCCCCGAACCCGTACCCTAAGCCGTACCCTAAGCCTAACCCTAAGGCTAACCCTAACCCGAGGCTACTCTTGACTGCTTCTGCCTCCAATAAATTTCATAAGCACTAGTGTTTTAAGGAAGAGCTTAAAAAGAGAATCCTAAAGTGATTTCTTTATAATAGGTGTGTTTCTTATCTTATCCTAGTGTCTAAACTCTTCTCCATGGCTGGACCCCGTAATAATATTCCTTTACGTGCTAAGGTGTATCTAGAGAGTGTTATAGGTTTAATAAATACCCTAACCCTAACGCGTACCCTAACCCTAACCCTAAGCCTAACCCTAACCCTAGGCTACCCTTGACTGCTTCTGCCTCCAATAGATTTCCTAAGCACTAGTGTTTTAAGGAACAGTTTAAAAAGAGAATCCTAATGTGATTTCTTTATAATGGGTGTGTTCCTTATCTTATCCTAGTGTCTAAACTCGTCTCCATGGCTGGATCCCCAAATAATATTCCTTTACGTGCTAAGGGGTATCTAGAGAGTGGGATAGGTTTAATAAATACCCTAACCCTAACGCGTACCCTAACCCTAACCTCTACCCTAACCCTAACTAGTACCCTAATCCTAACCCGTACCCTAAACGGAGCCCTAACCCTAACACTAACACAAACCCTAACACTAACCCATACCCTATGCCGTACACGTACCCCTCCCCGAACCCGTACCTTTAGCCGTACCCTAAGCCTAACCCTAAGCCTAACCATAACCCTAGGCTACCCTTGACTGCTTCTGCCTCCAATAGATTTCCTAAGCACTAGTGTTTTAAGGAACAGCTTAAAAAGGGAATCCTAATGTGATTTCTTTATAATGTGTGTGTTCCTTATATTATCTTAGTGTCTAAACTCTTCTCCATGGCTGGACCCCCAAATAATATTCCTTTACGTGCTAAGGGGTATCTAGAGAGTGGGCTAGGTTTAATAACTACCCTAACCCTAACGCGTATCTAACCCTCACCCCTACCCTAACCCTAACACGTACCCTAATACTATCCTGTACACTAAACCGAGCCCTAACCCTAACACTAACCCTAACCCTAACCCTAACCCATACCCTACGCCGTACCCGAAGCCCTCCCCGAACCCTTACCCTAAGCCGTACCCTAAGCCTAACCCTAAGCCTAACCCTAACCCTAGGCTTCTCTTGACTGCTTCTGCCTCCAATACATTTCCTATGCAATAGTGTTTTAAGGAACAGCTTAAAAAGAGAATCCTAATGTGATTTCTTTATAATGGGTGTGTTCCTTATCTTATCCTAGTGTCTAAACTCTTCTCCATGTCTAGACCCCCAAATAATATTCCTTTACGTGCTAAGGGGTATCTAGAGAGTGGGATAGGTTTAATAACTTCACTAACCCTAATGCGTACCCTAACCCTAACCCCTACCGTAACCCTAACACGTACCCTAATCCTAACCAATACCTTAAACCGAGCACTAACCATAACACTAAACCTAACCCTAACCCTAACCGATACCCTACGCTGGACCCGAAGCCCTCCCCGAACCCGTACCCTAAGCAGTGCCCTAAGCCTAACCCTAAGCCTAACCCTAACCCTAGGCTACCCTTGACTGCTACTGCCTCCAATAGATTTCCTAAGCACTAGTGTTTTAAGGAACAGCTTAAAAAGAGAATCCTAATGTGATTTCTTTATAACGTGTGTGTTCCTTATATTATCTTAGTGTCTAAACCCTTCTGCATGGCTGGACCCCCAAATAATATTCCTTTACGTGCTAAGGGGTATCTAGAGAGTGGGATAGGTTTAATAACTACCCTAACCCTTACGCGTACCCTATCCCTAACCCCTAACCTAACCCTAACACGTACCCTATTCTTAACCCGTACTCTAAACCGAGCCCTAACCCTAACACTAACCCTAACCCTAACCCTAATCCATACCCTACGCCGTACCCGAAGCCCTCCCCGAACCCGTACCCTAAGCCGTACCCTAAGCCTTACCTTAAGCCTAACCCTAACCCTACGCTACCCTTGACTGCTTCTGCCTCCAATAGATTTCCTAAACACTAGTGTTTTAAGGAACAGCTTAAAAAGAGAATCCTAATGTGATTTCTTTATAATCGGTGTGTTCCTTATCTTATCCTAGTGTCTAAACTCTTCTCCATGGCTGGACCAACAAATAATATTCCTTGACGTACTAAGGGGTATCTAGAGAGTGGGATAGTTTTAATAACTACCCTAACACTAACGCGTACCCTAACCCTAAACCCTACCCTAAACCTAACACGTACCCTAAACCTAACCCGTACCCTAAACCGAGCCCTAACCCTAACACTAACCATAACCCTAACCCTAACCCATAGCCTACGCCGTACACGAACCCCTCCCCGAATCCGTACCCTAAGCCGTACCCTAACCCTAACCCTCACCCTAACCCTAACCCTAGGCTACCCTTGACTGCTTCTGCCTCCAATAGATTTCCTAAGCACTAGTGTTTAAGGAAGAGCTTAAAAAGAGAATCCTAATGTGATTTCTTTATAATGGGTGTGTTCCTTATCTTATCCTAGTGTCTAAACTCTTTTCCATGGCTGGACCCCGAAATAATATTCCTTGACGTGCTAAGTGGTATCTAGAGAGTGGGATAGGTTTAACAACTACCCTAACCCTAATGCGTACCCTAACCCAAATCCCTACCCTAATGCTATCAGGTACCCTAATCCTAACCCGTACCCTAAACCGAGCCCTAACCCTAACACTAACCCTAACCCTAACCCTAACCCATAGCCTACACTGTACACGAACCCCTCCCCGAATCCGTACCCTAAGCCGTACCCTAAGCCTAACCCTAAGCCTAACCCTAACCCTAGGCTACCCTTGACTGCTTCTGCCTCCAATAGATTTCCTAAGCACTAGTGTTTTAAGGAACAGCTTAAAAAGAGAATCCTAATGTGATTTCTTTATAATGTGTGTGTTCCTTATATTATCTTAGTGTCTAAACTCTTCTCCATGGCTGGACCCCCAAATAATATTCCTTTACGTGCTAAGGGGAATCTAGAGAGTGGGATAGGTTTAATAACTACCCTAACCCTAACGCGTACCCTATCCCTAACCCCTACCCTAACCCTAACACGTACCCTAATTCCTAACCCGTACTCTAAACCGAGCCCTAACCCTAACACTAACCCTAACCCTAACCCTAACCCATACCCTACGCCGTACCCCAAGCCCTACCCGAACCCGTACCCTAAGCCGTACCCTAAGCCTAACCCTAAGCCTAAGCCTAACCCTAGGCTACCCTTGACTGCTTCTGCCTCCAATAGATTTCCTAAGCACTAGTGTTTAAGGAACAGCTTAAAAAGAGAATCCTAATGTGATTTCTTTATAATGGGTGTGTTCCTTATCTAATCCTAGTGTCTAAACTCTTCTCCATGGCTGGACCCCCAAATAATATTCCTTTACGTGCTAAGGGGTATCTAGAGAGTGGGATAGGTTTAATAACTGCCCTAACCCTAACACGTACCCTAACCCTAACCCCTACCCTAACCCTAAACCGTACCCTAAACCGAGCCCTAACCCTAACACTAACCCTAACCCTAAACCTAACCCATAGCCTACGCCATACCCGAAGCCCTCCCCGAACCCGTACCCTAAGCCGTACCCTAAGCCTAACCCTAAGCCTAACCCTAACCCTACGCTACCCTTGACTGCTTCTGCCTCCAATAGATTTCCTAATCACTAGTGTTTTAAGGAAGAGCTTAAAAAGAGAATCCTAAAGTGATTTCTTTATAATAGGTGTGTTCCTTATCTTATCCTAGTGTCTTAGCTCTTCTCCATGGCTGGACCCCGAAATAATATTCCTTTACTTGCTAAGGTGTATCTAGAGAGTGGGATAGGTTTAATAAATACCCTAACCCTAACGCGTACCCTAACCCTAACCTCTACCCTAACCCTAACACGTACCCTAATCCTAACCCGTACCCTAAACGGAGCCCTAACCCTAACACTAACACAAACCCTAACACTAACCCATACCCTACGCCGTACACGTACCCCTCCCCGAACCCGTACCTTAAGCCGTACCCTAAGCCTAACCCTAAGCCTAACCCTAACCCTAGGCTACCCTTGACTGCTTCTGCCTCCAATAGATTTCCTAAGCACTAGTGTTTTAAGGAACAGCTTAAAAAGGGAATCCTAATGTGATTTCTTTATAATGGGTGTGTTCCTTATATTATCTTAGTGTCTAAACTCTTCTCCATGGCTGGACCCCCAAATAATATTCCTTTACGTGCTAAGGGGTATCTAGAGAGTGGGATAGGTTTAATAACTACTCTAACCCTAACGCATACCCTAACCCTAACACCTACCCTAACCCTAACACGTACCCTAATCCTAACCTGTATCCTAAACCGAGCCCTAACCCTAACACTAAACCTAACCCTAACCCTAAGCCATACCCTACGCCGTACCCGAAGCCCTCCCCGAACCCGTACCCTAAGCCGTACCCTAAGCCTAACCCTAAGCCTAACCCTAACCCTAGGCTACCCTTGACTGCTTCTGCCTCCAATAGATTTCCTAAGCACTAGTGTTTTAAGGAACAGCTTAAAAAGAGAATCCTAATGTGATTTCTTTATAATGGGTGTGTTCCTTATCTTATCCTAGTGTCTAAACTCTTCTCCATGTCTAGACCCCCAAATAATATTCCTTTACGTGCTAAGGGGTATCTAGAGAGTGGGATAGGTTTAATAACTACACTAACCCTAATGCGTACCCTAACCCTAACCCCTACCGTAACCCTAACACGTACCCTAATCCTAACCAATACCTTAAACCGAGCACTAACCCTAACACTAAACCTAACCCTAACCCTAACCGATACCCTACGCTGTACCCGAAGCCCTCCCCGAAACCGTACCCTAAGCCGAACCCTAAGCCTAAACCTAAGCCTAACCCTAACCCTAGGCTACCCTTGACAGCTTCTGCCTCCAATAGATTTCCTAAGCACTAGTGTTTTAAGGAACAGCTTAAAAAGAGAATCCTAATGTGATTTCTTTATAATGTGTGTGTTCCTTATATTATCTTAGTGTCTAAACTCTTCTGCATGGCTGGACCCCCAAATAATATTCCTTTACGTGCTAAGGGGTATCTAGAGAGTGGGATAGGTTTAATAACTACCCTAACCCTTACGCGTACCCTATCCCCAACCCCTAACCTAACCCTAACACGTACCCTATTCCTAAACCGTACTCTCAACCGAGCCCTAACCCTAACACTAACCCTAACCCTAACACTAATCCATACCCTACGCCGTACCCGAAGCCCTCCCCGAACCCGTACCCTAAGCCGTACCCTAAGCCTTACCCTAAGCCTAACCCTAACCCTAGGCTACCCTTGAGTGCTTCTGCCTCCAATAGATTTCCTAAACACTAGTGTTTTAAGGAACAGCTTAAAAAGAGAATCCTACTGTGATTTCTTTATAATCGGTGTGTTCCTTATCTTATCCTAGTGTCTAAACTCTCCTCCATGGCTGGACCCACAAATAATATTCCTTGACGTGCTAAGGGGTATCTAGAGAGTGGGATAGTTTTAATAACTACCCTAACCCTAATGCGAACCCTAACCCAAATCCCTACCCTAACGCTATCACGTACCCTAACCCTAACCCGTACCCTAAACCGAGCCCTAACCCTAACACTAACCCTAACCCTAACCCTAACCCATAGCCTACACTGTACACGAACCCCTCCCCGAATCCGTACCCTAAGCCGTACCCTAAGCCTAACCCTAAGCCTAACCCTAACCCTAGGCTACCCTTGACTGCTTCTGCCTCCAATAGATTTCCTAAGCACTAGTGTTTTAAGGAACAGCTTAAAAAGAGAATCCTAATGTGATTTCTTTATAATGTGTGTGTTCCTTATATTATCTTAGTGTCTAAACTCTTCTCCATGGCTGGACCCCCAAATAATATTCCTTTACGTGCTAAGGGGAATCTAGAGAGTGGGATAGGTTTAATAACTACCCTAACCCTAACGCGTACCCTATCCCTAACCCCTACCCTAACCCTAACACGTACCCTAATTCCTAACCCGTACTCTAAACCGAGCCCTAACCCTAACACTAACCCTAACCCTAACCCTAACCCATACCCTACGCCGTACCCGAAGCCCTCCCCGAACCCGTACCCTAAGCCGTACTCTAAGCCTAACCCTAAGCCTAAGCCTAACCCTAGGCTACCCTTGACTGCTTCTGCCTCCAATAGATTTCCTAAGCACTAGTGTTTAAGGAACAGCTTAAAAAGAGAATCCTAATGTGATTTCTTTATAATGGGTGTGTTCCTTATCTAATCCTAGTGTCTAAACTCTTCTCCATGGCTGGACCCCCAAATAATATTCCTTTACGTGCTAAGGGGTATCTAGAGAGTGGGATAGGTTTAATAACTGCCCTAACCCTAACACGTACCCTAACCCTAACCCCTACCCTAACCCTAAACCGTACCCTAATCCGAGCCCTAACCCTAACACTAACACTAACCCAAAACCTAACCCATACCCTACGCCATACCCGAAGCCCTCCCCGAACCCGTACCCTAAGCCGTACCCTAAGCCTAACCCTAAGCCTAACCCTAACCCTACGCTACCCTTGACTGCTTCTGCCTCCAATAGATTTCCTAATCACTAGTGTTTTAAGGAAGAGCTTAAAAAGAGAATCCTAAAGTGATTTCTTCATAATAGGTGTGTTCCTTATCTTATCCTAGTGTATTAGCTCTTCTCCATGGCTGGACCCCGAAATAATATTCCTTTACGTGCTAAGGTGTATCGAGAGAGTGGGATAGGTTTAATAAATACCCTAACCCTAACGCGTACCCTAACCCTAACCTCTACTCTAACCCTAACACGTACCCTAATCCTAACCCGTACCCTAAACGGATCCCTAACCCTAACACTAACACAAACCCTAACACTAACCCATACCCTACGCCGTACACGTACCCCTCCCCGAACCCGTACCTTAAGCCGTACCCTAAGCCTAACCCTAAGCCTAACCCTAACCCTAGGCTACCCTTGACTGCTTCTGCCTCCAATAGATTTCCTAAGCACTAGTGTTTTAAGGAACAGCTTAAAAAGGGAATCCTAATGTGATTTCTTTATAATGTGTGTGTTCCTTATATTATCTTAGTGTCTAAACTCTTCTCCATGGCTGGACCCCCAAATAATATTCCTTTACGTGCTAAGGGGTATCTAGAGAGTGGGATAGGTTTAATAACTACTCTAACCCTAACGCATACCCTAACCCTAACACCTACCCTAACCCTAACACGTACCCTAATCCTAACCTGTACCCTAAACCGATCCCTAACCCTAACACTAAACCTAACCCTAACCCTAAGCCATACCCTACGCCGTACCCGAAGCCCTCCCTGAACCCGTACCCTAAGCCGTACCCTAAGCCTAACCCTAAGCCTAACCCTAACCCTAGGCAACCCTTGACTGCTTCTGCCTCCAATAGATTTCCTAAGCAATAGTGTTTTAAGGAACAGCTTAAAAAGAGAATCCTAATGTGATTTCTTTATAATGGGTGTGTTCCTTATCTTATCCTAGTGTCTAAACTCTTCTCCATGTCTAGACCCCCAAATAATATTCCTTTACGTGCTAAGGGGTATCTAGAGAGTGGGATAGGTTTAATAACTACACTAACCCTAATGCGTACCCTAACCCTAACCCCTACCGTAACCCTAACACGTACCCTAATCCTAACCAATACCTTAAACCGAGCACTAACCCTAACACTAAACCTAACCCTAACCCTAACCGATACCCTACGCTGTACCCGAAGCCCTCCCCGAAACCGTACCCTAAGCCGAACCCTAAGCCTAAACCTAAGCCTAACCCTAACCCTAGGTTACCCTTGACAGCTTCTGCCTCCAATAGATTTCCTAAGCACTAGTGTTTTAAGGAACAGCTTAAAAAGAGAATCCTAATGTGATTTCTTTATAATGTGTGTGTTCCTTATATTATCTTAGTGTCTAAACTCTTCTGCATGGCTGGACCCCCAAATAATATTCCTTTACGTGCTAAGGGGTATCTAGAGAGTGGGATAGGTTTAATAACTACCCTAACCCTTACGCGTACCCTATCCCTAACCCCTAACCTAACCCTAACACGTACCCTATTCCTAAACCGTACTCTCAACCGAGCCCTAACCCTAACACTAACCCTAACCCTAACACTAATCCATAGCCTACGCCGTACCCGAAGCCCTCCCCGAACCCGTACCCTAAGCCGTACCCTAAGCCTTACCCTAAGCCTAACCCTAACCCTAGGCTACCCTTGAGTGCTTCTGCCTCCAATAGATTTCCTAAACACTAGTGTTTTAAGGAACAGCTTAAAAAGAGAATCCTAATGTGATTTCTTTATAATCGGTGTGTTCCTTATCTTATCCTAGTGTCTAAACTCTCCTCCATGGCTGGACCCACAAATAATATTCCTTGACGTGCTAAGGGGTATCTAGAGAGTGGGATAGTTTTAATAACTACCCTAACACTAACGCGTACCCTAACCCTAAACCCTACCCTAAACCTAACACGTACCCTAACCCTAACCCGTACCCTAAACCGAGCCCTAACCCTAACACTAACCATAACCCTAACCCTAATCCATAGCCTACGCCGTACACGAACCCCTCCCCGAATCCGTACCCTAAGCCGTACCCTAACCCTAACCCTCACCCTAACCCTAACCCTAGGCTACCCTTGACTGCTTCTGCCTCCAATAGATTTCCTAAGCACTAGTGTTTAAGGAAGAGCTTAAAAAGAGAATCCTAATGTGATTTCTTTATAATGGGTGTGTTCCTTATCTTATCCTAGTGTCTAAACTCTTCTCCATGGCTGGACCCCCAAATAATATTCCTTGACGAGCTAAGTGGTATCTAGAGAGTGGGATAGGTTTAACAACTACCCTAACCCTAATGCGAACCCTAACCCAAATCCCTACCCTAACGCTATCACGTACCCTAATCCTAACCCGTACCCTAAACCGAGCCCTAACCCTAACACTAACCCTAACCCTAACCCTAACCCATAGCCTACACTGTACACGAACCCCTCCCCGAATCCGTACCCTAAGCCGTACCCTAAGCCTAACCCTAAGCCTAACCCTAACCCTAGGCTACCCTTGACTGCTTCTGCCTCCAATAGATTTCCTAAGCACTAGTGTTTTAAGGAACAGCTTAAAAAGAGAATCCTAATGTGATTTCTTTATAATGTGTGTGTTCCTTATATTATCTTAGTGTCTAAACTCTTCTCCATGGCTGGACCCCCAAATAATATTCCTTTACGTGCTAAGGGGAATCTAGAGAGTGGGATAGGTTTAATAACTACCCTAACCCTAACGCGTACCCTATCCCTAACCCCTACCCTAACCCTAACACGTACCCTAATTCCTAACCCGTACTCTAAACCGAGCCCTAACCCTAACACTAACCCTAACCCTAACCCTAACCCATACCTTACGCCGTACCCCAAGCCCTCCCCGAACCCGTACCCTAAGCCGTACTCTAAGCCTAACCCTAAGCCTAAGCCTAACCCTAGGCTACCCTTGAATGCTTCTGCCTCCAATAGATTTCCTAAGCACTAGTGTTTAAGGAACAGCTTAAAAAGAGAATCCTAATGTGATTTCTTTATAATGGGTGTGTTCCTTATCTAATCCTAGTGTCTAAACTCTTCTCCATGGCTGGACCCCCAAATAATATTCCTTTACGTGCTAAGGGGTATCTAGAGAGTGGGATAGGTTTAATAACTGCCCTAACCCTAACACGTACCCTAACCCTAACCCCTACCCTAACCATAAACCGTACCCTAAACCGAGCCCTAACCCTAACACTAACACTAACCCTAAACCTAACCCATACCCTACGCCATACCCGAAGCCCTCCCCGAACCCGTACCCTAAGCCGTACCCTAAGCCTAACCCTAAGCCTAACCCTAACCCTACGCTACTCTTGACTGCTTCTGCCTCCAATAGATTTCCTAATCACTAGTGTTTTAAGGAAGAGCTTAAAAAGAGAATCCTAAAGTGATTTCTTTATAATAGGTGTGTTCCTTATCTTATCCTAGTGTCTTAGCTCTTCTCCATGGCTGGACCCCGAAATAATATTCCTTTACGTGCTAAGGTGTATCTAGAGAGTGGGATAGGTTTAATAAATACCCTAACCCTAACGCGTACCCTAACCCTAACCTCTACTCTAACCCTAACACGTACCCTAATCCTAACCCGTACCCTAAACGGAGCCCTAACCCTAACACTAAACCTAACCCTAACCCTAAGCCATACCGTACGCCGTACCCGAAGCCCTCCCCGAACCCGTACCCTAAGCCTAACCCTAAGCCTAACCCTAACCCTAGGCTACCCTTGACTGCTTCTGCCTCCAATAGATTTCCTAAGCACTAGTGTTTTAAGGAACAGCTTAAAAAGAGAATCCTAATGTGATTTCTTTATAATGGGTGTGTTCCTTATCTTATCCTAGTGTCTAAACTCTTCTCCATGTCTAGACCCCCAAATAATATTCCTTTACGTGCTAAGGGGTATCTAGAGAGTGGGATAGGTTTAATAACTACACTACCCTAATGCGTACCCTAACCCTAACCCCTACCGTAACCCTAACACGTACCCTAATCCTAACCAATACCTTAAACCGAGCACTAACCCTAACACTAAACCTAACCCTAACCCTAACCGATACCCTACGCTGTACCCGAAGCCCTCCCCGAAACCGTACCCTAAGCCGAACCCTAAGCCTAAACCTAAGCCTAACCCTAACCCTAGGCTACCCTTGACAGCTTCTGCCTCCAATAGATTTCCTAAGCACTAGTGTTTTAAGGAACAGCTTAAAAAGAGAATCCTAATGTGATTTCTTTATAATGTGTGTGTTCCTTATATTATCTTAGTGTCTAAACTCTTCTGCATGGCTGGACCCCCAAATAATATTCCTTTACGTGCTAAGGGGTATCTAGAGAGTGGGATAGGTTTAATAACTACCCTAACCCTTACGCGTACCCTATCCCTAACCCCTAACCTAACCCTAACACGTACCCTATTCCTAAACCGTACTCTCAACCGAGCCCTAACCCTAACACTAACCCTAACCCTAACCCTAATCCATACCCTACGCCGTACCCGAAGCCCTCCCCGAACCCGTACCCTAAGCCGTACCCTAAGCCTTACCCTAAGCCTAACCCTAAACCTAGGCTACCCTTGAGTGCTTCTGCCTCCAATAGATTTCCTAAACACTAGTGTTTTAAGGAACAGCTTAAAAAGAGAATCCTAATGTGATTTCTTTATAATCGGTGTGTTCCTTATCTTATCCTAGTGTCTAAACTCTCCTCCATGGCTGGACCCACAAATAATATTCCTTGACGTGCTAAGGGTTATCTAGAGAGTGGGATAGTTTTAATAACTACCCTAACACTAACGCGTACCCTAACCCTAAACCCTACCCTAAATCTAACACGTACCCTAACCCTAACCCGTACCCTAAACCGAGCCCTAACCCTAACACTAACCATAACCCTAACCCTAACCCATAGCCTACGCCGTACACGAACCCCTCCCCGAATCCGTACCCTAAGCCGTACCCTAACCCTAACCCTCACCCTAACCCTAACCCTAGGCTACCCTTGACTGCTTCTGCCTCCAATAGATTTCCTAAGCACTAGTGTTTAAGGAAGAGCTTAAAAAGAGAATCCTAATGTGATTTCTTTATAATGGGTGTGTTCCTTATCTTATCCTAGTGTCTAAACTCTTCTCCATGGCTGGACCCCCAAATAATATTCCTTGACGTGCTAAGTGGTATCTAGAGAGTGGGATAGGTTTAACAACTACCCTAACCCTAATGCGTACCCTAACCCAAATCCCTACCCTAACGCTATCACGTACCCTAATCCTAACCCGTACCCTAAACCGAGCCCTAACCCTAACACTAACCCTAACCCTAACCCTAACCCATAGCCTACACTGTACACGAACCCCTCCCCGAATCCGTACACTAAGCCGTACCCTAAGCCTAACCCTAAGCCTAACCCTAACCCTAGGCTACCCTTGACTGCTTCTGCCTCCAATAGATTTCCTAAGCACTAGTGTTTTAAGGAACAGCTTAAAAAGAGAATCCTAATGTGATTTCTTTATAATGTGTGTGTTCCTTATATTATCTTAGTGTCTAAACTCTTCTCCATGGCTGGACCCCCAAATAATATTCCTTTACGTGCTAAGGGGAATCTAGAGAGTGGGATAGGTTTAATAACTACCCTAACCCTAACGCGTACCCTATCCCTAACCCCTACCCTAACCCTAACACGTACCCTAATTCCTAACCCGTACTCTAAACCGAGCCCTAACCCTAACACTAACCCTAACCCTAACCCATACCCTACGCCGTACCCCAAGCCCTCCCCGAACCCGTACCGTAAGCCGTACCCTAAGCCTAACCCTAAGCCTAAGCCTAACCCTAAGCTACCCTTGACTGCTTCTGCCTCCAATAGATTTCCTAAGCACTAGTGTTTTAAGGAACAGCTTAAAAAGAGAATCCTAATGTGATTTCTTTATAATGGGTGTGTTCCTTATCTAATCCTAGTGTCTAAACTCTTCTCCATGGCTGGACCCCCAAATAATATTCCTTTAGGTGCTAAGGGGTATCTAGAGAGTGGGATAGGTTTAATCACTACCCTAACCCTAATGCGTACCCTAACCCTAACCCCTATCCTAACCCTAACACGTACCCTAATCCTAACCCGTACCCTAAACCGAGCCCTAACCCTAACCCTAACCCTAACCCTAACCCATACCCTACTCCGTACCCGAAGCCCTCCCCGAACCTGTACCCTAAGCCTAACCCTAAGCCTAACACTAACCCTAGACTACCCTTGACTGCTTCTGCCTCCAATAGATTTCCTAAGCACTAGTGTTTTAAGGAACAGCTTAAAAAGAGAATCCTAATGTGATTTCTTTATAATGGGTATATTCCTTATCTTATCCTAGTGTCTAAACTTTTCTCCATGGATGGATCCCCAAATAATATTGCTTTACCAGCTAAGGGGTATCTAGAGAGTGGGATAGGTTTAATAACTACCCTCACCCTAACGCGTAACCTAACCCTAACCCCTACCCTAACCCTAACACGTACCCTAATCCTAAACCGTACCCTAAACCGAGCCCTAACCCTAACACTAACCCTAACCCTAACCCTAACCCATACCCTACGCCGTACCCGAAGCCCTCCCCGAACCCGTACCCTAAGCCGTACCCTAAGCCTAACCCTAAGCCTAACCCTATCCCTAGGCTACCCTTGACTGCTTCTGCCTCCAATAGGTTTCCTAAGCAATAGTGTTTTAAGGAACAGCTTAAAAAGAGAATCCTAATGTGATTTCTTTATAATGGGTGTGTTCCTTATCTTATCCTAGTGTCTAAACTCTTCTCCATGGCTGGACCCCCAAATAATATTCCTTTTCGTGCTAAGGGGTATCTAGAGAGTGGCATAGGTTTAATAACTACCCTAACCCTAACGTGTACCCTACCCCTTACCCCTACCTTAACCCTAACACGTACCCTAATCCTAACCCGTACCTTAAACCGAGCCCTAACCCTAACCCTAATCCTAACCCATACCCTACGCCATATCCGAACCCCTCCCCGAACCCGTACCCTAAGCCGTACCCTAACCCTAACCCTAAGCCTAACCCTAACCCTAGGCTACCCTTGACTGCTTCTGCCTCCAATAGATTTCCTAAGCACTAGTGTTTTAAGGAACAGCTTAAAAAGAGAATCCTAATGTGATTTCTTTATAATGGATGTGTTCCTTATTTTATCCTAGTGTCTAAACTCTTCTCCATGGCTGGACGCCCAAATAATATTCCTTGACGTGCTAAGGGGTATCTAGAGAGTGGGATAGTTTTAATAACTACCCTAACACTAACGCGTACCCTAACCCTAAACCCAACCCTAAACCTAAAACGTACCCTAACCCTAACCCGTACCCTAAACCGAGCCCTAACCCTAACACTAACCCTAACCCTAACCCTAACCCATAGCCTACGCCGGACACGAACCCCTCCCCGAATCCGTACCCTAAGCCGTACCCTAACACTAACCCTCACCCTAACCCTAACCCTAGGCTACCCTTGACTGCTTCTGCCTCCAATAGATTTCCTAAGCACTAGTGTTTAAGGACCAGCTTAAAAAGAGAATCCTAATGTGATTTCTTTAAAATGGGTGTGTTCCTTATCTTATCCTAGTGTCTAAACTCTTCTCCATTGTTGGACCCCCAAATAATATTCCTTGACGTGCTAAGGGGTATTTAGAGAGTGGGATAGGTTTAATAACTACCCTAACCCTAATGCGTACCGTAACCCAAACCCCTACCCTAACCCTATCACGTACCCTAATCCTAACCCGTACCCTAAACCGAGCCCTAACCCTAACACTAACCCTAACCCTAACCCTAACCCATAGCCTACACTGTACACAAACCCCTCCCCGAACCCGTACCCTAAGCCGTTCCCTAACACTAACCCTAAGCCTAACCCTAACACTAGGCTACCCTTGACTTCTTCTGCCTCTAATAGATTTCTTAAGCACTAGTGTTTTAAGTAACAGCTTAAAAAAGAATCCTAATGTGATTTCTTTATAATCGGTGTGTTCCTTATCTTATCCTAGTGTCTAAACTCTTCTCCATGGCTGGACGCCCAAATAATATTCCTTTACGTGCTAAGGTGTATCTAGAGAGTGGGATAGATTTAATAACAACCCTAAATCTAATGCGTAACCTAACCCTAACCCCTACCCTAACGCTAACACGTACCCTAAACCGAGCCCTAACCCTAACACTAACCCTAACCCTAACCCTAACCCATACCCTACTCTGTACCCGAAGCCCTCCCCGAAACCGTACCCTAAGCCGTACCCTAAGCCTAACCCTAAGCCTAACCCTAACCCTAGGCTACCCTTGACAGCTTCTGCCTCCAATAGATTTCCTAAGCACTAGTGTTTTAAAGAACAGCTTAAAACGAGAATCCTAATGTGATTTATTTATAATGGGTATGTTCCTTATCTTATCCTAGTGTCTAAACTTTTCTCCATGGATGGACCCCCAAATAATATTGCTTTACCTGCTAAGGGGTATCTAGAGAGTGGGATAGGTTTAATAACTACCCTAACCCTAACGCGTACCCTAACCCTAACCCCTACCCTAACCCTAACACGTACCGTAATCCTAACCTGTACCCTAAACCGAGCCCTAACCCTAACACTAACCCTAAACCTAACCCTAACCAATACCCTACGCCGTACCCGAAGCCCTCCCCGAACCCGTACCCTAAGCCGTACCCTAAGCCTAACCCTAAGCCTAACCCTAACCCTAGGCTACCCTTCACTGCTTCTGCGTCCAATAGATTTACTATGCACTAGTGTTTTAAGGAACAGCTTAAAAAGAGAATCCTAATGTGATTTCTTTATAATGGGTGTGTTCCTCATCTTTCCCTAGTGTCTAAACTCTTCTCCATGGCTGGACCCCCAAATAATATTCCTTTACGTGCTAAGGGGTATCTAGAGAGTGGGATAGGTTTAATAACTGCCCTAACCCTAACACGTACCCTAACCCTAACCCGGACCCTAACCCTAAACCGTACCCTAAACCGAGCCCTAACCCTAACACTAACCCTAACCCTAACCCTAACCCATACCCTACGCCATACCCGAAGCCCTCCCCGAACCCGTACCCTAAGCCGTACCCTAAGCCTAAACCTAAGCCTAACCCTAACCCTACGCTACCCTTGACTGCTTCTGCCTCCAATAGATTTCCTAATCACTAGTGTTTTAAGGAAGAGCTTAAAAAGAGAATCCTAAAGTGATTTCTTTATAATAGGTGTGTTCCTTATCTTATCCTAGTGTCTTAGCTCTTCTCCATGGCTGGACCCCGAAATAATATTACTTTACGTGCTAAGGTGTATCTAGAGAGTGGGATAGGTTTAATAAATACCCTAACCCTAACGCGTACCCTAACCCTAACCTCTACCCTAACCCTAACACGTACCCTAATCCTAACCCGTACCCTAAACGGAGCCCTAACCCTAACACTAACACAAACCCTAACACTAACCCATACCCTACGCCGTACACGTACCCCTCCCCGAACCCGTACCTTAAGCCGTACCCTAAGCCTAACCCTAACCCTAGGCTACCCTTGACTGCTTCTGCCTCCAATAGATTTCCTAAGCACTAGTGTTTTAAGGAACAGCTTAAAAAGGGAATCCTAATGTGATTTCTTTATAATGTGTGTGTTCCTTATATTATCTTAGTGTCTAAACTCTTCTCCATGGCTGGACCCCCAAATAATATTCCTTTACGTGCTAAGTGGTATCTAGAGTGTGGGCTAGGTTTAATAACTACCCTAACCCTAACGCGTATCTAACCCTCACCCCTACCCTAACCCTAACACGTACCCTAATACTATCCCGTACACTAAACCGAGCCCTAACCCTAACACTAACCCTAACCCTAACCCTAACCCATACCCTACGCCGTACCCGAAGCCCTCCCCGAACCCTTACCCTAAGCCGAACCCTAAGCCTAAACCTAAGCCTAACCCTAACCCTAGGCTACCCTTGACAGCTTCTGCCTCCAATAGATTTCCTAAGCACTAGTGTTTTAAGGAACAGCTTAAAAAGAGAATCCTAATGTGATTTCTTTATAATGTGTGTGTTCCTTATATTATCTTAGTGTCTAAACTCTTCTGCATGGCTGGACCCCCAAATAATATTCCTTTACGTGCTAAGGGGTATCTAGAGAGTGGGATAGGTTTAATAACTACCCTAACCCTTACGCGTACCCTATCCCTAACCCCTAACCTAACCCTAACACGTACCCTATTCCTAAACCGTACTCTCAACCGAGCCCTAACCCTAACACTAACCCTAACCCTAACCCTAATCCATACCCTACGCCGTACCCGAAGCCCTCCCCGAACCCGTACCCTAAGCCGTACCCTAAGCCTTACCCTAAGCCTAACCCTAAACCTAGGCTACCCTTGAGTGCTTCTGCCTCCAATAGATTTCCTAAACACTAGTGTTTTAAGGAACAGCTTAAAAAGAGAATCCTAATGTGATTTCTTTATAATCGGTGTGTTCCTTATCTTATCCTAGTGTCTAAACTCTCCTCCATGGCTGGACCCACAAATAATATTCCTTGACGTGCTAAGGGTTATCTAGAGAGTGGGATAGTTTTAATAACTACCCTAACACTAACGCGTACCCTAACCCTAAACCCTACCCTAAATCTAACACGTACCCTAACCCTAACCCGTACCCTAAACCGAGCCCTAACCCTAACACTAACCATAACCCTAACCCTAACCCATAGCCTACGCCGTACACGAACCCCTCCCCGAATCCGTACCCTAAGCCGTACCCTAACCCTAACCCTCACCCTAACCCTAACCCTAGGCTACCCTTGACTGCTTCTGCCTCCAATAGATTTCCTAAGCACTAGTGTTTAAGGAAGAGCTTAAAAAGAGAATCCTAATGTGATTTCTTTATAATGGGTGTGTTCCTTATCTTATCCTAGTGTCTAAACTCTTCTCCATGGCTGGACCCCCAAATAATATTCCTTGACGTGCTAAGTGGTATCTAGAGAGTGGGATAGGTTTAACAACTACCCTAACCCTAATGCGTACCCTAACCCAAATCCCTACCCTAACGCTATCACGTACCCTAATCCTAACCCGTACCCTAAACCGAGCCCTAACCCTAACACTAACCCTAACCCTAACCCTAACCCATAGCCTACACTGTACACGAACCCCTCCCCGAATCCGTACACTAAGCCGTACCCTAAGCCTAACCCTAAGCCTAACCCTAACCCTAGGCTACCCTTGACTGCTTCTGCCTCCAATAGATTTCCTAAGCACTAGTGTTTTAAGGAACAGCTTAAAAAGAGAATCCTAATGTGATTTCTTTATAATGTGTGTGTTCCTTATATTATCTTAGTGTCTAAACTCTTCTCCATGGCTGGACCCCCAAATAATATTCCTTTACGTGCTAAGGGGAATCTAGAGAGTGGGATAGGTTTAATAACTACCCTAACCCTAACGCGTACCCTATCCCTAACCCCTACCCTAACCCTAACACGTACCCTAATTCCTAACCCGTACTCTAAACCGAGCCCTAACCCTAACACTAACCCTAACCCTAACCCATACCCTACGCCGTACCCCAAGCCCTCCCCGAACCCGTACCGTAAGCCGTACCCTAAGCCTAACCCTAAGCCTAAGCCTAACCCTAAGCTACCCTTGACTGCTTCTGCCTCCAATAGATTTCCTAAGCACTAGTGTTTTAAGGAACAGCTTAAAAAGAGAATCCTAATGTGATTTCTTTATAATGGGTGTGTTCCTTATCTAATCCTAGTGTCTAAACTCTTCTCCATGGCTGGACCCCCAAATAATATTCCTTTAGGTGCTAAGGGGTATCTAGAGAGTGGGATAGGTTTAATCACTACCCTAACCCTAATGCGTACCCTAACCCTAACACCTATCCTAACCCTAACACGTACCCTAATCCTAACCCGTACCCTAAACCGAGCCCTAACCCTAACCCTAACCCTAACCCTAACCCATACCCTACTCCGTACCCGAAGCCCTCCCCGAACGTGTACCCTAAGCCTAACCCTAAGCCTAACACTAACCCTAGACTACCCTTGACTGCTTCTGCCTCCAATAGATTTCCTAAGCACTAGTGTTTTAAGGAACAGCTTAAAAAGAGAATCCTAATGTGATTTCTTTATAATGGGTATATTCCTTATCTTATCCTAGTGTCTAAACTCTTCTCCATGGCTGGACCCCCAAATAATATTCCTTTTCGTGCTAAGGGGTATCTAGAGAGTGGCATAGGTTTAATAACTACCCTAACCCTAACGTGTACCCTACCCCTAACCCCTACCTTAACCCTAACACGTACCCTAATCCTAACCCGTACCCTAAACCGAGCCCTAACCCTAACCCTAATCCTAACCCATACCCTACGCCATATCCGAACCCCTCCCCGAACCCGTACCCTAAGCCGTACCCTAACCCTAACCCTAAGCCTAACCCTAACCCTAGGCTACCCTTGACTGCTTCTGCCTCCAATAGATTTCCTAAGCACTAGTGTTTTAAGGAACAGCTTAAAAAGAGAATCCTAATGTGATTTCTTTATAATGGATGTGTTCCTTATTTTATCCTAGTGTCTAAACTCTTCTCCATGGCTGGACGCCCAAATAATATTCCTTGACGTGCTAAGGGGTATCTAGAGAGTGGGATAGTTTTAATAACTACCCTAACACTAACGCGTACCCTAACCCTAAACCCAACCCTAAACCTAAAACGTACCCTAACCCTAACCCGTACCCTAAACCGAGCCCTAACCCTAACACTAACCCTAACCCTAACCCTAACCCATAGCCTACGCCGGACACGAACCCCTCCCCGAATCCGTACCCTAAGCCGTACCCTAACACTAACCCTCACCCTAACCCTAACCCTAGGCTACCCTTGACTGCTTCTGCCTCCAATAGATTTCCTAAGCACTAGTGTTTAAGGACCAGCTTAAAAAGAGAATCCTAATGTGATTTCTTTAAAATGGGTGTGTTCCTTATCTTATCCTAGTGTCTAAACTCTTCTCCATTGTTGGACCCCCAAATAATATACCTTGACGTGCTAAGGGGTATTTAGAGAGTGGGATAGGTTTAATAACTACCCTAACCCTAATGCGTACCGTAACCCAAACCCCTACCCTAACCCTATCACGTACCCTAATCCTAAACCGTACCCTAAACCGAGCCCTAACCCTAACACTAACCCTAACCCTAACCCTAACCCATAGCCTACACTGTACACGAACCCCTCCCCGAACCCGTACCCTAAGCCGTACCCTAACACTAACCCTAAGCCTAACCCTAACACTAGGCTACCCTTGACTTCTTCTGCCTCCAATAGATTTCTTAAGCACTAGTGTTTTAAGTAACAGCTTAAAAAAGAATCCTAATGTGATTTCTTTATAATCGGTGTGTTCCTTATCTTATCCTAGTGTCTAAACTCTTCTCCATGGCTGGACGCCCAAATAATATTCCTTTACGTGCTAAGGTGTATCTAGAGAGTGGGATAGATTTAATAACAACCCTAAATCTAATGCGTAACCTAACCCTAACCCCTACCCTAACGCTAACACGTACCCTAAACCGAGCCCTAACCCTAACACTAACCCTAACCCTAACCCTAACCCATACCCTACTCTGTACCCGAAGCCCTCCCCGAAACCGTACCCTAAGCCGTACCCTAAGCCTAACCCTAAGCCTAACCCTAACCCTAGGCTACCCTTGACAGCTTCTGCCTCCAATAGATTTCCTAAGCACTAGTGTTTTAAAGAACAGCTTAAAACGAGAATCCTAATGTGATTTATTTATAATGGGTATGTTCCTTATCTTATCCTAGTGTCTAAACTTTTCTCCATGGATGGACCCCCAAATAATATTGCTTTACCTGCTAAGGGGTATCTAGAGAGTGGGATAGGTTTAATAACTACCCTAACCCTAACGCGTACCCTAACCCTAACCCCTACCCTAACCCTAACACGTACCGTAATCCTAACCTGTACCCTAAACCGAGCCCTAACCCTAACACTAACCCTAAACCTAACCCTAACCCATACCCTACGCCGTACCCGAAGCCCTCCCCGAACCCGTACCCTAAGCCGTACCCTAAGCCTAACCCTAAGCCTAACCCTAACCCTAGGCTACCCTTCACTGCTTCTGCCTCCAATAGATTTACTATGCACTAGTGTTTTAAGGAACAGCTTAAAAAGAGAATCCTAATGTGATTTCTTTATAATGGGTGTGTTCCTCATCTTTCCCTAGTGTCTAAACTCTTCTCCATGGCTGGACCCCCAAATAATATTCCTTTACGTGCTAAGGGGTATCTAGAGAGTGGGATAGGTTTAATAACTGCCCTAACCCTAACACGTACCCTAACCCTAACCCGGACCCTAACCCTAAACCGTACCCTAAACGGAGCCCTAACCCTAACACTAACACAAACCCTAACACTAACCCATACCCTACGCCGTACACGTACCCCTCCCCGAACCCGTACCTTAAGCCGTACCCTAAGCCTAACCCTAACCCTAGGCTACCCTTGACTGCTTCTGCCTCCAATAGATTTCCTAAGCACTAGTGTTTTAAGGAACAGCTTAAAAAGGGAATCCTAATGTGATTTCTTTATAATGTGTGTGTTCCTTATATTATCTTAGTGTCTAAACTCTTCTCCATGGCTGGACCCCCAAATAATATTCCTTTACGTGCTAAGTGGTATCTAGAGAGTGGGCTAGGTTTAATAACTACCCTAACCCTAACGCGTATCTAACCCTCACCCCTACCCTAACCCTAACACGTACCCTAATACTATCCCGTACACTAAACCGAGCCCTAACCCTAACACTAACCCTAACCCTAACCCTAACCCATACCCTACGCCGTACCCGAAGCCCTCCCCGAACCCTTACCCTAAGCCGAACCCTAAGCCTAAACCTAAGCCTAACCCTAACCCTAGGCTACCCTTGACAGCTTCTGCCTCCAATAGATTTCCTAAGCACTAGTGTTTTAAGGAACAGCTTAAAAAGAGAATCCTAATGTGATTTCTTTATAATGTGTGTGTTCCTTATATTATCTTAGTGTCTAAACTCTTCTGCATGGCTGGACCCCCAAATAATATTCCTTTACGTGCTAAGGGGTATCTAGAGAGTGGGATAGGTTTAATAACTACCCTAACCCTTACGCGTACCCTATCCCTAACCCCTAACCTAACCCTAACACGTACCCTATTCCTAAACCGTACTCTCAACCGAGCCCTAACCCTAACACTAACCCTAACCCTAACCCTAATCCATACCCTACGCCGTACCCGAAGCCCTCCCCGAACCCGTACCCTAAGCCGTACCCTAAGCCTTACCCTAAGCCTAACCCTAAACCTAGGCTACCCTTGAGTGCTTCTGCCTCCAATAGATTTCCTAAACACTAGTGTTTTAAGGAACAGCTTAAAAAGAGAATCCTAATGTGATTTCTTTATAATCGGTGTGTTCCTTATCTTATCCTAGTGTCTAAACTCTCCTCCATGGCTGGACCCACAAATAATATTCCTTGACGTGCTAAGGGTTATCTAGAGAGTGGGATAGTTTTAATAACTACCCTAACACTAACGCGTACCCTAACCCTAAACCCTACCCTAAATCTAACACGTACCCTAACCCTAACCCGTACCCTAAACCGAGCCCTAACCCTAACACTAACCATAACCCTAACCCTAACCCATAGCCTACGCCGTACACGAACCCCTCCCCGAATCCGTACCCTAAGCCGTACCCTAACCCTAACCCTCACCCTAACCCTAACCCTAGGCTACCCTTGACTGCTTCTGCCTCCAATAGATTTCCTAAGCACTAGTGTTTAAGGAAGAGCTTAAAAAGAGAATCCTAATGTGATTTCTTTATAATGGGTGTGTTCCTTATCTTATCCTAGTGTCTAAACTCTTCTCCATGGCTGGACCCCCAAATAATATTCCTTGACGTGCTAAGTGGTATCTAGAGAGTGGGATAGGTTTAACAACTACCCTAACCCTAATGCGTACCCTAACCCAAATCCCTACCCTAACGCTATCACGTACCCTAATCCTAACCCGTACCCTAAACCGAGCCCTAACCCTAACACTAACCCTAACCCTAACCCTAACCCATAGCCTACACTGTACACGAACCCCTCCCCGAATCCGTACACTAAGCCGTACCCTAAGCCTAACCCTAAGCCTAACCCTAACCCTAGGCTACCCTTGACTGCTTCTGCCTCCAATAGATTTCCTAAGCACTAGTGTTTTAAGGAACAGCTTAAAAAGAGAATCCTAATGTGATTTCTTTATAATGTGTGTGTTCCTTATATTATCTTAGTGTCTAAACTCTTCTCCATGGCTGGACCCCCAAATAATATTCCTTTACGTGCTAAGGGGAATCTAGAGAGTGGGATAGGTTTAATAACTACCCTAACCCTAACGCGTACCCTATCCCTAACCCCTACCCTAACCCTAACACGTACCCTAATTCCTAACCCGTACTCTAAACCGAGCCCTAACCCTAACACTAACCCTAACCCTAACCCATACCCTACGCCGTACCCCAAGCCCTCCCCGAACCCGTACCGTAAGCTGTACCCTAAGCCTAACCCTAAGCCTAAGCCTAACCCTAAGCTACCCTTGACTGCTTCTGCCTCCAATAGATTTCCTAAGCACTAGTGTTTTAAGGAACAGCTTAAAAAGAGAATCCTAATGTGATTTCTTTATAATGGGTGTGTTCCTTATCTAATCCTAGTGTCTAAACTCTTCTCCATGGCTGGACCCCCAAATAATATTCCTTTAGGTGCTAAGGGGTATCTAGAGAGTGGGATAGGTTTAATCACTACCCTAACCCTAATGCGTACCCTAACCCTAACCCCTATCCTAACCCTAACACGTACCCTAATCCTAACCCGTACCCTAAACCGAGCCCTAACCCTAACCCTAACCCTAACCCTAACCCATACCCTACTCCGTACCCGAAGCCCTCCCCGAACCTGTACCCTAAGCCTAACCCTAAGCCTAACACTAACCCTAGACTACCCTTGACTGCTTCTGCCTCCAATAGATTTCCTAAGCACTAGTGTTTTAAGGAACAGCTTAAAAAGAGAATCCTAATGTGATTTCTTTATAATGGGTATATTCCTTATCTTATCCTAGTGTCTAAACTTTTCTCCATGGATGGATCCCCAAATAATATTGCTTTACCAGCTAAGGGGTATCTAGAGAGTGGGATAGGTTTAATAACTACCCTCACCCTAACGCGTAACCTAACCCTAACCCCTACCCTAACCCTAACACGTACCCTAATCCTAAACCGTACCCTAAACCGAGCCCTAACCCTAACACTAACCCTAACCCTAACCCTAACCCATACCCTACGCCGTACCCGAAGCCCTCCCCGAACCCGTACCCTAAGCCGTACCCTAAGCCTAACCCTAAGCCTAACCCTATCCCTAGGCTACCCTTGACTGCTTCTGCCTCCAATAGGTTTCCTAAGCAATAATGTTTTAAGGAACAGCTTAAAAAGAGAATCCTAATGTGATTTCTTTATAATGGGTGTGTTCCTTATCTTATCCTAGTGTCTAAACTCTTCTCCATGGCTGGACCCCCAAATAATATTCCTTTTCGTGCTAAGGGGTATCTAGAGAGTGGCATAGGTTTAATAACTACCCTAACCCTAACGTGTACCCTACGCCTAACCCCTACCTTAACCCTAACACGTACCCTAATCCTAACCCGTACCCTAAACCGAGCCCTAACCCTAACCCTAATCCTAACCCATACCCTACGCCATATCCGAACCCCTCCCCGAACCCGTACCCTAAGCCGTACCCTAACCCTAACCCTAAGCCTAACCCTAACCCTAGGCTACCCTTGACTGCTTCTGCCTCCAATAGATTTCCTAAGCACTAGTGTTTTAAGGAACAGCTTAAAAAGAGAATCCTAATGTGATTTCTTTATAATGGATGTGTTCCTTATTTTATCCTAGTGTCTAAACTCTTCTCCATGGCTGGACGCCCAAATAATATTCCTTGACGTGCTAAGGGGTATCTAGAGAGTGGGATAGTTTTAATAACTACCCTAACACTAACGCGTACCCTAACCCTAAACCCAACCCTAAACCTAAAACGTACCCTAACCCTAACCCGTACCCTAAACCGAGCCCTAACCCTAACACTAACCCTAACCCTAACCCTAACCCATAGCCTACGCCGGACACGAACCCCTCCCCGAATCCGTACCCTAAGCCGTACCCTAACACTAACCCTCACCCTAACCCTAACCCTAGGCTACCCTTGACTGCTTCTGCCTCCAATAGATTTCCTAAGCACTAGTGTTTAAGGACCAGCTTAAAAAGAGAATCCTAATGTGATTTCTTTAAAATGGGTGTGTTCCTTATCTTATCCTAGTGTCTAAACTCTTCTCCATTGTTGGACCCCCAAATAATATTCCTTGACGTGCTAAGGGGTATTTAGAGAGTGGGATAGGTTTAATAACTACCCTAACCCTAATGCGTACCGTAACCCAAACCCCTACCCTAACCCTATCACGTACCCTAATCCTAAACCGTACCCTAAACCGAGCCCTAACCCTAACACTAACCCTAACCCTAACCCTAACCCATAGCCTACACTGTACACGAACCCCTCCCCGAACCCGTACCCTAAGCCGTACCCTAACACTAACCCTAAGCCTAACCCTAACACTAGGCTACCCTTGACTTCTTCTGCCTCCAATAGATTTCTTAAGCACTAGTGTTTTAAGTAACAGCTTAAAAAAGAATCCTAATGTGATTTCTTTATAATCGGTGTGTTCCTTATCTTATCCTAGTGTCTAAACTCTTCTCCATGGCTGGACGCCCAAATAATATTCCTTTACGTGCTAAGGTGTATCTAGAGAGTGGGATAGATTTAATAACAACCCTAAATCTAATGCGTAACCTAACCCTAACCCCTACCCTAACGCTAACACGTACCCTAAACCGAGCCCTAACCCTAACACTAACCCTAACCCTAACCCTAACCCATACCCTACGCCATACCCGAAGCCCTCCCCGAACCCGTACCCTAAGCCGTACCCTAAGCCTAACCCTAAGCCTAACCCTAACCCTACGCTACCCTTGACTGCTTCTGCCTCCAATAGATTTCCTAATCACTAGTGTTTTAAGGAAGAGCTTAAAAAGAGAATCCTAAAGTGATTTCTTTATAATAGGTGTGTTCCTTATCTTATCCTAGTGTCTTAGCTCTTCTCCATGGCTGGACCCCGAAATAATATTACTTTACGTGCTAAGGTGTATCTAGAGAGTGGGATAGGTTTAATAAATACCCTAACCCTAACGCGTACCCTAACCCTAACCTCTACCCTAACCCTAACACGTATCCTAATCCTAACCCGTACCCTAAACGGAGCCCTAACCCTAACACTAACACAAACCCTAACACTAACCCATACCCTACGCCGTACACGTACCCCTCCCCGAACCCGTACCTTAAGCCGTACCCTAAGCCTAACCCTAACCCTAGGCTACCCTTGACTGCTTCTGCCTCCAATAGATTTCCTAAGCACTAGTGTTTTAAGGAACAGCTTAAAAAGGGAATCCTAATGTGATTTCTTTATAATGTGTGTGTTCCTTATATTATCTTAGTGTCTAAACTCTTCTCCATGGCTGGACCCCCAAATAATATTCCTTTACGTGCTAAGTGGTATCTAGAGAGTGGGCTAGGTTTAATAACTACCCTAACCCTAACGCGTATCTAACCCTCACCCCTACCCTAACCCTAACACGTACCCTAATACTATCCCGTACACTAAACCGAGCCCTAACCCTAACACTAACCCTAACCCTAACCCTAACCCATACCCTACGCCGTACCCGAAGCCCTCCCCGAACCCTTACCCTAAGCCGTACCCTAAGCCTAACCCTAAGCCTAACCCTAACCCTAGGCTTCCCTTGACTGCTTCTGCCTCCAGTACATTTCCTATGCAATAGTGTTTTAAGGAACAGCTTAAAAAGAGAATCCTAATGTGATTTCTTTATAATGGGTGTGTTCCTTATCTTATCCTAGTGTCTAAACTCTTCTCCATGTCTAGACCCCCAAATAATATTCCTTTACGTGCTAAGGGGTATCTAGAGAGTGGGATAGGTTTAATAACTACACTAACCCTAATGCGTACCCTAACCCTAACCCCTACCGTAACCCTAACACGTACCCTAATCCTAACCAATACCTTAAACCGAGCACTAACCCTAACACTAAACCTAACCCTAACCCTAACCGATACTCTAAGCTGTACCCGAAGCCCTCCCCGAACCCGTACCCTAAGCAGTGCCCTAAGCCTAACCCTAAGCCTAACCCTAACCCTAGGCTACCCTTGACTGCTTCTGCCTCCAATAGATTTCCTAAGCACTAGTGTTTTAAGGAACAGCTTAAAAAGAGAATCCTAATGTGATTTCTTTATAACGTGTGTGTTCCTTATATTATCTTAGTGTCTAAACTCTTCTGCATGGCTGGACCCCCAAATAATATTCCTTTACGTGCTAAGGGGTATCTAGAGAGTGGGATAGGTTTAATAACTACCCTAACCCTTACGCGTACCCTATCCCTAACCCCTAACCTAACCCTAACACGTACCCTATTCCTAACCCGTACTCTAAACCGAGCCCTAACCCTAACACTAACCCTAACCCTAACCCTAATCCATACCGTACGGCGTACCCGAAGCCCTCCCCGAACCCGTACCCTAAGCCGTACCCTAAGCCTTACCCTAAGCCTAACCCTAACCCTAGGCTACCCTTGAGTGCTTCTGCCTCCAATAGATTTCCTAAACACTAGTGTTTTAAGGAACAGCTTAAAAAGAGAATCCTAATGTGATTTCTTTATAATCGTTGTGTTCCTTATCTTATCCTAGTGTCTAAACTCTTCTCCATGGCTGGACCCACAAATAATATTCCTTGACGTGCTAAGGGGTATCTAGAGAGTGGGATAGTTTTAATAACTACCCTAACACTAACGCGTACCCTAACCCTAAACCCTATCCTAAACCTAACACGTACCCTAAACCTAACCCGTACCCTAAACCGAGCCCTAACCCTAACACTAACCATAACCCTAACCCTAACCCATAGCCTACGCCGTACACGAACCCGTCCCCGAATCCGTACCCTAAGCCGTACCCTAAGCCTAACCCTCACCCTAACCCTAACCCTAGGCTACCCTTGACTGCTTCTGCCTCCAATAGATTTCCTAAGCACTAGTGTTTAAGGAAGAGCTTAAAAAGAGAATCCTAATGTGATTTCTTTATAATGGGTGTGTTCCTTATCTTATCCTAGTGTCTAAACTCTTTTCCATGGCTGGACCCCCAAATAATATTCCTTGACTTGCTAAGTGGTATCTAGAGAGTAGGATAGGTTTAACAACTACCCTAACCCTAATGCGTACCCTAACCCAAATCCCTACCCTAACGCTATCAGGTACCCTAATCCTAACCCGTACCCTAAACCGAGCCCTAACCCTAACACTAACCCTAACCCTAACCCTAACCCATAGCCTACACTGTACACGAAGCCCTCCCCGAATCCGTACCCTAAGCCGTACCCTAAGCCTAACCCTAAGCCTAACCCTAACCCTAGGCTACCCTTGACTGCTTCTGCCTCCAATAGATTTCCTAAGCACTAGTGTTTTAAGGAACAGCTTAAAAAGAGAATCCTAATGTGATTTCTTTATAATGTGTGTGTTCCTTATATTATCTTAGTGTCTAAACTCTTCTCCATGGCTGGACCCCCAAATAATATTCCTTTACGTGCTAAGGGGAATCTAGAGAGTGGGATAGGTTTAATAACTACCCTAACCCTAACGCGTACCCTATCCCTAACCCCTACCCTAACCCTAACACGTACCCTAATTCCTAACCCGTACTCTAAACCGAGCCCTAACCCTAACACTAACCCTAACCCTAACCCTAACCCATACCCTACGCCGTACCCCAAGCCCTCCCCGAACCCGTACCCTAAGCCGTACCCTAAGCCTAACCCTAAGCCTAAGCCTAACCCTAGGCTACCCTTGACTGCTTCTGCCTCCAATAGATTTCCTAAGCACTAGTGTTTAAGGAACAGCTTAAAAAGAGAATCCTAATGTGATTTCTTTATAATGGGTGTGTTCCTTATCTAATCCTAGTGTCTAAACTCTTCTCCATGGCTGGACCCCAAAATAATATTCCTTTACGTGCTAAGGGGTATCTAGAGAGTGGGATAGGTTTAATCACTACCCTAACCCTAACGCGTACCCTAACCCTAACCCCTACCCTAACCCTAACACGTACCCTAATCCTAACCCGTACCCTAAACCGAGCCCTAACCCTAACACTAACCCTAACCCTAACCCTAACCCATACCCTACGCCGTACCCGAAGCCCTCCCCGAACCCGTACCCTAAGCCGTACCCTAAGCCTAACCCTAAGCCTAACCCTATCCCTAGGCTACCCTTGACTGCTTCTGCCTCCAATAGATTTCCTAAGCAGTAGTGTTTTAAGGAACAGCTTAAAAAGAGAATCCTAATGTGATTTCTTTATAATGGGTGTGTTCCTTATCTTATCCTAGTGTCTAAACTCTTCTCCATGGCTGGACCCCCAAATAATATTCCTTTACGTGCTAAGGTGTATCTAGAGAGTGAGATAGATTTAATAACAACCCTAACTCTAACGCGTACACTAACCCTAACCCCTACCCTAACGCTAACACATACCCTAAACCGAGACCTAACCCTAACACTAACCATAACCCTAATCCTAACCCATACCCTATGCCGTACCCGAAGCCCTCCCCGAACCCGTACCCTAAGCCGTACCCTAAGCCTAACCCTAAGCCTAACCCTAACCCTAGGCTACCCTTGACTGCTTCTGCCTCCAATAGATTTCCTAAGCACTAGTGTTTTAAGGAACAGCTTAAAAAGGGAATCCTAATGTGATTTCTTTATAATGTGTGTGTTCCTTATATTATCTTAGTGTCTAAACTCTTCTCCATGGCTGGACCTCCAAATAATATTCCTTTACGTGCTAAGGGGTATCTAGAGAGTGGGATAGGTTTAATAACTACACTAACCCTAATGCGTACCCTAACCCTAACCCCTACCGTAACCCTAACACGTACACTAATCCTAACCAATACCTTAAACCGAGCACTAACCCTAACACTAAACCTAACCCTAACCCTAACCCATACCCTACGCTGTACCCGAAGCCCTCCACGAAACCGTACCCTAAGCCGTACCCTAAGCTTAAACCTAAGCCTAACCCTAACCCTAGGCTACCCTTGACAGCTTCTGCATCCAATAGATTTCCTAAGCACTAGTGTTTTAAGGAACAGCTTAAAAAGAGAATCCTAATGTGATTTCTTTATAATGGGTATGTTCCTTATCTTATCCTAGTGTCTATACTTTTCTCCATGGCTGGACCCCCAAATAATATTCCTTTACGTGCTAAGGGGTATCTAGAGAGTGGGATAGGTTTAATAACTGCCCTAACCCTAACACTAACCCTAACCCTAACCATAACCCATAGCCTACACTGGACACGAACCCCTCCCCGAACCCGTACCCTAAGCCGTACCCTAACACTAACCCTAAGCCTAACCCTAACCCTAGGCTACCCTTGACTTCTTCTGCCTCCAATAGATTTCCTAAGCACTAGTGTTTTAAGTAACAGCTTAAAAAGAGAATCCTAATGTGATTTCTTTATAATAGGTGTGTTCCTTATCTTATCCTATTGTCTAAACTCTTCTCCATGGCTGGACCCCCAAATAATATTCCTTTACGTGCTAAGGGGTATCTACAGAGTGGCATAGGTTTAATAACTACCCTAACCCTAATGCGAACCCTAACCCTAACCGCTACCCTAAACCTAACACGTACCCTAATCCTAACCCGTACCCTAAACAGAGCCCTAACCCTAACCCTAACCCTATCTCATACCCTACGCCATATCCGAACCCCTCCCCGAACCCGTACCCTAAGCCGTACCCTAACCCTAACCCTAAGCCTAAACCTAACCCTAGGCTACCCTTGACTGCTTCTGCCTCCAATAGATTTCCTAAGCACTAGTGTTTTAAGGACCAGTTTAAAAAGAGAATCCTAATGTGATTTCTTTATCATGGGTGTGTTCCTTTTCTTATCCTAGTGTCTAAACTCGTCTCTATGGCTGGACTTCCAAATAATATTCCTTTACGTGCTAAGGGGTATCTAGAGAGGGGGTTAGATTTAATAACAAACCTAAATCTAACGCGTACCCTAACCCGAACCCCTACCCTAACCCTAACACGTACCCTAATCCTAACCTGTACCCTAATCCGAGCCCTAACACTAACCCTAACCCTAACCCTAAGCCATACCATACACCGTACCCGAAGCCCTCCCCGAACCCGTACCCTAAGCCGTACTCTAAGCCTAACCCTAAGCCTAAGCCTAACCCTAGGCGACCCTTGACTGCTTCTGCCTCCAATAGATTTCCTAAGCACTAGTGTTTTAAGGAACAGTTTAAAAAGAGAATCCTAATGTGATTTCTTTATAATGGGTGTGTTCCTTATCTTATCCTAGTGCCTAAACTCTTCTCCATGTCTAGACCCAAAAA